>NC_056692.1:11680714-11997857 GCF_018350215.1 Panthera leo | reverse complement strand
GCCTGTGCTCAGCCTCTGAGTCTCCAGCACAGCTCCCTGAGCTCCGTGCAGTCAGCAGTGCAACCACAGCACAGATCTCTTTCCTCAAGGCCCTGTCCTGCGTGGCTCGTGGGCGGGGACTCAGGGCACCCCACAGGTTCTGCACCCACCTGCCATACTCCCCGTGCTCCTGGGGCCCTGGAGGACGAGGTGACTTTGTCAGGCAGTCTCTTCTCCTCTCCTAAGTGAAGCTATGAGAGGGGTCTTTGACAGCTTGTTAGAGTGCCCAAAAGAATTTTCAGCCCCTGTGGCAGGCTGGAAAGTGGGTCTTTTAACCCCGGGAGCATGTGAGTTCCTCAGATGACATATGAGTGAGGCCCTCAGGGAGTCTGCTCATCTGCTGTCCTTACGGATACAGTCATGGCCTCTGTTCTTGCTTTGGGACCAGCCCACAGAGGAGTGACCCACAGGACCCTGTGCCTTAGGTCTCTGCGGGACAGGCAGTTGTTCGTTCTCTCAGCAAATTGAGAATTCCCTGTTCGGAGCTGAGCTCGGCTCTGCCCAGGTGCTGTGACTCCCCACACCCAAGCCCACTTTCCCCGCTGCCTGCTGTCAACAACCAGCACACCTCCTAAGGCTGTCCTGCAAGATCACGGACTGTGACTGGCCTCCCCTCCTCCGTCCCCGATTAAAGAAGCACCAGTGAGTGCGAAAGGCGCAAACCCTTCTTCCTGACCCAGGCTCGGGTCCTGGGTTGCTGCAGCCTCCGGCCAGGGTGCTGGCGGTGTGGGCTCTGCCTCACATCGCAGCTCAGCCGCTGCCGCTGGCCCAACACAGACCCTCGTGTTCTAGGAAGAAGGGAGACCAGAGTCTCCTGCTGTTCCTTCCCCTCTAGAGAGAGCGCCCTTCATCACCAGGTCCCTCCTGCCCTCCACTCCTCCTGTCTCCTCTCACCCAACCCTCCCAGATGTTAATGAAGCTCAGGTGAGGCAAGCAGCGGCTGTGTCACGGCCTAATCCGCCCCAGAGGTGGGGAGACTAAAGCCCGGAGGGGCTGGGAGCCACCCAAGGTCATGGTTAGAGAGTCGCACAGCCAGATCTGTATCAGCCGCTGCTCTTCCCACACTCCCCTGCTGCCTTCTCTGCTCCTGGTCCAGAGTGGACCTTCCAACATGTGGGTTTTGGGGTGGGTCCCTGGGCAGCTCTGCCAGACCTTCCCCAAAGCCGAGGTGCCCAGAGCCCTCATTGTGCAGGTGGTGGGGCCCAGAGGTGAGTGAGTGGGTCTGGGAGGTCAGCAGCTCAGCCCCCGGAAGTGATCTGCTGCAGAGAACTTTGGTAGCACAACTCTTGGTTCCTGCCTCTGTAGCCCTAAAGGACACCCAACAGCAGCCCGTCCGTATGCTAAACAAATCTTCTCTGGGAGGACCATTTTAAAACCAAGTCGAAGCCCCGAAGATGGGATCAGTGAGGTGCTTGCTCTGCACTCTGAGGCCTGTGGTTCAGGCCTGCTGCCCCATGAGGGTGAAGCATTCCTTGTGCCTGGGCGGACCACATGGCCCTCCCCACCTGCACTCTGGTCATTGTGGGGTCAGCATCTGGGCCTGGTCCCAACACAGACTGTGCTTGTCCTGGGCTGCACTTCTGGCAGTTCCTGCCCCAGTGGAAGCAGGCTCACATCTGGGTCGTGCTCTGCCCTGCTCGGCTGCCCAGAGGCCTGACCACTGGGTGGATGCCCCCAAGCAGGAACCGTTGCGCCTGGTGTCTAGACCACCCGACGAGGTTCCTAGTCCCCAAGAGCAGGGGTCTGATCCAGTGCTTCCCCCCTCTTCTCTCTCCAGATGGCTAGAGATGCTCATGGTCTATCCCAGGACCAATAAGCAGAACCAAAAGAAGAAACGGAAGGTGGAGCCTCCCACACCACAGGTAAGCAAAGTGGTATCGTTTCAGTAGAGCTGGGATGAAGTGAGAGCTCCCCGGAAGGACCCGGCCTAAAACTAGGGCTGAGGAAAAGGATCCAGATGGGGCTGAGATGGTCACCAGCCCTGCGTGGCCTCTCCTTCCCTCCAGTGGTCTGTGGGCCGCAATCGGTACGCTCCTCTCCAAGCCACAGGGCAGGACCCTCCATGGGCCAGGGTGGCCTTCGTGTACACTCTGGGGCTGCCCCAGGCGGTTTCCAGTGAGTGGGCCAGTGCTGAGCAGCAGTATTACAGCACGTGTCCCTTCCCTGGCTGTCCTGCCATCTGCTAGGGAGCACGCAGCATGCTTGGAAGGCTACTTGCTGCACACGCATGTCCTCGCGCACCACGGTTGAGGAAGGGACTCAGTTCAGCTCTACTTGACACACGGGGATGATCCTACAGACAGGCTGGGAAGGAAGGCCAGACAGGGAGTGTCCTGGCCGAGTGAGGGGCTCTCAGGGCTCAGGGCTTGACTCGTGGGCCCCTGTCCTACCTCCCATGTGACCAGAGCAGGAGGTAGCTTGCATAGTCCCACCAGGTCTAGTACTTTCCCAAAGGCCACTCTCTTCCACCTCTGCAGGGGCACACGGCACCCAAAAGGGCTGTGCACCTCCCTGCCATGCTCCTCACACTCCCAGGGCCCTGACGGAGCGAATTAACCTTCCTGAGCCTCAGTGAACTGATTCGCAGAACGCGCCCTTTGAGATCTGGTTATAGGATTTTTGTGGGCATGAAGGGAAGCGCTGAGCGCCTGATGGGCGTTCAGCGAATGCTCCTCCTCTCTGCTCCAGACTTCACAGTTACCGAGTGCCTTGCCCTGCCTGATCCAGCCTCACAGCAACCCTAAGAGTGAGCAGAATGGGGATCGGGTTCCCTTGGGATCTTGCAAGGCCCAGAGTCTGACAGGGAGCCAGCCCGTGACAGAACCTGGCTACCCACTGGGGGCTCTGTAGTCCTTGCTGGATACTCTCTGCTTCAGCGAGTGGCAGAGGTCAGCCTGGGCAGGACTGGTAGGTGTGTGCTGGCCTGGGTCCCTCGCCCTCTACACACCCACCTTGGGCTTCCTTGCACAGGCCCTGATGGAGTGCGGCCCTGGGCCTGCTCTCAGCCAATGGTTGTTGTCTGCTGTCTGTCCACGCTCCCCAAGGTGTCTCAGGCCAGCATCCTCTGAAGGTAGTATGCCTGGCAAGAAGTCAGCAAAATGCAGTTGAAGTCATTCCTGGAGACTGAAAGTGGGGCTTCCTACTAGGGAACAGCAGATACACACACAAATCCCCCAAAGCTGCCTGGTTTGAGAGAAAAAATCCCAGGCAGAATAATAGCGTTTAGGGTTACTCTGCGTTTCTATAGTGATGTCTTGGAAACATCGCTAGAGCAAAGCTCCGACCTCCAAATAAGGCAACGACATGTGCAATAGACACGTTCGGCCCAGACCGGGGAGTTTGGTTGTGTCCCTGCTCCCCGGCTGTCCCCTCCCTCTAGATACTGCTAGCCATGGCCGAGCTTCACCTTTTCCGTTGGTAGCAGGAGCCCCGCGATCACAGGGTGGGGAGATCACCCACTTCCCTGAGAGTCTCTTAGAGCATGGGTGTGCCAGCCTGCTCTGCTCACCCCTTCCTGAGCCCCAGCCGAAGCCAGCCTGGCAGGGACTCTTCTTTCTGCCCCTTGTTCCCAAGAGCATCACATTTGATTCCATTGGTTTCTGGAAGCTGTAAACTTTCGTCTGGGGCCCATCTTCTTGTGAATCAGTCTCATGAGGTGATGTGGGGTCTCTCCAGAGGAGAGTTGGGGATCTCTGGACAGGCCTTCCCTCCACAGCCTGATGCTGACGGTGTTTTGTTACCCTGAATGGAACAGGGAGGGAAGCCTAAAGCCTTGTGGGCCCCCCATCGAGGCAGGAACTCAGGACCCCATATCTGGCCTCTTTCTCTGTGGCCTGGGAGAGTTTCACGTAAAACCAGTGGGGATCTGGAAGTGCCGCTGTGCTGTGCCGTGCCCTCCAGAAACTCAGGAGGAGAGCCCACAGGGGCCCACTTTAAGAAGGATGTCTCAAGCAGTTAAGACTTGGGGCCATGGAGAGTACACTCACCAAGTGGTTTCCTGAGAGTATCAGAGAGAGACCCATGCCAGGCCCTGAGGGAGGATGAAGATCAAGCTACAGGGGGGAGCAGACAGCCTCTAGACTGGGCACATGGGTCCCAGCAGAGCCTAGAGCAGCAGGGAGTCAGGCTGGCCCTGGCCAGAGCCTCCAAAGCCTGAGGCCTGAGATACAGGTTCAGGGAGCTGCTGCTTTACTCAGCCCCAGTTCCCTCCAAGAGGAAAGACTTTTCCTGATACCGAGATGCCTAGAGAGAAGGAATAATGATCCATGCCAGGTATGACTAGGACAGGAAGGACGGAGATCTTACCGCCCTCTCCCCAAATCCCAGGTCTGCGGCCAGGGGCCGCGTGTTCCCCCTGCCAGTGTGTGGGCCGGGAGGCTTGATTCATCAGGTGGAGCTCTGGAATGCTGGTTTCTCCCATGCCCCCGCCCGCCAGCCTCTTGGCCCTTGCTTCTCCGCCTTTCTTGAGAGACTGTAAAACAGCAGACCCCTCTCAGTGTGACCAGAGACATGCCCGGAGGAATGTCCCTACTGGTCCAGTACACTGGTTCTTCTCAGGCCCACACGTGTGTTGTGGATTGCCACTTCTTCTGGGGTCTTGTTCTCTACGTGGGTGGCTGCTCCAGGTCACATCCTTCTTTTCATTGGGTCCCCGCTCCATTCCTGTGCCCAGGAAGTAGAAAGGCAGGCTTTCTGTGAAACCTCCTCTGGAGAGGGTACCTGCTTAGCTAGCATGTGGAGGCGACAGCGGCCCGGGCCTGCCTTTCTCTTTCCTCCCTACCTTTCAAAGCCCTTTGTGAGCTGCCAGATGAACAGCACAGACCTCGTTACAGCAGTGAAACGCTGATAGCCCCGACCATGCAGGGACTAGCACGTAGGAAACCTGGCACCTCTGCCTCCTTCCTCTTCCACTGGCACCTGTGGTCTGTGTCCTTGTGACCCCCAGCACCCTCTCCACCACAACGGCGACAAGTGTGGGGAGCGGAGGCAGTGCCCCACAGCCGCCACACATCCGCTTTGGAGAAGAGCAGCAACTTTACCCAGAGATCAGGCTTTCCTGTTATCACCCACCCAGCCCCCTCTCCTGGAAGCCAGCGTGGCTTTGCTCCTGCTGCCAGACTGTCCCTCTGTCTCCACCGATTCGATAAGGCTTGGCAGAGAGGGAAGAGAAAGCAGAGCCTCCAGAGGAGAGAAAAAGAACTGCCTGTGGACCTTGGCCGCCACTCAGGGCCCTCACTCTCTGCGAGGTGTTTTCCAGAAGTGGGGAGCATGGGGAGGGATCTGCAGATGTGACCAGCCCTCACAGATTGGGAGGCCCAGGGCCAGAAGGTGGGTGTGTAGCCACGAGGTGCTGGGACATGCATTTGTTTCCCAAGCTCCCTGTCATGGCCCCTTGGATCTCAAGCCTAGAATTTCCTCGGCCTCTTGGGAATCCGTGGCAGCCCACCTGCTCCGTGCTGGAGCCACAGGCATCAGAGAGGGGTGTGCATATGCCATGGGCACTTCACCCACAGCATGGGGCTGAGGCCACTTCCCTCACAAGCACAGCTGCCGCCTATTCCTCTTGGGCCCTTTCTGGCAACCTCCCCGTACCCTTGTGCAGCTGGTCTTCCGCAGAGGGGACGGATTCACCGACCATCTTCACGTCACCCCACCCCACCCCACCCAGTTCTCTAGGAGGAGTCCCAGCTCCACCCTGAGCCCACCAGAGCATGCCCGCCTCTGGCCTTCGAACAGAAGGCTCAGTCGCCAGAAGGGGCCACGGCAGGGGGACCTGGAGTGAATTCCGCTTGAGGGATGCGTTGCTGGGGCTCATGGATTGAGGGCGGTGGGCTGACTGGAAGGACAGGTGGCCCTGGGGCTGGCGCTCCTTAGATCATTAGAGCCTGGTTCTTTTGGAGCCCTCAGGAAACTGTCAGAAACCATTGCCATTTTCTTACAAGAAGTCCAGTTCTTTCAAGGTGGGTAAGAGCTGCAGGGAATCTTCAGCCAGGTCTGGTGACTGCTCTGTTGGGCAGTCAGGTGCGTCCTGGGTCTGTGGGAAGAGCCTTCTTATCTTTATCCCATCCCTTGAGGCTCCAGAATTCTTGCAAAGCCAAGGAAGACTTTGGACCTGGTAAAATGCCTGTTTTTTCACATTGAGATACCTGGTGCCTGGGCTTCTCAGTGAGCCCTCTAGGATGCCCATCCAAAGCATACTCCTCCCCCCCTCCCACCGCCCCTCCTGAGGGTGACTGGTGATGGAAAAGGCTTGAAGCCCCACTCTGCCCCTTACTGGCCATGCGAGCATGAGCATGCCGTCTCCTCTCAGCCCGGGCAGCCTCCCCTGCGAGGTGTGTTGGTTAGGACTGGATGGTACAGTGATGTACCAGAGCCCAGCACATGGTCCGTGCTCAGTGGCAGATAACCCAGCGGTTAATCCCGGCGGTTAAAACCCCGCGCACGCACAGACACATCACCTGTGTCATCTGTAATCCTCACCAAGGGCCCCACCTCGAGAGTTGGGTTAAGGTAGGTTTCTAAAACTGAGACTTGGCCGCCAGGACGGGAGTGGAAGGTGGGCATTCGCGCATAATCCCCATGTTTTTGGGAAGACAGATGAGACATGTCTTGCTTTTGAGAGCAAAGCCGTCTTGCTAGCAGTGCCCTCTGTAGCTGGCACCTAGGACCCTGGGCCAAGCCCGGGTGAGCTGGTGCTGTAGGGCAGCTAGAGATCCCAGCCGGGCCCTTGTCCAGGCCCTGGATTTGAGGTTGAGTCACAGTTCTGCGCCTGCTCTGGAAACGGACTTTCTGTATTTGGCTAAGTACCTCCCATGTGAATGCTTCTCCCACAGAGCAGCACCAGTTTCGATCTGGGGAGACGTGGGGTGGACACTGCTCCCATATGGGCTCGTGGCGGGGTGGGAGGGCATGCATGTACTTGGATGTTTTGTTTGTATCTGATGACTCTTCCTTCACACAGTGTCCCAGATGTCCTGTTTGAGCTTTCTAGAACCAAAAGGCGGCGGAGGGGGGGGGGGGGGGGGGGGGGCAAGGGCTGGCCCCGGCATGGGTGTTGTGTGGACACATGCTTTGCATTTTCCCAGTGGCCATCTCAATGGTGTGTTCTTCCCTCACCCCACCCCATCTTTTGTGACTCGTGTCCTAAGCACCTACAAGTCTAGGAATGACAGACTCTGAGCCAGCCACTTGTCATCTCACTTTTAGTGCCTGGTCCGCTGCTCTGGGCTCTGTGGTTTTGTGGGCAGGGAACACTGGCGTGTGTTTGCTATCGGAGGTCCAGGCAGAAACCTTAAGCCTCTGCTCCGTGTATTTACCAAATCTGGCCTGAGGCCAGTCAGACCAGGCACTCTGGGCGCACTGACTGGGGCTGTCGAGGGGAAACGGCCACGGTGCCGTCCAGATGGAGCTTTCACCTGACCAAGATATCTCTGTTCTGAGCCTCCCCTTCCAGGGATTCCGGGCCACTGACACAGTGCGGTTGACCTTAGTGTCCCCTGTGGCCAGGCGGCCGGGCAGCCAGGACCTGCGCAGCAGCTCAGGCTGTGTGCTGTGGCTGCACAGACGCTGCTCTCTCCCCCAGGAACCAGGGCCGGCCAAGATGGCTGTCACCAGCAGCAGCAGCAGCAGCAGCAGCAGCATCCCCAGTGCTGAGAAAGTCCCCACCACCAAGTCTACACTCTGGCAGGAAGAAATGAGGGCCAAGGACCAGCCCGACGGGAGCAGCCTGAGTCCAGCTCAGAGTCCCAGCCAGAGCCAGCCTCCCGCTGCCAGCACACTGAGGGAACCTGGGCTGGAGAGCAAAGACGGTGAGTGGGAATCCTGGGGCCCGACCTCACAGCTCTGCAACAGGCGTCCATCCCCACAGAGCTGGTGCTGGGAACTCAGGGACCGGTGCAGCCCAGTCCTAAGCCCTGGGCCTCAGGCTCTTTCACCTTCCGTGTCCATCAGCCCTCGGCAGGGGCCTGGCCTGGGTGGGCCTGGGATTCCTGGACGCCGGCCTTGGCCTCGCCCCTCTAGCTCTTCAGTCCCATCTGTAAAGGAGGAAGACGGCACCTGCTCCGTCAGCCCCAGGTGGGTGTTGTGAGAATCAAACTGCTCCGGAACGAGGTCTGTGTACCGGGAGGCCTTCCTGTCACAGTGGCTGCATTGTGTTCGTGGCCTAGTTGACCCTGGCAGCCCAGCGTGTCCTGAGAGCAGCACTCATTAGGGCAGCCTCGTCCTTCTCGCTGTCCCATCCTGCCCAGCCCCTGGGCGCACACAGTAGGGAAGAGGGTGCTCCGGAGGCTTTGCTGTGCTCCCTTCACTTAGCGCTTTGGAATTACCGGAGCAGAGGCAGGGAGGCACCGTTTGCCTCCCTGGCCTGGGCCCTCGAGGGCTCCGTGTGACATAGGCTGGCCTCTCCCATTTATATTTTGTCCAGCTCATTAAAGACAAGACAGTTAGGACTGACCCAGTTCATTCGGGCCAAAATACATTTTGCCTCAGCTCTTCATGGGTAGCACCCATCCATTCCCCTCGTTCCTGCAGAAGTCCCCTGCCTCTGCTGTCCCCAGATGTGCTAAAAGGCCAAACGGCTACTTGGCCATTGGTTTCCTCCTTGATGCTTGCTAAGAAGCGGTTGTTGGTGGGACCTCTCTCGGGGGCGAGGGATCCTGCTCCCCCAAGAAGCCCTCCAACTGGAAGCTCAGGGACCCCCAGGCAGTCTAACAGGGGCAGCCAGGTTAGGAGAGAGATGGATGAGGGACTTGTGTGGGAAGGGTATTTCATTCCTGTCCCAAGGTTCTGCAGTAGGGCGAGCCATATGGGACTTTAAAAAGTTCCCAGAAACCAAAGATGGCAGCAGGCTAAGTGTGTCTCCCGCCTCCCTTGTCTCTTCCAGAGGAGAGCGCCATGAGCAGCGACCGCATGGACTGTGGCCGCAAAGTCCGGGTAGAGAGCGGCTACTTCTCCCTGGAGAAGACCAAGCAGGACTTGAAGGCCGAGGAGCAGCAGCTGCCCCCGCCGCTCTCCCCTCCCAGCCCCAGCACCCCCAACAACAGGTATAGTGGCCCCGGACCGCCCTCCCAGGAGCTTGGTCATCCCCTTCCTTCCCCAGGTTCTCGACCCCCCCGCCGAATTGTCTGCGGCAGCTCCCGTGGCTCCCTGGACGTGGCCAGCCGGCCCCCCGCCCACACGGACTCCAGCAGCGCTGGGGGGCGGGGAGCAGAGAGACTGGGGCGCACCTTTGCCTTTAAAGCCAGCAGGCAGTATGCCGCCCTGGCCGACGTCCCTAAGGCCGTCAGGATCAGCCACCGAGAAGCCTTCCAAGTGGAGAGAAGGCGGCTGGAGCGTAGGACTCGGGCCCGGAGCCCTGGCAGGGAAGAGGTGGCCCGTCTGTTTGGCAACGAGCGGAGGTAAGGAGGGGATTAGAGGGCCACATGTGCACAGACACGCGCCCCTCCTTTATACAGTCTCTCTCTCTCTCTGTCTCTCTCTCTTCTCTCTCTCTCTCTCTCTCTCTCTCTCTCTCTCTCTCTCACACACACACACACACACACACACACACACACTCCTGTGTTCTTTTACATGCTTTTGACATGTCTCCTCACACATACTCTCATGCACACATTTCCTCTCCTCACCTCACACATGCATGCACACGTTCCCAAAGCACACTTGTTCTCCCTTTCTGTTCAGAGTGTGTGGGGAGCCTTCCCTTTTTGAGCCTGGGCTCTGATCACAGAACTCAGCCCCCGGTAGCCAGAAATGTAGGATTCCTCTCTGGACACCCAGAGATCTGGGCCAGAGGCCAGCTGCTTCCTGTGAGTGCCTCCTGGCGCTGATACATTAAGGGCCGCTGGGCCTTATGTGGCTGCATCTGTTCTTTCCTGGTCCATTTCTGTTCTCTGAGGTGCCTGTGGAGGCAGGGAGAGCCCAGAAGTGTAGGGGCTGGCTCCCCTTGCCCTTACGCTCCTGGCACGGGTGGAGGGCACTGAAGGAGGTGGGGTGGGCAGCCACGGGAAGTCACAGGGAAGCTGAGGTAGCCTGTGAGGTTACCGAGCGTCCAACAGCATCGCTCTTCATCCGGGCTTGGCTGAAACATGACATGGGGAGGCTCACAGAACCACAGCTTCCTGGGGAGAGACAGGGTTTAGAGATGAGAACTGGGACAGGGCCTGGGACAGAGGCATGGAACTCAACTGTGGTATGAAGAGAGGAGGGCTCTGTCCTCCTTTTCTCTTGTTCCACCGGCCCTGTGCTTCCCAGAGAGCTGTGGAAAGAGCTTGGTTCCATCTCTGAGGCCCTGACCCGGATCACGGCACTGGAGTGCCCCCTTCCAGTAGGAGCTTCATCCCTGAGTCTGTAAACAGAGCCTTGACAACAGGGGTCTCACCCGGGTCCGGGGGTGAACTGCTGGAGGTCCACGAACCCCCCTAAATGATTGGAGAGTCCATATGTACATTTTTCTGGGAAAAGAAAATCCGAAATTTTCATTAGGTTCCTGAATGAAACCTCTTTCCGAAAAAAGAGGTTCAGACTTAAATTCCCAAAGCATTCCCAGAATGTCCTCCCCACCCTGCCGAAGCCTAACTAAAGCTCAGAGTCGGCATGCTGAAGAGACAGGCCAGGGTGGCGATGAGCTCCCCTCCTCGAGGGGCCGGCTGTGAGCAGGGTGCCTTTCTCTCCTGCTCCCTTTTCTTAATACCCACCTGCTCTCCCAAAGCCCCAGGTGGGAGGGACCTGTGCACTTGTGGGTCCACCTCCAGAATAAGGAGGAGATGCCCAGAGTTGTTGGTCTTGAGAAGAAAGCAGATGTGCCTGATTCCTAGGCAGAGGGAGAAGGAAGCTGACCTGATGCCTGGGAGGCGGCCTTCAAGCCCTGGCTGTCTTCTTGTTTGATTAGCAACCCCAAGAGGTGCCTGGGTCACACACAGAGATGGGGCCTCAGAAGCAGGTGACTCCTCACAGGAACAGCCTGGTGTAACAGAGCTAGGCTGCACATCCCCACTGGGCCCTTAACTGGAAAGACCCTGCTCCCATGATGTGACCCAGGATGGGACCACGGCTGCCCTTAAAGCAGTTAAGTAAATAGATAAGTTGAGAGGGCTTGCCAGAGACTAGGAGGCCTGTGGGCCAGAGCAGAGGAGGCTTGCACTGGCCGGCAGGCAGGCTGTGGATCCTGGAGGCTCCCGAGTGGCTGCCCTGGTTCAGCGGCAGACCGAAGAATTAACATTCAGCACACCTGCTTGGCTTTGAACTTGTTCTTGTCTAGTAGCCTGGGGTAGATGGCATCTCTGGGGCTTTTCTCTCTGCATGCTCCTTGCCACCATGGAGATGGGTTTCCACCTGGTGTTGGCACCCCTGGAGCCCACCCGCTCTGCGTCCTCACATTGTATTGTCACTTTCTTACCCTAATGACATCTGACTGGCTGCTATCACTTTGCTAGGCCTGCACTCTAGCTCACCCTGTGCTTGATCGGATCCCTGCGTCCTGGTTGAATAGAGCAGAACCCCATATTGGCAGGACGTCGGCCACAGCTGAGCCAGGCTGGCCCGGGAGCCAGGTGGGGGGGGCACAGTGGGGGGTGGTCACCTGACAGGCCAAGGCCCTGAAGCAATCCTTTATGGGCCGCTCAGATTGCTCTTCAGATTTGCTCCAGAGCTTTTCAGATGTTTCTTGGATGGTGAGTCACTGCCAAACACGCATGGGGGAGGCCATGGCCCTTGTTAAACTCTTGGTGACTGACACCAGGACCAGGTCTTTTGTGGTCCTGCCCTTCACCTGGGCTGGGAACCTGGAGAGATCAGGCGGGGCACGGGTGCAGGTGCCTCCTCTCTGTCAGCCAGCCCAGGGGGATGTTTCCTGCCACACCTGCAGTACCTCAAGGGAACCAGTTTAAAAGCGTCTCACTCACCTTGCAAAATAAGCCATGGCTGACCTCACCAGAAACCCCCTCTGTGTGGAGAGGCCGTGTCAAGTGCCACTCTCCTTTCCTCATCTGACTCCTCTCTCTGCAGCCCTGGCAGGCCGGTGGCTCGTGAGCCGCAGGTGACTCGGTGGGGCACCGTTCCATGCGGCCTTCCCAGGGCTCTCTAGGCCCCGGGGTCAGTTGGAGGGGCTCCCCTTCTGCAAGTGGTAGTACCTGGGTCTGTGCGTGGGCCTGGAACCTCCAGGGTGGTGGCGCCTGGGGCCCCATCCACCCAAGCAGGCTGAGCGCTTGCAAGAGCTTCCTGTGGCTCCCAGGAGCTCCTGCCGCTGCCCGCGCTGCCTGCGCTCGCTGCGCACACCCTCTCTTGCCGCCTTCCCTCAACCGCTGCTGCCTGCTGCCTGCGCTGCTGGTTCTGGCAGGTTGGCCTGGGAGCAAGCTGTGTTCCTGGAGAAGGTTCTGCGGAGGTTTAGGGCCCCAGAGCTCCTGCTTTGTGTGTGAGCACAGAGAGGGGCAGAGAGCCCAGAGGACCCGAGAATTCTGCCCTTGATCTTAAGCTTCTGGGATGAAGAAACCCTAAGAGATCCATTTTTACTGGTAACCCTTCTTGAGTCTCTTGGCGGGGTCTCAGGATTTGAGCCCATTTCCTCTTTTTCCTTCTAGAGTTAGATATTAGTCTCCCTTAGATTTTTATCTTTGGGGCTCAGAGGCCCTTCACTTGCTCCCCTTGACTCTGCCACTAGTCCAGAATGAAAGTAAAAACCCTTCCTGTGGGGTGACCTTGGGGCACTTGCCTGGGTGTCCCTGAGAGGGCAGGCCTTGGTCTGGTGGCATGTCACGGTTGTAAAAAACAGAATTCAACTGAGTAAGCTTTAGAGATCTTATCGACTTTATCCAACAATTCATGAATCACACAGCATCTCGTCTGTCAAATAGGAGCTCCGAAGAGCTGTACAAAATGAAAAACTTTTTATAGGTAGAAGAGAGAGGCTTTTATGGGCAGAAGAGGGTGGAACAAGGAAGTTAATAATAGCAAAGAGTGCATTGTTTTGGGCAAGGTCACCTTCCTTTGAGGGACAGCAGGGGTCTTATCAGGTAGATAACTCACTAGTGCTGACTAGGTAATTCCAAATTTACTGGTTTAAGATTCCTTGCCTGGGAGAGGTTGAAACTGTAATTAAGTTAGGGATTAACCACTATTTGGTGACTTGGATTTAGCACAGGTGACTTTATTCTGGGTCTGTTGACTTTTTTTCTTTCTTTTTTTTTTTAAAGCAGTCTCCTCCTCTTATTTAAAAAAAATTTTTTAATGTTTATTTCTGAGACAGAAGGAGACCGAGCATGAGCGGGGGAGGGGCAGAGAGAGAGGGAGGCACAGGATCAGAAGCAGGCTCCAGGCTCCGAGCTGTCAGCGCAGAGCCCAACACCGGGCTCGAACTCACAAACCTCGAGATCATGACCTGAGCCGAAATCGAACACTTCACTGACTGAGCCACCTAGGCACCCCAGGAATCACTTTTTTAAGTGAAGTTGCTTTTTCAGTGATTTAATGTAGCCAGGTGTCAACTCCCCCAGAAGTATTAATCCAGGTGCGGTAAGTGGCATTGACCACAGCACAGACATTTTCTTATTTAGCTGAAAAATAATCAAGGGATATCCCATTACCAAGAACAACCTTGGCCTTCCAAAGATGGGTACTGCTAGTGAGATCTTTTTGTAATGGGGAACAGATCTGACTTAGATAATCACAAGAACACCAGAATGCAAATGTACTGTGATTTGCTTAGGAATTTGTATCTTTTGGGCGAGTACAATTATAATTGTACAAAGGTGAAAACAGGGCACTAGATGTTCTGGATGTAAAAGTCAGATTCTGTAAGTGACTCCTAAGTTCAGGGGGTCAGTTGGGACTAGAAGAGAAATTGGTCATGGGGAGGACCAGGAGATCTCTAGTATCAATGGACAGATAAGAGCTCTTTGTTTATGATAAATCTGGCAATCCAAAAGGTTCCCCCCCCCCCCCCCCCCCCCCCCGCATCCCACCCCACCCCCTCCCTTAGTAATGGCCTGACAGATATGGATGATGGCATTCTTTCCAGACCAGTGCCAGAGTAAAGGAAAGAGAAGAAGAAAGAATTTCATTTCATGTTTAAAGAATGAAGTCTTGATACAGCATCTTGGGTACAAGCAGTCTTTTGATATCAGCTACTTTTCTTCTTAGTTTGATTTTGAGGTCTCCAGCTGCTGTGGGGCCCTTTTTAATTAGGAGATGTAGACCCAAGGTTCAGTTCTCTAAAGTTTGGTTGCCATCTGGGGAGTGAGGAGGACCCTTAAAGGCAGTCTTTGTTCTTAGTGATTCCAAATCAGAAGGAGGAGAGAAAATTGGAAATGTTAGTTTAGAGTCATAGCCAGATATTTGCAAAAACTAGACAGACCAAGTTATGTACAGGTATGGAGCCAAACAAACCTCAAAGACAATTAACAGACTAGAACCTCATACCTACGAAGATGCAAAGTTTTTCTCTCTATAGTTATTCCCATTTTTTAAAAGATAGTCACAGTAAAATTACTTGGTTTACATTAAACTTGGCCTGATTTTATAAGTACAGCAAAAATAGCAATTAACCATATAAGCTGTTTTTAAGACAGCTTTGCTGGAACTTTGATCTCTTCTCTGAGGCCAGGAAGCCAAGCCAAGCACTCACCATTAGATTTTACCTGCAGTACCTATAGTTTGGGTGAATTTCTCTCTTCTCAAAGTTCCCTCCAAATGTCCTGAGGTTCATAGGCCTGTCAGGAAGTCACCAGCACCTGGAAGGCTGCTGGGAACCCTATAGCAAGGTACCAGCCCGATTTTTCCAAGCAGCTCCTTAAAGCTGTCTGGTCAGATCTCAGTCTGTGCATATCTCCAAAATGAAACATTCCAGTCAGAGCCTTGGTAATAAAGCCAGTGTTTCCAGTTGTGTCCTCTTCTAGGGAGAACAGATTTTTATTGAACTTCTACAAATAACTAAATATATTGCCATGAAAAGAATACTCAAGAGTTTACGAATTCTGGAGGGATCAGGTAGAGAGAAAAAGTAACTGTTTTAACCATAAAGGTATGCCCTACCAAATTGCTGTAGGTCATAGATCCCTTGAGTGAAAAGGTTTCCCTAGATCTGAAAGAGCAAAACATTAAGGAACTAGCAGCATTTCAAACAAAAGGTCATGTAAAATTATAATCATCCTCAGTTCATTCAGTCCTATGTAATTCTCGTTCTGCTTGAACCCAGTTTTTTCATTAGTTTGGAAATTCTTCCCCAGTTCATTTTTATGGTCATAAAGCTATTAGAAATCTTTATTTGTCAAAGTCCTTTCCATGAACACTTCCATAAAAGCATCAGAGTAAAACAATAATTCTCTGTAAATAACAGAAGACTTAAAAAATGCCCATAGTTAGGGGCGTCTGGGTGGCTCAGTTTGTTAAGTGTCCAACTTTGCTCAGGTCACGATCTCACTCACAGTGTGTGAGTTCGGGCCCCACATCGAGCTCTGTGCTGACAGCTTGGAGCCTGGAGCCTGGAACCTGCTTCTGATTGTGTATCTCCCTCTCTCTCTGCCCCTCAGCTGCTCACACTCTCTCTCTTCTCTCAAAAATAAATAAACATTAAAAAAAAATTTTTTTTTAAATGCCCATAAAGATCAGACGAGAGTTCACTATAATGGAAAGGACAGGGAAATTTGGTTATTTTTGTGAGGTTCAACATTTTAAGATAACAGCTAGAATTATGACTGATAACATTGCATCAGGACATATCAGAACCTAAGAAGGCTTAGCCTCACTTATGTGATAATGCTGCCCATGTAATGTAATGTGTCAAGCCTAATTAGTGAACATCTCTCTTTTAAAAGGAGAGAGAGCAAATCTTTTATGATTTTTAGAGATCCTCTGAAAAATCCCAAAGTTACTGCTAGGTCAAGAAGACTTGGTTTAGAATTGCATTTTTGAGAAGTTCGTCAAAATACCAAAAGGTTTTAAAACACTTGGTCACATAGGATCTTAGATCAGTAGGAAACAACACTCCGTTAACACTTAACCAAAGTGGCAATTATAAACTTTATAGGCAAATACAGAAAGTTATTACATGATTGTAAAACAACAACAACAAAAGCCCTAAGCTCTTTTAATAGAGGATTTCTTCAGTAATCAAAGACCTGATAAAGACCACATGAAACACAGGACATTATTTTGATAAGACACAAAATCTATGTTTTCTCAGCAGGTTAATTAAAAAGTAAAAACCCTTTCACAACTTCTTATCAATAGCAGACCAATACTCCTAGAAAATTTTGTCCTTATTTTAAGAGAGAATACCAAATTCTGATACTGTACCATCTTACTTTTGAGGTTAATAGTTGTCTTTTTTCTTTTCAGTTCAAGTTCATTTTAATGTTAGCTTGACCATGTATAAAATTCTTTTCCCAAGATTCCCCTTCCACAGACCTTCTCTAGTTTTCTTTCTTACGTTCTGATTTTGTCCTGTTTTTTTCTCTTTTTCATTCTGAAACAACTAGTCTCACTTTGGGATAAAGTTACTTTCTTTTCCTTCAACAAAAATTGATCTCCATTCCTCATATCTTCTTTTACCCGAAACACACATCCTACATGTGTTAGAATTGTTATCCCTTAAAAACTTAATATCTTGTGAAAATAAAGTAGTAAATAATTGTGAACTGTCTTATGTTAGCATTCTGTGCCTGGCAAATGTATAAATACATTTTGTATTTTCTGGAAACATGCTTTCTCATAATAGATTTTTTTTAGTGTAGCACAAAATATGTTTAATAGACCCAAATCTCTTTAATTTCTTTATAATAAGCAAAAAAGGAGATAAACCAACGTTCAGTAATTGTTTCAGTATTTTATTTGGAAATGATCTAGGCATTCAATGACTACTACTCATTTAATTTAGTAAAACTCTTCAGATTTTTAAGTTACCAAAAAGATTTGGGGAAACCATTTAAGTAGGCATATCAAAAATATAATTATTGCTGAAAAGTTCACCTAAAATTGCATATCTCAGTTCATAGATCAGTTGTGTTTAGACTACCCGTGAAGACTTTGTGAAATATTTGGACAGAGTCAGCCAGCAACGTCTGTTATAACATAGACACCATGAGGTTATTTGACCAGTAAACCTAGATAGAGTGAAAGTTGTGGAAAGGTATTATAGTTAATGCTGATAACTCTGAAGACACGTCTATTTTAACTAAATTAACACACTTAAATCAGTTTTAATACCAAATATTTTCCTAGAGCACATGAATCTAAAAAGCATTAGGTTACTCTCTGTTGTAAGTTTTAGAATATTGTTAGTACTTAATTCATATAAGTACTTAATTTTCTTGAAGCCAATTAAATAGAGCTCTTTTCTTTTTTTTTTTAATTTTTTTAATGTTTATATTTGAGAGAGAGTGTGTGCACGGGAGCGCACGCAGGGGAAGGGCAGAGAGAGAGAGAGAGAGACAGAGGCAGAATCCAAAGCAGGCTCCAGGCTCTGAGCTGTCAGCACAGAGCCTGATGTAAGGCTCAAGCACATGGACCATGAGATCATGACCTGAGAGAGCTCTTTTACAAATTAATTTTGGCAGTATCATCTATAGGTAGAAAATACACATGTACGTGCACGCGCACACACATACACACACACCTTATAGCTTCCATTCTAAAATTTTAGCCGTGGAAAGAGACATTAATATAAAATGCACTGGTTATAAGTTGGATCCAAATTGTGTTTCTGGCAGATGAAATAAGGTTACCTGGTCAGATGGCAAGAGCTTTTTATTTTTATGGAGAAGACACTTAAGATCTTTCGTTTACTCGTGTTCCAAATAATCTTTCCCCCTTTTGCTTTTCTGATAAGAATTCCCTCCCTGGAGTTGGTATTTCAAAGAGTAGACCCTTAGATAAGAGGTCCCAGAGAAGACCAGGTAGAACATTTACATCACAAAGGCACAAGGAAAGAATATAAAGGCTTCCAAGAAGGCCTTTTGTTTCCTGAGGCCAGAATTTTTACAATACTTTACAAGCCTTTGGAGATCTGTAGAGGAGGTTTTGGTGTTGGTAAAAAAGGATAGACGGACTGTGAAGTGTTTTTAGAGCCGAGTTTCTGGTTTTGTGAACAACTGCTCTAATTCCTCAAAGATTTCTGAGTTTTGACTTAAACGGTATCGTAAGTCGATCCACCCGTGCAGCTACATTATCCTCAGTTTGCTTCTGTGTATCAGGAAGGAGATTTCCAACTTGGGTGGAAATCAAAAGATTTCTGTGTTCTGGATTTAGAACTGTTTGTCTTTGGAATGTTCTACTATATCCTTTCACAGAGGTTTCAGATACTTTTTCTTTTCTTCTGGTACATAGTTTCATTCTAGCTTAAGGGAGAAGGCCTAAACAACCCTGTCAGGCTCTGGTTATCCGCTTCCAACTTGGCTGACTTGTAACCACAGAACCACTTAAAAACTTGTTTTAAATATCTTGCCACTTTTCAGCCAGGACAAACAAATGTTTCTGGCAGTATTGAACAACTCCCCATCAATGTAAGTGGGGACTCAAAGAGGATGTAAAGGATACTTACTACCTTCCCAAGATCCAGAGTTTCTCTCAAAGAGAGCCAAAAAGAACCAGCAACCTGTATGCCCCGTCCGGGCCGAAAACTAAGCCAAGTTCTTAGGACGCAAAACAAGCAAGAAGGTAGTAGCTGTCCCTGAAGAGACGATCAAGAGCCAGTGGGTTTGGATTTGGAAAGGAAGGGAGAGTGTGAAATTTTATTTTGGTCTCTCAATTGGGCATTCAGGAGAGCTGACTCAGGTATGAATTCTCACTGTCTGGCTTCTGCCAGTTCTCCCAGGATCCCCTCTGTAGCCTCTCTTATCTACCAGAATTTGGCAAGGCTTTTCATTAATTTTAGTTTCCGTTGGCTGTTTCAGAGAATAATGTAGCAGTTTACCAGGGAACTCCCCAGAGTCCCACCACCTCTGGGAGGGTCCACGTGGGCACCTCCTTCAAAGGCAGATTTGAAAGCATTCAAGTTGGTGTTGAGGGATTTACCCAAAATGTTTGAGGACAAAATTTTTTCTAATGGTCCAGTCGGTTACAAATGAGATACTCATTTCTGAGCCAGTGTTTTGATGTTAGACTCCTCGGAAGGTGTAATGGGAGAGGCCTATGTGTTGTTTTAGATACCTTCTGTGTCTTTAATTTTTCATTAGCCTTTACAACAAAACTTTCAATGAAGCTGTTTTGGAATCTTGAAGCCTTTGGAAGCTTCTGCATACCAATTAAAATAAGTATCCCATTCTGTTTGTTCGATTAGGAACCCCTGCTTTTAAGTGCACTTCTTAAATAAATGATCTTGTCTAACTGGGACGCTCCCATAACAGCCCCTGCGATTCTGGGTTGTCTTTAGTAAGATTTTGCATTTTTGTAGGTATCTATAGTTCCTGGCCCTATAGTCCTTGAGCCATAAAATAAGTGTAAGCGTGCTGGAAGTCAGTGTGTTCAACTGTAGAATTTAAAGATCCCGTTTCTTCTAGCTAAGTCTTCGAGTCTCACAGAACCAAATTGATGCCTAAAAGGGATGTGCTGCTGGGTTGGGAATGGTGTGGTGTTTTACAGTGTACCTTGTTGCACGGAAAGTTTCTTGAGGTTGGCAGGTGACCTAGTGTCGCTCTTGTGTCCGTCCATGACCAGCCTGTCTGGACACGGGAGCCTTAGAGTTAGGTGCCGAGCCCTCCTAAGAGTTTTTAAGTGCTCAGCCTGTGCCCACCAGTTTGGTAGCTTTTGGCTTCTGAGATTCTCATTAGCAATAGCCTTTACCTTCTGTGCACGCTAATGCACCAGCAGTAGCTGAGATATTTCTAACCAGTAAAAGGCTTTGTGTGCACCACCAGCAGTTCTCAACGTGGAACTGGGGACTAGGGAAGGTGCTGAAGCAGCGGACCCCAAAGAATGGGGACTGTGGACTGGGATTCCCATGAAGTGGGGAATGCACACTGAACCATCAGGAGCCCCCAGTAGGGAATCTGAGTACTAAACCAAGGATGGGGGATTCCAGTCAAGTGGAACACTACACACTGAACTAGCCACGGTTCCCAGCATGGTCCGGTCCAGTGGGGGACTGTAGGGAGCCAATTAGATCAGGAGCTCAACACGAAGAGAGCAGAGCTCAGAACAAGAGGATCTTCCCATGGCCCTCGGAAATGGTGAGAAAGACCGAAGACTTTAAGGGTTCACAGGTACCACGGCTGGCTGTGTTTCTCGTTGTCCTTGAAGCTGTCCGAAGTTTCTTTTGAGCCCCACCACCGCCACCAAACTTGTAAGAACAAAATTCAGCAAACTTTAAATTTTAAAGCTCTCACTGGCTTTACTCAGTGATTCGGCATTCCATCCAGGAGATAGAAAAGAGCTCTAAGGAGCTGTACAGAATGAAAGACTTCTGTAGGCAGAAGGGAGTGGGACAAGGAAGTTACTGGCAAAACGTGCATTGTTTCAGGCAAGCTCACCTTCCTTTGGGGGACAGCACAGGGCTCTCAGGCAGAGCACCTCACTAGTGCTGACCAGATAATTCCAGATTGGCTGGGTTAAGATTCCACTCCTGGGAGAGGTTGAAACTGTAATTAAATATCAAGTCTCAGTTTGGTGATGTGGGCTTAGCACAGGTGACTCCACCTGGGGCCTTGTCCCTGTTTTAAACAGGGCCCAAGTCTCAGGCCCCCAAGGGTGAGGACTAGGCCTCAGCCCCCGTGCCCCCCCGGCCTCCCTGCCCTCAGCCACCATGGCGACTCCCTGTGACTCAGGGACAAGGATGGTCTCCCCTTCTCAGTGATCACCTTGGGTGTTTGTTTCTTTAATTCTTTGGATAATTTTGATTTACCATTATTTGATTTTAAAAAGCAGTCCCTTTCTGTTTATTCATTTTCCAGCCTTATTTTCTTTCAGGTCTTGCCCCTCTCCACCTTCTCCTGCTGTGTCGCTGTGTGACGTTACTCGCCCTTCCTTCGCCTGCTTCGCTCCCATCTCAGCTCCGTCTCCAGCCGTAGATGGCCTGATGATGCGCCGGCCTTTCACACGAAATCAACTCGCTTTGTTTTTGTTTTAATTTGGTTTTTGATTCTTTTTACTGTTGGCAGAAACAATGTTAATTCATGGGCCTTTTTCTTGCTAACTTTTGGTTGCCCTGGGGTGGGGGCTGCATCGTGGTCTGCTGAGGGTTGCAATGAGGACTGAGGCTGCCACCCTCCGAGGCGGTGGCTGCCTTCTGATCATGTCTGTGGCTCAGGAGAGGAGGCCAGGCAATGAGCTGTGTGACCGCCAAGTGTGTCAACAGACCATGCAGGGGCTTCCAGCGTGGGGATAGAGGGCAAGGACAGGCTGGGGGGAAGGGGAGGCCCTTGCCCTTGAGCTGCTCCCAGCCCCTGCATGGCTTCCCCCTCCACGGTGGTGGGAGAGGGAGCTTGGGCCGGGGTGTCCGGTGAGCTAGCCAAGTGTCCTGTGTGCATAGGCCACACGCCCTGCGAAGGGGGAGGCCCAGGGAAGACTGGGATGGGCCAGGCATGGCGGTATTGGCTGAAGGAGCCCTCTGTAACTGAAGACCAAGCCCGCCTCAGGCTGTGGGGGGACCCCGTCTCCCCCTCAGCAGCCCCGTGTCCTCTCTTGTAGGAGGTCCCAGGTCATTGAGAAATTTGAGGCCTTGGACATTGAGAAGGCAGAGCACATGGAGACTAACTCGACAGCCGGGCCCTCGCCATCAAGTGACACTCGCCAGGGCCGCAGTGAGAAGAGGGCGTTTCCCAGGAAACGGGTGAGCGTCCGGGGCCTGGGGCCAGCGCTGAGGCCCAAGCGGTGCCACGTGCGGCCACTGGGGCTCCATCAGCATATGGCCCCACACCTCCTCACAGAGCCCCCAAACGCACCCGGATGCACTTCCACTGGGCTTCCTGTTCTCATTTCCTACTTGTTTGCTCAGGTCTCTCCTCTCCTCCAGTTAGTGACTTTCTCGAGGCCGAGGCCTGCCTTCTGCATCTTCCTGTCAGAACTTGACCCATCTCTGCTAAAGGCCAGTCTAGCGAGCCTTAGGTCCCAGCTCATAACCGGAGCTGCTCTCTTTCTCTTCGAGGCAGCCCGGCCGCGAGGCTGAGCACCTTCCTTCCTCTTTCTTTCGAGTGGCGGCCGTTGCCCTCGCTTCTCTACTTAGTCCACAAGGCAGGTCTCTCTGAAATAATCCTCCTCCTCCTCCTCCTCCTCCTCCTCCTCCTCCTCCCAGGCAGCCCACCTGCCTCTTGTGGCCCTTGCTGTGTCCGATCTTCATCTTCCTCCCCAGCCCCTGTCTGGGCTCATGAGGTGTTCTGCTGCCCGCTGCCTCAGAGCCTGGGGCTCTTCCTTCCGTGACCCCGAGAAGCCAGGGGATGGGGATGGGACCAGGAGAGTGACGGTGACTAGCGCATCCGAAAGAAAAGGCTGCTTTAACAACTAATGCGTCTTTGAACCCGCTGCGTGAAAGCGGATGGAGCCGGACGAGGAGTCCCAGGACACTGGCTCCCGTCCCTGCTCTGGTCCAGACTTACCCAGACAGAGCCCAGACAGAGTGATTTCCTCCTCGCCTGGGAACATTCTTGACCCTCCCACAGCTCTGGCTCCTGGTTTCCCTGCTCCCCACCTGACTTTACTGGCTTGTACTGACTGGCGGCTGCTCTCTGCCACAGGACCTCCCCAGCGAAGCCCCCACAGCTCCTCTCCCGGACACCTCGGCCTCCCCCCTGTCTCCACACCGAAGAGCCAAGTCACTGGACAGGAGGTCCACGGAGTCCTCCCTGACGGTGAGCCCAGGCGCCCGCACAGCAAAGCCTGGAGACGCCGCTCCTGCTGCTTCTGTCACTTGGGGTCACTGTCTGCTTATGTCCGTGCGTCCATGCTGGCTGTCCCCTCTGCACGGGCCTTTGTGTCTGTGCGTGGGAAGCAGATGCGGTGTTCCTTTTCCCTTTTCTGGATACATAGGCGTCCTGAGCTCTGAGGTCACGAGTAGAGGAGGCCACTTGGCCAAGGCAGCAAAATCCTGATTTCAGAGAACCAGGGCCACAGCAACAAGGAACCTCTGTTCTTGCTTTGGGTGTTTGTTTCTGTGACATTTTGGAGGCAGGAGCCCCTTCTTGCTGGGAGCCCTTGCCTCGTTCATGGTGTCTCATGACAGGAGAGACGCTTTTGCCCGAGGTCACTTGAGCTGCAGCAGTGGAGGTGCAGGTGGGGAGTGGCCAGACGGGACCCTCGCTCCCTTGGGGAGCCGAGAGTGGCCGGCCAGTGGCCCCGGGAATGAAGGACAGCTATGCACATGGTGACCCGGGGCTCCTCTCTGCCTTGTCCGCGGTCTTCTGAGAAGTGGTTGGTGCCACTCCTACCCCTAGGGTGTGGAGCCACCAGCCACACACGTGGAACTGAGCCAGGATAGGAGGGCTTCTTACCTGGAAGAGGGTTGTCTTGTCCTGGAGTCTGGGTGCTGCTCAGAGGTTTGGCACAGAGGCTCCTGGAACAACTCCCTCCCGGTCCTTCAGATACAGAAAGACATCACAGCCCGTTTCTGGTGGAGGTGGAGATATACCTGTAGAAAAGTGAGAGCAAGCACGTGGGCCAAAGGGAAGGAGATCCTCATCTCTTCAGGTGCCAACTTGACAGATGTCCAGCTGTGAACACAAGCAGGGCCCAGCAGGGCTGCGGGTGGGCCTAAAGTGCTTCCTTGGGCTGCTCCCCAGGCCCAGGGCCACGGGTGCAGTAGAGCCCAGCAGGGCCAGCTCCCCCGCTCTGCTGTCAGCTGTCCTGGGTTTGCATCTTGCCGGGAAACGGAGACTCAAACTCATCCTGGTAGATAGGTGGCCCCAAAGTCTCGGCAGGGTTGCTCCTGCATCTTGCTCAACGCCACGCTTGGTCTCCGCTCCTCCGTCTTCCTCTCTCCGCCTTCCTCTCTCCGCCTTCCTCTCTCCGCCTTCCTGTGGCTTCTGCGGGAACTTCTGATTTCTCCTTTTAGTGGTCACTGCAGGTTTTCCCCTTCGTGTGAAACACCGACTGACTCTCCCTCTGGGCCGTCCTCTGCCGCCAGGCAGGCTTCTGTCAGAGCGTCTGGGCAGCCCAGCTGCTGCTGTGCCCGCAGGCCATGCCCTTCCCTCCCCATCATCCCGCTGAGCCCGGCGTCTCCTTCCTTGAAGACACATGAATCTGTGGAGGGTTTGTGGGCAGCACCCGCCTGGGCAAGGCAGGCCATCCTGGCTCGTCTGGCAGGTGGAGAAATGCCTCTTCCCGCTGCCCACCTCATGCGGACAGAGACACCTGCTGCCCCTCAGTCAGTCACCCTTTCCCCATGACTGAGATAGCTCAGAGTGCCTTCTTCTGAACTGTTCTTTTTTCTCCCTTTCTTAGCCTGACCTGCTGAACTTCAAGAAAGGCTGGCTGACCAAGCAGTATGAGGACGGCCAGGTGAGTGTGCAGGGCTGGGCTGCTGTGGCCCCTCAAAGACTGGGGAGCAGGGGTGGGGTCTGCCTGGCCTTGTCCCCAGCAGGGGTGGGAGCACTGGCTCGATCCCCCACCTCCGGCATGACCTCTTGTGTGGTCGACCAGAACTGTGGCCAAGACCCCCATCTCCTCAGGGAAGTGGAGGTACACAGCCGTCCCCACTCTCAGTTCTGCAGTGAGAGGCGGGGGCCGCTGGAGAAGACCACCATCCTGCACCCAGCAAGGATCGCAGCCTCAGGCTAGGGGAATGTTCTACAGCACTAGCTCCCTACCTGGTAGTCTTTCCTAAAAGTTCCCAGAGAGCCCAGGCTTCCCAGGAATGGGGGAGGCCTCTGGTGTGGTTGGCTTGTGGATGCATCTGAGGCAGGCCACGTTGACAGCAACTAAGGGCTGCTAGACTCTGCCGGGGACTCCAGCTCAGCCGCGGTCCTGGGAGAAGCCAGTGTGGTCGTTCTTGCCGTCAGACTCCAGCAGGAAGAGCCATTTGCAGCTGGACCTGCCACCCCACCTCCACCCTGCTTGGGGCTGGAAGGCCAGGCCTCCAAGGAGGCATGAAGAGGAGTCTGCTAGTTCCTACCGAGAGGCCCCGAAACCCTGCCCTCCTGAGCTCCCCTTCTTGCTTCCTGAGCAGCCGTGCCGAAACATCCTCTTTTTCTCTCTCCTCCATATCAATCCCCTTGGCCTTGCCTGAAGACTCAAGTCTCCCTCCTTGCTACTCACAGTGAAGACTTGGGAATCTGGCTGGCTGGTTTGCTCCTGCTGGCTGCAGGTGGGCGTGCCCCTCTGGTTAGCCAGCCAGTGGCTGTGGCTCACAGGCAGCCCCTTAGGATGGAGATGCTGTTTTCACAGCCACTTTCCAGCTCTGGGGGCCCAGCCCCCTGTCTGCAGCCTCTGGAGTTGAGATCGAGGACTGCGAAGCACTTTTCACCAGCCACACCACTGTGGGTTACAGAAAGCCCGTAGCCTGCGGCCCACCCCAGCTCTCCATGCTGCCTTGTCACGGGGGAGCCGCGGCTTGGCAAGTGCCCTGACGTCATGCGCGCATGGCTGCCTGCGGCCTGAGCAGAGTCCTGTGTGTGTCTGCCACTCGTGGGAGGGGCCGCCTGCCCTCTGCTTTTCCTGTGCTCTGGGAGGTGCCCCCAGGACTCTGGCTATGGATTGCCTTGGAGCAGTAAATGTGCTGCATGGTAGTTGAGTCTGGTTTTTCCCTTCCCTTTTAGTGGAAGAAGCACTGGTTTGTCCTTGCTGATCAAAGCCTAAGATACTACAGGGATTCGGTGGCTGAGGAGGTGAGTGTTTTTGGCTTCCTTCCTAGTTGTGGAGACAGTTGAGGGATCCAGGCGACACCCAGGAGCCCAAGGCTCCCAGACACTGCTTCTCTAGGCTGACATCCCCTCTGTCTATTGACAGGTGTCCGAGTGGCCATCTTGGGTTTTCTAGTGTAGATCTGGTGCGAAGTCTGAGCATAATATCATCAGCTTTTGATGTTCTTGTGACTGAGTCTTTCTGAAACGTTGGGCTGTTTTGAGTCTCTGCTTGAGGCACCTGGGTGCAGAGTGTTTCAGTGGCTTCTCTTTTCTCTGTTCTTTGAAAAACACCGAAAGATGTCTTATTTTAAAACTCAGGATGAACAGTTTGGTTTTTTCTACAAAGGTTTCGTGGAGAATTGAATGTCTTGAAACAGAACTAAATCTTGTTCTTTGTCTTCTGGACAAAGATGGGATGTGGCAAATGAATTCAGGTGGCCCAGTTGACTGTCCTGATTTCATGGTTGAAGACCAACCAGAAGGGGCTCTTTTTCTTCCTTAAAAAATACCGTGTTTTTTGAGTTTTTTGAGTCTGTGTTCCTACCTTTTCCCTTGCATCCCACTCCAGGGATCCTTCAGATATATTCCCGCATATAGCCCAAGGTTAGTCATTCCTGCACTTTTGTGGTAGCAGAAGATTGGCAAGAATCTAATATCCGTCCTTAGCTCGTTATATACATTTACATAGCCTGAACGCTTACGGGCTGCAGCGGAGAGATGTTAGTGATACGGGATAGACGAGAGCAGTGTGGGCGGCAGGCCCCTGGTGCTGCCTGAAATCAAGGAACGCGGGAGCGTGTGGTTGGTAGTGTGTGCGTAGACCAGCAGTTCTCAGAGTGTGGTCTGTGGACCCCTGGAGACCCTTTCGGGGGGCTGACGGACTGGTATACTCAAAACTATTGTGAAAAAGTTAAAATGCCATGTAAAGTGTCAATTCTCGCATACTCGTCTTTTCTGTATTCTGTGATTCAACATGGGCAGTGAGCATAAGGCGCCTTTGCTGCGTAACAGAACGTAGTGGGTCCCTCGCTGGAAGCACCTGCACCCCGTCTGGCTGCCAGACAGACTTCCCCTCGTGCTTCTCCTCGTGCAGTACTGCCTGCACTTGACAGAACAACTGACAGACAAACTGCTCATTCCGTTTTGGTGTCTGGCAGACATTTGCTTTAAAATGCACCAAGGGAGCCTATTCCTTCAAAGGAGACAATCCACTGTTTGTTGCCAGTGATACAGTTTGAGCTTACAAGCGAAACTGGAACTTTGGAAAATTCGTATTCATTGTCACAAACTTGACAACTTCCCTGTATTGACAGACTCTCCTAATGGAGTAGGTGGTCACACTAACAGATGTTTTGATCTTATGTAATGAAATGTGTCGACTTTTGGGAGATACACGTAACTTGGTATCTTCCAGATGGCCAGTACGTAAAGTTAGAAAATCATGCACGAGTAATAGAGCCATTCAGGGGGCAGGAGAAAACCGTGGATTTTAATATAACAGTATGGAAAGGTCCTTGACAGGATTGGCGATTCCATTCTGCAGTTCACCTTTAAGAAAGTACACCTTTTCACGATATATGTACATCAAACCATCATGCTGTACGTCTTCGGGTTATACAGTGATGTATGTCGATTATTCCTCAAAACCGGGGGGAGGGGGGCAGAAACGACTATTAAAATATGTCTCCTTACGCTGGACTGTCTTCATACGCGGTTGACTCTTGAACAATGCAGAGGTTGGGCGTGCTGACCCCTCGCACAGTTGAAAACCTGCATATAACTTCTGACTCCCCCAAAACGTAACGGCTAATAGCCTGCCAATAGATTAACATATATCTGTATGTTATGTGCGGCATATACTGTATTGTTACAATAAAATAAACCAGAGAAAAGAAAAGGCTGTTAAGAAAATCCTAAGGAAGAGAAAATACATTTACAGGACTGTGCTACCTTGAAAACAATCCATGTATAACTGGACCCACACAGCTCACGTTGTTCGAGGGTCAACCGTACTTCAGTCAAAATGATACATCGCACAGGTTGAATGCAGCAACAGATGAGAGAATCCAGCTGTCCTTGGAAACCAAGCATTTAAAGATTTGCAAAAATCTCTTGCCGACTTCAAAAATATTTTTTAATAAAAACTAAAATGGTTTGTGTTCCTAAATGAGCAAATAAATAGGTTTACTTTTTTTTTCACGTTTATTTCTACTGTGTTAAATATCATCAGTAGGTGAAACCCACATAAATGAAAACTCTTTGGGGTCCTCGGTTTTTAAGAGCATAAGGGTTCCAACCACACGTTTGAGAACCGTTGGCATGGATTGGATATCTTTGGCAGGATGCTCAGGGAAATAGCCTCGCTGCTTCCAGGTAGCCAAAGATAGGCAGTGTCCTCACTTGTCAGCGGACATGCCCATGAAAAATAAAGCTAACGTGGAAATTCGCTTGCCTCAGTGTTGACTTTTACTTTCTAAATCTCCTAAGATCCTCTCCTGTTTCTCTGTAGGCTGCTGACCTGGACGGGGAAATTGACTTATCCACGTGTTATGATGTCACGGAGTATCCAGTCCAGAGAAACTACGGCTTTCAGATACATGTGAGCCTGGGGTGGAGCTTGGACACAGGCTTGGTGTGGAGGTGGGGGACACGGGCTTGACCCGCTGGGATATTTCTCCACAAACGTGATGTCCTGGTCCAGGGACACCTGTGGATAAGGTGACCTCTCACAGGCATGATCAGCATACATTCTCTTCTGTCAGCGTGAGTGCCTTGACCTGTGCCTTCCTGTGTCCTTAGCACCTCATCCCAACTCCAACTTGTGATCTGAACAAAACAATTAGATGTTAGCATCTTTAGCATTTTTCTTCTAAGTACCATTTAGAAGCTTTCTGTTACTGAAGGTTCTTTTTTTTAAATGCTGGCGTTGGGGAAAGACAATGGGATTGGGGAATAAAAATAGAAGTGTTAGGTAAGCCTTGAATACTAGGTTTTTACTGATTTGTTCTTTCATTTGGACATTTATCCATCTATTCATGTCTTTTGTTCCCCCACGATCTTGTGAGGGACTCAGGCAAGCAAGGCATTGCCCCTGCCCTCAAAAAGAAATATGATAGGAAAAATAAAATGATTCTTGGCCATTTCATTAAAGCTGGTGGTTTGAGGGCTACCTGGAGGCAGCCAGGCTCAAGATTAGGGCACAGTCGGGGCACCTGGGTGGCTCAGTCGGTTAAGCGTCCAACTTCAGCTCAGGTCATGATCTCGCGGTCTGTGGGTTCAAGCCCCGTGTCGGGCTCAATGCTGACAGCTCAGAGCCTAGATCCTGCTTCATATTCTGTGTCTCTCTCTCTGCCCCTCCCCTGCTCACACTCTGTATCTCTCTTCTTCAAAAATAAATAATGCTAAAAAACGTTTTAAAAAAAAAGGGGGGCATAATCTCCAACTGGTGTATCTGCCTTCTGACACCAACTGCAAGATCAAGGGGTGCCCCAGACTACCCTCAGGCTCAACAATTAGCCAGAAAGACTCACAGAACATAGGAGCACTCTACATACAATTGTAGTGTTGTTGTAGCAGAAGGATAGAGACCAGAACAAGCCGGAGGAAGACACCTGGAGAATTGTACCGGGATGGCCCTAAACACAAACCCTCCAAGTCCTCGGGAATGTATTACCCTCTTGGGTGATGTGTGGCTCTACCCAGAGCTTCCAGTTCAGGAAGTTCACCCAGTCAGTGTCCAGAGTTTTAATCGAAGCTTCATGGTTGTTGCTGATTGAGTTAACTATCCATGTGATCGAGCGCAATTTCTGGCCCTCTCCCCAGACGTCGGCTGATTTCATGTGTCCCAGAGCCCCAGCCTTCTCCCTTCATGGCTGGTCTTTCTGGAGTGACCAGCCCCCACCTTAAATAGGTTACTTCCCAGGAGCTGGGACAAATGCCAGACCTCTCTCTGGGCAGAGCTAATCCCTCTGTCACAAGAGCCTTAGGAGTGTGTGATGGTGAGCAGCTGGCCAGAGCTGCCACTGGGGGCTGGTTTCTCACAGGGAGCTAGAGCTCCAGGCAGGGGGGTTACCTTTAACAGGCTCTCACCTTTAATTTTTTTTTTTTTTAATGTTTGTTTATTTTTGAGAGCGAGAGGGAAAGAGCGTGAGCAAGGGAGGGGCAGAGAGAGAGGGAGACATAGAATCCGAAACAGGCTTCGGGCTCCAAGCTGTCAGCACAGAGCCCAGTGCGGAGCTTGAACTCATGAACCGTGAAATCATGACCTGAGCCGAAGTCGGACGCTCAACTGACCGAGCCACCAAGGCGCCCCAGCAGGCTCTTGCCTTTAGATCTTTGCATCTGAAAGCTCAGTTGTATTTCTGGACTTAGAGTAGATCAGGCACATTGGGACTGACTCATATTAACCAACCCAGAGGAGGCCAAGGTTCAGACCCAAAGGCTGGAGAGTTCATTATAAGGCAAAATCCAGTCAGCAGCCCACCGGACTACTGGTCGTGGCGTTCCTTCCACGTGGGGCAGCTGTGGGGACGCCACGTCCTAGTTGGAGGTTGCACTGATGACCTGGCACCAGGGCTGGAGCAGAAGCCGGCAGATCTCGGCGGCCCGTGCTGCCCTGCTGTGGTGCTTTTCTGCCCTCGTACCCGCAAGAGGAATAGACGGGCTTGGTGAGCCAACACGTCGGGCAGCCTTGGAGGCAGGGGTGAATTCTGGCTGTCTGGGTCCGTGCCGAGTCCCCCCACGGTCAGCCCTACCTCTCCGTTTCAAAGAGCAGTTTTCTCTGGGTGGGCATCCTGGGGGTGAGGAGTGTTTTATCACTAAGTCAGCGCCTCTCACTGAGCTGGTCACAACTTCACCGTTCTAGGGCTGCTCTCAATGCGGGAGGGTGGCTTCCAGGAGGGGCTCGGCCCGGGCCACTAGGCAGCTTTAGGGGGTTGAGAGACACAGCTGAGAGCTGAGCGTGCACGTGTTCTTGCCCGGCCGCCAGACCTGGTGGCACCCTCCAGGGAGCGGAGTGCAGAAGCCAAGTGAGGGTGACACATGGGAGCCCTGAGGGCCAGGTCGGGAGGCTGTCTTGTCCTGAAGTTGGAGGAAGTTCTAGAACGTGTTGGAGGGCGCAAGGCAGTTGTGTCTCAGTAAGACACCTCCAGCAGGACGTGCAGGGCACTTAGAAAGGTGGGAAAGTAGAGGCAGGAGGCAGGCAAAGTGGCGAGAGGGCCCACGGTGGAAGGGTGCGTGGGCTGTGGCTCCGCCAGGTGAAGGAGGAGGCAGGTGTGAGGCCTCGCACCCCGGAGCACGGTGAGTTTTGTGCAGAAGTCGGGTGGTAGAGGCAGCTTCCGAAGGAGGAGAGCCTCTGGAATTCTGGCCACCAGTGTGTCTGAGGCCCTGGTGGGCTCCCTAAGAGCATTAGATAGGAAGCCACGAGCATGGACCCGGTTGGGAAAGAGCTCGCTGGAGGGGAGAGATGAGTTCATGGGTGAGAATGTGCAGATCGCTGAGGTCAGACTCCAGAAGCACCCACACCTGGAGCGAGAGGAAGCAGAGGACCCAGGGGTGCGTGGGAGCCGGTCCCGGGGGCGTGAGGGGCCCGTGCTTCGGAGAGCTCTGAGCGGCACCCCTGCCTTTGGCGTACACGGAGGGGAAACAGAAGAAGAAGGAGAGATGAGCTGGGCGCGGGCCGTGTGCCGTCTGAGTGGGCACGCGGGCGGGGGCCTGCGCTGGAGGAGGCGGTCGTGAGCAAGCTACGTTCTGCGGCGTGCTGGGTCAGCTCTCGCTGGGTCAGCTCGCGGTCTCTGGTATTTTGGCCCCTGGCTGTGCCGCGCCCATCCCCAAACCGTCGGGTGATTTCATCTTCCCGGCAGCTGAGCAGCTGGCGCGTCTCACAGGCCCGCTCGTGAGCCTGAGCAGCATAGCGAACAGTCCTGACACCCTCACTGTGTGACATGGAGCCTGGAATACAGAAGCCGGAAACGGACTCCGCGAGACCGCCACCTGCCTGCGCTTCCTGCCCCTCCCCTTCTTGGGTGGTGCCAGGCAGGGTGGCTCAGTGACGCAAGGATTGTGTCCCAGAGGCCACCCTTCACTTGCTGGCCCTGCTGCCGCTCTCAGCCCCTGTCTGGCTCCCCTCCCATATCCTCTCCGTGAGGGACTGAGCGCCAGCCACCTCCTTTACCTCTCCAGAACCTCCCTCTTCTCTGTCACCATCGGGACCACTGCCCTAGCGGCCCAGCGGGTCTCCCTGCCCCTTCTCAGCCTCACCGTGTGGCCCGTATCGTGCCCAGACCGCCTGTTAAGTCCCGTGCCTGCCCCTCGTCTCCCGGTCGCCTGTGTACTTGCTATGTGTGGCTGCGTGGCACTGGGCCATGTCCCCGGCCCGGGGGTCCCCTTCCCACCCACCGTTCCCACACACTGGCTTTGTTGTCGGGTCGTGCCGTCTCCTTCCCCTGTGAGCCCCTTGAAGAGCAGGGGAGCCGTCTGGGTGCCGGGGACATTGTAGGCACACGGGAAACGGAGGGAGGTGGCTGAGTCTGCCATGAAAGCAGATTTGCTCTTTCCTTCCTTTACTTTCTGGCTCTCATTTGAGGGCTGGTGGGGTGCACACGGTGCTCCTAGGACAGCCACCTAGCTGGATATCCTTTGGGGGTTGGAAGGTGACAGTCACTGATAACGGCTCATCTTTTGTGTAGACAAAGGAGGGCGAATTCACGCTCTCTGCTATGACATCTGGAATCCGGCGGAATTGGATCCAGACCATCATGAAGCACGTCCACCCGACCTCTGCCCCGGACGTGACGAGGTAAGACCCGGGTGCCCGAGGGAGCCGCCTTCCCCTCTGGCCGCCGCCCCGCTCCCTTCCGAATCTGTGGCTCCTTTGGGACCCGAGCTCGCACCTGTCCTGGCACAGCCACCTCCTTCCGCCCTTCGTCCCACCATCGGCTGGCCCCACACGGTCTCCCTCTGGCTTCCTGGTTTTTTGCCGCAGGTTACCTTTTCCTCCTTGAAGCCTGGCCGGTGTAGCTGCACAAGTAGTGTCTGTGCCCCTGTTGGGACTGCACCTAGCAGGAGGAGCCCCTCTGGCCTGGGCGCTGGGCAGCCCTGGAGCCACATTCACGAGCCACCAGAGCATGTCTTCTTCTTGGTCTTTTTGCTTCACTCCTACATCTGTTGGATTTGTACACAACCAGGAAAAACTTATTTGAGATTCCGCATTAGAGCTTGAGTTGAAAAACTCGTTCTTCCCCCACGTTAAAGTCTCTGTGGTTTGTACCTCGTGATTTGCATGTCACATGCCTTCCTCCTCTGCTGTGAGGGTCAGAAACCCATTTTCATTTTAAAAGAAAGAAGGTTCTGGTGTGGGGGGCTGGTTCCATGATGCCCAGAACTTGAGCGTTCTCACCTGAAGACTTCAGAGCCCCATCCTGTCCTGAGACCCTCTTGTTCCCACTTTTCAGGGCAGGTAGTTTGAATGGCTCTTCAAGTGTCTTTCTCGTGTTGTTGGCCGCTACTGGGCTGTGTGCCCCTCAGAGGCCTGGGGTAGCTGTGGCCATGCCAGGTCTCTGTCAAGGCCTTGCCTCCGTCCTGGTGACACTGCACCTCTTTGAACAAGAAGGGAGGAAGAGAGCGTTCTCTCTTGTGTTTATTGGCATTGTTAGTTCCTTCATTTATGAAATGAACAATTTTGAGTTGTTTCTGTCAGTAAGACCAGGCATTGGTGGCCAGGACAAGCTCTCAAGGGTCCTATTAGGAGAGCTGGCGTATTTGTTAATAGGATGTCCCCTGCCTGCAGAGATGAAGGGGGCACTCTCGTCCTCACTGGGCCATGTCCCTTGGCGGCCTCTGGCTGCCCCCTGGCTCTCTCCCAGGCAGGAGCAGAGACTAAAGCTTTACAAGGTCAACACCCTGAGCACCTTGAGGAAGCCCCCATAGCAAAGCAAGAAAGGCACGTCGGGGTTCTCTGGCAAGGCTGCTGCCACGGTGACGTGGGTGGTGGACAAGAGAGGACCGTCCTGGCCCCAGCGTTCCCCTGCCTGCTGTGTCCCAGCCGGCGCTGGCTGCTTGTCCAGGGCCTGGCCCTGTGTGGGGACCGAGGGTCCCGGCTGGGGAAGTCACCTTTGGGATGTCACAGGGCAAGCGTGTGGCTTTGGCCTCAGAACAGGTGTGAAGTGACACACTTGAGCACACGCGTGTGCACACGCCTCTCCTGAGAGGCACCTTCTAGGCTGACATTCACAGTTCCCTGCCGCAGTCCCGTGCTGGCTCTGTGCAGGGACTGCAGGCCCACAGGGGCCAGGGCTTTTATTTGTGTGGGAAGGTTGACTTAGTGATTGTCTTCCTGACTAGGATTTACTTCAGAATTAGCACATCTCAAACTTATGGGGGTCCTCACTCTCCCCCCGTTTTCAGCCTTTCTGCTTGTTTTATGTCAGCTTTTATGGTTTGAGAAAAACTTGGACTTTTTTTTTAAGCACTTACAGGTGGTCCAAGTCCCAAGAAGGTACTAGAAACAGATACAGACGTCAGAGGCACAGGTTTGAGCCAGGGGCCATAGTCCCCCTGTGTCTGTGGCAGAGAGTTAAAGGGGCGTCCTGCCTGGGAGCTAGAGGGGCTTCCTCTCGTGGTGCTGCGATGGCGGCTGCCAGCTCTCCGTGCGGGCGTGACACCTTACACAATTGTAAGCCCGGGTCAGCTCTCCGCTCAGTGGCATCGGAAGGTCCTCTCTGGAGAACGGTCATTCAAATGCACATGTGGTCTTAAATGGGGAACTTGCAGGTCCCGCCACCCTGAAGCCCTTGGGACAGATGGCCAGAGCATGGTGACGACCATGTTCTCTTTCCCCGAGGCACCTCTCTCCCAGGCTCCCTTCTCTTTGACCCCCACTGTCTTTGAAGACAGGCGCTCCCTGGAGCATTGCCACCCCCACTCCCACCGCCCTCGCTGGCCCTCGCGGCCCTGAGTGGCTTACAGCTCTATTCTGCTGGCTTGGGCAGGACCAGAGGCCACCCTGTTCAGGCTGGGGACCTCAAACCGCCACAACTCATGCTCCCACCTCACCCCTGCTCAGGTGGCATCCTCTCTAGAAATCTTTGCTCTGGGGCGTGTTAGATAAAGGCATGGATTCCTTACTTGGCAAGCAGAGGTGCCCTTGAATCCTGCTCCCCTCTCACTTCCTGCATGGGGTGGGCCGCTGCATGGTGCGGGCATGTGCCTGCCACCTGGGCCATCTCTCTCACTTGGCCACAGCGGTCTCAGGCCTTTCACTCTCTGATCCATCTGTCACACCAGCCCCCGCAGGGGTGTTCCTAAAATACAGACTGTTTGGTTTATTTACTTGCTTGTTTAAAAACCCTTGAGCCTTTTGAGAAAAGTGGTTGGGTCTCGTTCATTCTGTCACCCCTTCCTGGTGCAGCCTGATGGGGTCTCCATCATGAAGCTCCGCTACAACATCTCCTGTGTCAGAGGACCCTCCGAGGTTGAGGCTGGAAACTTCTGAGCCATCTGTGGCTCTTCCTTTCCCATCCCCACACAGAACCCGGTTTGGGTCCCCCCCCCCCCCCCCCCCCCCCCCCCCCGCCATGGAAGGGACATGGGCAAAGGCAGTGTTCTTTCCTCCCTTCTCCTGCGGGAACCCTGGCTGCACAGAAAGAAAACATGGTGGAGCTGGGTGCCCCACCTGGATGGGTGGCTGTCACCAGGAGCCACACCTGACAGGCTCTCCGCCCTCTCCCCCAGCTCGTTGCCAGAGGAAAAGAACCGGAGCAGCTCCTCCTTTGAGACCTGCCCAAGGCCGAGTGAGAAGCCAGAGGTGGAGCGTGGAGAGCCAGACCCCGAGCAGAAGCGGAGCCGGGCTCGTGAGCGCAGGCGGGAGGGGCGCTCTAAGACCTTTGACTGGGCCGAGTTCCGCCCTATCCAGCAGGCCCTGGCCCAGGAGAGGGCCAGCGCCACTGGGGCCTCTGACGCCCACCCCGAGGCTGAGGCCGGTGAGCTGGAGCGGGAGCGTGCACGGCGGCGGGAAGAACGCCGTAAGCGCTTTGGAATGCTCGATACTGTGGACGGGCCGGGCACTGATGACACGGCCCTGCGGATGGAGGTCGACCGGAGCCCAGGGCTGCCTATGACCACCGACCTCAAGACCCAGAACGTCCATGTGGAAATTGAGCAGCGGTGGCATCAGGTGGAGACCACTCCTCTCCGGGAAGAAAAGCAGGTGCCCATTGCCCCCCTGCACCTGTCCTCCTCCGAGGATGGAAGTGACCGGCTCTCCACCCACGAGCTGACCTCTCTGCTGGAGAAGGAGGTAATGGGTGGACAGGTGACCGGGTTCCCTGCGACGGCCTTCCCCAGCACCCACTGTGCCTGGTGGTGGCCTGAATGGTTCAGCCACATAATATTGAGGGAATGTGGTCCCTCCTCTCAGGGACTTGCAGACCACTCAGCGACAGACACACGGACAGACAGGTCCTTAGAGTACAGTGTAGGCACTGAGAGGTACGGGAGAGTGCCAGATCGTGCAGGGTGGCAGGGAGAGGACACCAGGCTTTCTCAGAAGGAAAAGGCATTAGCCGTATGGGGGGGTGGGGGGGAGGAGAATGCCATATATAGCCGGAGGTGGCCAGAGACTAGGCTAACGGGACCCAGGGCCCAGGTGGGTCCTTGTCCTACCCTGTTTGAGGCAGGAGAGGGGCGTAAGCAGAGTTAGGTTTCCACATTTGGTAGGCGGCCCTGGTTTGAAGGGGCCAGAGCTGGAGGCAGAGACGAGCCAAGCCCCGAGGCTTTCGCGGCAGCCTGGTAACCATTGATGGGAACTGAGGGGGGAGTGGGGCAGGTAGCAGGAGGCAGAGGCTGGATTCTAGCTAGTCAGGTAGATTCGAGATGTAAAACAGGCCCCAGGTGACAGGATTGCTGCCCTGCCACCGACTTGAAGGCTGCCCTCTGGGATGCAGAGATGAGCCAGTCCCTGCGTTTGTAACGGTGTACTCGTACGTGAAAGCATGTCCAGAAATCAAATCTTGGAAACTCCATAGTGAATTTCTAAGTCTGAACAGGGACTTTCCTGGACAAGAAGGTCCAGCAGTGGACGGCCTTTTAGGAGCACTCAGCAGCAGGATGTTTTAAATGTGTTCTTTGACACGAGTTGCCAAGTGAAGTGGAAGGGTTGTCACTTCGGCCTGCCTTCACTTCTTACCTTTTTCCTGTCAAGTTCACAAGGCTGACCTTCATCGCTAACATCACCACTTTAATTTCTTTTCCATTTTCTACACACATTAATGTAATAATAAAGTCAAGGTGCAATAAAAAAAGCAGTTCAAACTCCCGTTGCTCTAAACTGTCAAAATGGGCCTGCTGGCCTGCAGGCCACACATGTCAGGCCACGAATCTGCTGTAGACAGCGGAGTCGGAAAGCCAGGAGTCTCTGTACCTCCCACAGCCTAGCCTGGCGGCGCCCGGCTCATCCGCTGCACACGCAGCTTCCGCTTACCACAGCCGCTCCAGCGGGCGGGCCGGGGGCGCCCACACCCGGCATCCAGTAGGCACCGATGGAGTGTTTGGAGAACAGGCGGATGGGTGAATGACTGAATTCAAAGCCATTGAAAGCAAGAAGAGTGTGACGTAGCTCGCTTGCTTTGTACGTCTTATGGAACCCTTCAGGAACCCTTTCTGCAAACAGAATTTTGTATGGAATCTTTTATATAAAAGTGGTCAAAGGAGTTGTTTCGGCAGAAGCCTGGAGTGAGGGCTGCCCCAGGGCATCAGTGGCCACTGAGGAAACCAGAAGGACCCCAGCAGGGTGGTCGTCGTCTTCTTCTTTTTTAATATTTATTTTTGAGGCGGGAGAGGGGCAGAGAGAGAAAGAGAGAGAGGGACAGAGGATCCAAAGCAGGCTCTGCACTGACAGCAGTGAGCCTGACTTGGGGCTTGAACTCAAAAACCGTGAAATCGTGACCTGAGCCAAAGTCGGACATTCAACTGACTGAACCACCCAGGCGCCCCAGGGTGATCTTCTGACAAAAGGCACAAAGCCCTCGTTTGCTGGTGGGGTCTGCCCATCACATCCTTATAGGGATGTGGGAATTCTGTGGGTACCCAGGGAAAAGTCTCCTGTTGTTATCTATGGCTTGATAGATAAGTGCTGCAGGTAAAGACGTGATCAGCACATGCACTGAAATGTGGCTACATGGAAGGCCAGCCGGGCAGTCCCATTGTGCTCCGGCCCAGCTGGAGCTAGAAACACCTCTGTGGGGGCACCCGGATGGCTCAGTCAGTTAGGCGTCCAACTTCGGCCCAGGTCACAATCTCACGGTTCGCGAGTTTGAGCCCCGCATCGGACTCTGTGCTGACGGCTCAGAGCCTGGAGCCTGCTTTGGATTCTGTGTCTCCCTCTCTCACTGTCCCTCTGCCTCTTGTGCTCTCTCTCTTTCTCTCTCTCTCTCTCTCTCAAAAATAAACATTAAAAAAAAGAAAGAAAGAAATGCCTCTGTGGGTCTGTGCTGTGCTGCTCTGTCTATTCATTGCCATCACTTTGCTTAAAAATGTGTGTCTTTTTGTCCACAGTTGGAGCAGAGCCAGAAGGAGGCCTCGGACCTTCTGGAGCAGAACCGGCTCCTACAGGACCAGCTGAGGGTGGCTCTGGGCCGGGAACAGAGCGCCCGGGAGGGCTACGTGCTGCAGGTAGGGTTGAGGGGCTGCTGCGGCCCTCGTTCACTTGGCCTTCGGTGTGAAGGGCCCAGGCAGGCTAGGAATGTGCAAAACCTGGCTGAACGGGGGGCAGCCTCTCCCCAGTGCCGCGCCTCTGGGCTCCTCTGCCGCAGCGTCAGGGCTCTGTGTCGTGGGTCGTCTTCATTTTTCACCCTAGCATGACATTTTGGAGAATGTGCCTGAAACCTCTGTATCGGAGGGGTTTTTTTGCTTGTTAATGAAGTCATTCTAGTTGTCTTTCTTCTTGGCTCTCAGAGTACTTAATTGTGTATTTATTATAAACGTCACATATTTGTCGTTTTTACTTGCTTTCACAATGGCAGTGTTAGGCCCATTTTACCAACTGAAGAAAATGAGTAACAGCCAGCCCAGTGCCTCCTTACCGCTGTAAGTGGCAGAGCTAAAATTGGTTCCTTGTCTGTGACCTTGTGTGTCCCACAGCTACAGGGCAACCTGGGGCTATTAGCACTAGCCTAGTGGCCCTGCTTCTTATTTTCTGCCCAGGCTGAAGTGTCGAGGGAAAGTATGGTCGCCCAGCCATGAGCTGACTCCTCCAGTGGCTTAACGGGGAGCCTGATAAGAAGGGCAGCAGCCCGAGTCGTGAGCTGAGATCCAAACCCACGCCTCTCCGAGACTGGGGAGCTCCGTGCCTGCGTGCTGGCCAGCAAGCGGCGGGCACTGCCCCAGTGTGTCGCCAGGCAGGAGGGCGCCTGGACAGGGTCGGCCAGCATCCCAGGCCCTATTCAAGTTCTGGGGTACAAAACTACACACTCCTGCCCCCTCCTGCTGACACGCTGCTGGGGAGAGGTGGTCGACGAAGGAGCATTGGGGAAATGCAAGATGGGGTGATGGTGGGGAGGACCTGAGCTCTCAGCCAAGGCTGAGGATGGGGCCTTCCAGTCAGGGTCCTGCCACTGACCAGTAGAAGCTGGTGCCCCTCCCCACGGCCTCGGCCTCCTTGCCTGTGGAGACTTAGAACTTGACCCCAAGGGCCTTTCCGGCTCTCAGTGACCCAGAGTCTCTGTGATACGTGGCTGTGTCGGCATTTCCAGACTGCGGCACGCCGGTCGTCTTGGTCCGAGTCATGCCAGGCAGCACGTGGACCTCTGGGCAGAGTCTACCTGTCTCCGTGCCGTTTCTTGTTGCGTGTTCCCCTTGCCTTCTCTTTCTCCCCCAGCTGTGACCGTGGCCCTGGGTGTCTCGTGTGCCCTGGAACCCCCTCCCCCGCCCCTTCAAGCCAAGTTATGGCCATGCCCAGGTCAGACTCTCAGGCACCAGGCACTGGTGATGGTGGGTGTCCCTCTTTCCCATAAATGTCACTCTAGGGCTTCCTGGGTCATTTCGTGTAGACCTTCCAGGTTTGGGGAGCATCTTTTTAAACCTGCACGAATTCACTTCACATCAGGTGGCAAAGAAACTAGCAGCAGATTTTGCACATTGCTAACCTAAGAACCTGCCTCCGTGTCTAACCTGGATGATTGCATGAGCCTGAACCAAAGCCCCTGGCAAAGCTGGGCGGGGCTGGCCTTTCCGCTAGGTCTAACAACCGTGACTTTTAGCCTCCCTTGGCGCTTTGAACAGGCTTCTAACCAAGTCATTGGGAACGAGCAGGGGAGGGGGCCTTTGGGGTTGAGGGTCAGGAGGAGTCAGCCCCCCCGGGGCGGGCACTGCGCTGCTGGTGCTGGGGAGGAGGAGCCTGCATGCTCGGATGTCGTGGAGTGTAACTGTAACATAACTGAGTGTCACATCTGTGGCTTCCCTGCCAGCAGACCAGACCTAGAGCGAGCCACAGGCAGGCCAAATTCTTAGGCTGGGCTCTTCTCACTCTTGTTCATGTTCTCGTTTTTTTCCCCCCTGCATTAATTAGTTCTGTCTCTTCTGCATGCCTTTCAGTTGGGGGAGTCTTGTTTCATTTGTGTTTTGTTTCTTGCATGCTTCACTTTCTTATTTTGAATTCCACAAAGGTTTGTTTGTTTCGTTGATGATCACGTTTTACTCCCTGGTTTCCGTTTCCCCCTCATTTTGTCTTCTTGCAGGTAGAGATTAGTTCTTCCTGTTACTGTAGAGGACGGGCTCCGCTTCCCAAAGGAACATGTTTCAGCTGTCACCTCACTGGCTCCCGAGCAGTGGCCTCCCTTCCTTCTCTCCCCGTCCTAGAAGGAAGTGCCACCCGCCACCTGCCACCCGCACCCCAGTCCTGGCTTTCTTAGGGTTTGTTGCCTAGAGCCGGGTACCCTTTGTGTTGCCAAACACACAAACAAACAAACAGATCCCGCCGCTCTGCTCCTCCCCCTGTCCTTCCCAGCGATCTCTTGTCCTCCGGTCTGGTCTTCGTTTTGCCCATCAGTGTGCTCCATTATTCAGTTTTGTTTGGTTTAGTTCTCCCTAGAAGCCGCTTGGTTAGAGCCGTGTGATGTCCCTGTCCATGTTTTCTGTTTACCTAGAAGCAGCTACTTGCCAAAAAAATTAAGACGGTTTGTCGGATTCTTTTCTTAATTGAAAAAAAAAAAAATTATGCCGAGGATAAAAGGCAGACCCACCAAGGAGCTTTTCTGTGGTTGACCCTGGCCAGAGGTGTGACACTCAGAACGGGGAGGCCCGAGTGTTACTAACCAGTGTTTAATCGGTTTTTTTAAGACTGAAGTGGCCACCTCCCCATCCGGTGCCTGGCAGAGGCTCCATAGAGTCAACCAGGATCTCCAAAGCGAGCTGGAGGCCCAGTGCCAGCGCCAGGAGCTGGTCACGCAGCAGATCCAGTCCCTGAAGCGCAGCTACGGGGAGGCCAAGGACGCGATCCGGCACCACGAGGCCGAGATCCGGAGCCTCCAGGCGAGGCTCAGCAACGCCGCCGCCGAGCTCGCCATCAAGGAGCAGGCGCTGGCCAAGCTCAAGGGCGACCTCAAGCTGGAGAAGGACAAGGTCCGCGAGCAGCTGGAGGAGCGGCAGCACAGCGAGGCCGCGCTCAGCGCTCAGCTGCAGGCTAGCGAGCAGAAGCTCAAGGGCGCCGAGGCCCTGCTGCTGGAGAAGACGCAGGAGCTGCGCGACCTGGAGCTGCAGCAGGCGCTGCAGCGCGACCGGCAGAGGGAGGCGCAGCGGCTGCAGGGGCGCATCGCCGACCTCAGCCAGCAGCTGAGCGCCAGCGAGCAGGCCCAGAGGCTGATGGAGGAGAAGCTGCAGAGCAACTACGAGGCGCTGCTGGAGAGCTGCGAGAAGGAGAAGCAGGCGCTGCTGCAGAACCTGAAGGAGGTGGAGGACAAGGCCCGCGCCTACGAGGACCAGCTCCAGGACCACGAGCAGCAGGTGGAGGTCCTCCAGAAGGAGAAGCTGAGCGCCAAGTTCGAGGGCAGCGAGGTGGTACGCCAGCTGGAGGAGCGCCTGGAGATGAAGGAGGCCAGCATCCACAAGCTGGCCGAGCACGTCCAGAGCCTCAGGGACGAGCGGGACCTGACCAGGCAGCGCTTCCAGGAGCTGATGGACCGCGTCGCCCTGTCTGACGGGGACGTCGCCGAGCTCCAGGAGAAGCTGAGGGGAAGGGAGGCCGACTGCCAGAGCCTGGAGCACTCCTACAGGAGGGTGGCCAGCCAGCTCCAGAGCATGCACACTCTGCTGAAAGAAAAGGAGGAGGAGCTGAAACACATCAAGGAGATGCACGAGAAGGTGCTGGAAAAGAAAGATCAGGACCTCAGTGAGGCGTTGGTTAAAATGGTCGCCTTGGGGAGCAGCTTGGAGGAGACAGAAATGAAGCTCCAGGCAAAGGAAGAGATCTTAAGGAAGTTTGTGAAGGAGTCGTCCGAAGACGCGGAGGAGCCGCGGAGCTGCCCGGAAGAGGCAGAGGACGGCATTGTGCTGTCGGGCCCGCAACCCCAAGCTGCCGTCGCGCCTCCAGCCTTCCCACACCCGAGGCTCGAGGATGAGGATCCGGGGGCTGTCCCAGGGGAGGAGCGTGGTGACAGCAGCCCCAGGAGAGAAGAGAGTCCGGGGACCCTGAAGTCAGAGGTGCCCGACAGGGAGGGGCCCCCTCAGAGCACAACAAAACCCGACCAGGGAGTACCTGGCGTTAAGAGGCAAAGAATCCGGTTCTCCACGATCCAGTGCCAAAAATACACGCACCCAGATGGGTCCGAGAAGACCTGGACCAGCAGCACGTCCTCCGACACCAGCCAGGACCGGTCCCCCTCGGAGGAGAGCATGTCGTCAGAGGCCACCCCCAGCTCCCTGCCCGCGGCCAGCGACTCCGACACCTATCTCTCCATAATACACTCCCTGGAGACCAAGCTCTACATCACGGAGGAGAAGCTCAAAGACGTGACGGTGAAGCTGGAGAGCCAGCAGGGCCAGAGCCAGGAGGCCCTGCTCGCCTTGCACCAGCAGTGGGCCGGCACCGAGGCGCGGCTCCGCGAGCAGCTCCGAGCCAGCCTGCTCCAGGTCGGAGCGCTGGCCTCCCAGCTGGAGCAGGAAAGACAGGCGAGGGCGAAGGTGGTCGAAAATCACGTCGGGGAGCTGGGCGACTTCCAGGTAAAGAACAGCCAGGCTCTGGCTTGCTTAGAAAACTGCCGAGAGCAGCTGCGATCCCTGCCGGTGGCCAGCCAGGAGGAAACACGGGACGCGGGAGCGGGCCCCCTGGTCGGCGCGGAGCACGCGCCGGGCAGCAGCGTCCAGGCCGGGAGCCGCTGGCCAGCGCCTGCAGACAGCGGGGCGCGGGCCCAGCCAGAGGAAGGGGCTTTCTTGGAGGTGGGGAAAGCGACTTCACAGCCACTGCACCGGCCTGAACTGAGTGAGCAGGAGCAGCTGAAACTCCTTTCTGACCAGATAGCCCTGGAAGCCTCACTGATCAACCAGATAGCAGACTCTTTACAAAACACAACATCGGATATCTCGCGTGTTCTGCACGAGATTTCTCAGTCAGGAAAGTCGCCACTGGAACCTGAAAGTGCTGCTGTCTGTCCTGGGGCCCCAGCGGACACCTGGGCTAAGAAGGTGCTGGTGGATGGCGAGTTCTGGAGCCAGGTGGAGTCCCTGAGTAAGCACCTGGGAACGCTGGGAGGAGAGGCGGCCGGTGCAGCAGGAGGCGGGCAGCAGAGCGTCCCGCAAGCCCTGCTCCCCGCCCTGGCAGACGCCACGTGGGTCAGGGCAGAGCTCAGCTTCGCCCTGCAGTCGGTGAGGGAGTCATTCCACCGCCGGTTGCAGAGCATCCAGGAGACCCTCCAGGGGACCCAGATGGCGCTGCAGCAGCACAAGCGCGCGCTCGGGGACATCCTGGGGGCCTACCGAACCCCCGACTTTGAGAGAGTGATGCAGCAGGTCTCCGAAGCCCTCCAGCTTCCCGCAGGCGTTGAAGATGGCATGCAGGCATCCTGGGACTTGAGCCCGTTGGGAGAAGTGCTGAGTCCTCAAGAAGGAGCCGGCTTCCAGGAGCCCTTCTACTTGTCCACCCAGAGCTCCGGGGCCCTTGTTGCCATTCAGGAGGAGCTCGCCCTGCAGCTTAAAGATAAGGCCAGCCTCTTAGGGGAGATATCTGCCGCTTTAACCTCGCTTCCCCCGGTGGAATCAGTAAGAGATTGCCAGAAGCTTCTCCAGGCATCCCAGAATCTGTCCTGTAACACTTACTTGGGAGGCCTCGGTCAGTATTCTTCGTTATTAGTTCAGGACGCAGTCATTCAGGCTCAGGTGTGTTATGCAGCCTGCAGAATCCGGCTGGAGTATGAAAAGGAGCTCCGGTGCTACAAGGCGTCCTGGCAGAGCAGGGGCACCTCCTGTCAGGAGCACGAGCAAGCGGTCGGGGCCCTGAGGGAGGAGTACGAGGGACTTCTCCGGAAGCAAAAGAGCGAGTACCTGGAAGTGATTGCCATCATCGAAAGGGAGAACGCAGAGCTCAAGGCCAAGGTCGCCCAGCTGGACCATCAGCAGAGATGTCTGGAAGAAGCAGAAAGCAAACACAGCGAGAACATGTGTGCCCTGCAAGGGAGGTACGAGGAGGAGATCCGGTGTGTGGTGGAGCAGTTGAACAGGGCGGGGGACACGCTGCAGGCCGAACACAGCAGGGTCCTGAGTCAGCTGGACGCCTCGGTCAGGGACCGGCGGGACATGGAGAGGCACCACGTGGAGCAGATGCAGAGCCTGGAGGACAAGTTCCAGCTCAAGATCAAAGAGCTGCAGACCATCCACGAGGAGGAGCTGAGGACCCTGCAGGAGCACTACGCCCAGAGCCTCCGCTGCCTGCAGGAGGCCCTGCACCGCTACCAGGGGCGGCCCCCCGAAGCCCTGCCGGCCCCCGGCCCCCCGGGGGGCCCTCGGCAGCCCCCCTCCTCCAGCTGGCCCGCAGACCGGCCCCGGGACGCTCCGCAGCCAGCCGGGGGAGAGGCTGACTCCATGACGGGGCTGAGGGAGCGCATCCAGGAGCTCGAGGCCCAGATGGACATCATGCGGGAGGAGCTGGAGCACAAGGACCTGGAGGGCAACGCGGCCACGCTGCGGGAGAAGTACCAGAAAGACTTTGAGAACCTTAAGGTTCTGGAGCATCGCTTAATTTGCAAGGCAGTTGAGGGGCGGGCATCATGCCGCTTGTCTTGGGGGGGGCAGCGTCTGCCTCACAGGGCTCTCGGGGTACAGCCGAGACACGGTTCTTGGCTCTGGGTGACTGAACACGCAGAGTCAAGCTGTCCCTCCCCTGAACCCTCGCTGGTGTGCTGTGGTCTCAGAACAGGGCCTGGGCAAGGGTCTAGCCTCCTGCTCAACGTCCACCCCGCCCCCCCGCCCTCCATCCCCCAAGGAGGACTCGCGGAAGGACAACAGGAGCACCGCGGGACAGGGAGTGTGGTGTCCCCATCACCTCTCTGCTCTGTCCCTCTGTGTGCCCCAGCAGGGAAGCCTCTATTGTCCCTGTCCCAGCCTCACCCTCTCTTCTGCCCCTGAGGAACCCACTCCAGGCCGGTACAGATGCAAACCTGAGAAGCACCCAGGAGAAGTGGCCAGAGGCTCCCTCAGACGGTGCCTCCTTCTAACTGTCCTAAGAGAGCAGAGCTGGGGCTCCCAAAAGATGGTGTCAAGGGTCCCTCTCCCGTTCCAGCTCCCTGTGGGGACGTGGCACTTAATGGGCACTCTGTGAAAGATGGGCTTCTCTACTGAGCACGCCTCTCGGCCACTGGTGTCCTTTTCCGGGGGCCGAGAGGGATGACCTCTGCCCAGCAACTGTCCCCCACAGCCCACCGCATTTCACACTCTGCCTCATTAGGCAGAGTACCCAGGCCCTGTCGTGTCAAGGTGACCTTCCCAGGCTCCCTGGGGCCAGTCCGGGTCCTCCCCCGCCCCCGTCGTAGCTAGAGGTGCCTGCCTGTGCCTGCCCAGAGCTTCCCCTCAGCTTCTCAGCACCCTCCTCCTGAGCTTCGCCCCATCCCTCGGGGCTGCGCACAGTAAATGCCCAGGCTCCTCGCAAGACGTCCGTCCCCAGGCAGGTCCCTAGCGTGATGGCGCCCGCTCAGCCGGCGCCCAGAGCTGGCTCCCGCCCCACACGCGGGGCTGACGCTGCTGTCCGGTGGGCCGCTCGTCCCTGTGGCCCCGGAAGCGGAACAGAAACGTGCTGTGAGTCAGCGGTGTGGTCTTGGCGTCTGTGTGACGGCGCAGCCCGCTGACCACGGACGAGCACGTGTGGTCGTCGGCAAGCCCTCCGACGGCCGAGAGGCCGTTTTCACTGTTCTTTTAACAAAAGTGTACAGGTGACGCCCCCTGTGGCGCTCAGTGTGTGTGAGCACCGCCTGCAGATGGGGGCCAGGCTCACCTTCCAAAGCAACGTGCACAGACACTGTTCCCTAGTGCCCTTCCGGGAGAGGACTCCGCTCCTTCCCGTGACGCCCAGCAGGTCTGTGTGGCCGGGCGCCTGGGCGCGTTCACACCTTGTGTCACAGTGAACTGCTTCCCCTCCGTGTTCCGGCACAGCCCCTGCGCAGTGAGGCACTTTCAGCCCTGTGTCAGTCAGCTGGGCACCGATGAGGCCCAAACAGGTGACGTGATCCCACTAGTTAGCGAGAAGTCACGTTGGGGGCCTCTGGTAGCGTGACTCTGGGGACCTGGACGCTGCTCGTGCTGTGTATCCTCTGTCGTGTGCCTGTGAGCATCCAGCCCATCCTCCGTGTTCTCACCCCCTCGAGACACAGAAACGACAACCAGACAGGATTCCCAAGGGGGTCTGGCTGATGGCTGTTACTTTGTGCAGAGTTTTGCCTGGGTCAGGGAGACCAGGGTCTTGGCCCGACAGCCCCTCTTCCGACAGCTGTAGGCTGACACCTCCCCTCACAACTCTGCACGGTAGTCATTGACGGACTTTAAACACGTATGCTGTCCAAGGAAGCAGCTGGTCTTTAAAGACCATTCCATGTTTCTATAGGAAGAATTTTCACCCTTAACTTTAAGTATTCTAAAGCACTCAAGTCACACTAAACCCTAAAAGACCTACTAGCCGTGTGTTCACTGTGAACCAGAGCATGCCAGAGGAAAGATGAGGGGCTTGGAGAGGCCGGGGGCCGGGAGCCACAGCCCTACACTTCCTCCAGCTGGCCTGTGGTGTGAGCGGAGGCCCCCAGCTTCCAGATGGGAGCCACCTGGGAGAAGTAATGCCCAGGTCATGGTGGACAAGAGTTAAGACCATTTACACAGTGCAGCCAGTCTGTGGAGATGAAGTCGAGACTGTGACCACGAATTCAAAAATACTGACTAGAGAATCTCAGGCCACTCAGTTACTGCGGTGGCTCAGACAGGGACACTCAAGTGTGGTGATTTGATTCCTTTGTGTCCTTTCTTGAATCCATGTGCAAGAAGATTGACCAAAGAACATATAGGTTGGGAGGGAGGAGCCCCACCATACTTTGCATTTGGGATCTAACATGGCCATATTCTTCAGGTTTGTTTTTTTAATCACCGAAAGGCCTGATCCCTACTGAATGAGATCTTGCGAGGGATTGAGACAGAGAGTGTACCTCCATGCCCAAAACAGCTGCACATCCCACCCTCTCACAGCCGTGTGGCACGTTCACCTGCCCCTCTGATAAGAGCAGTCTGATTAGCCATGCCCGGGGTTCTCTGTGTGGATGTGTGGGATGGTTTGATCCCGTCTTAGGGCGTACCTGTGTGCTTCCCCCAAACCCGTGTCCAGGTAATAAACCAGCCTGTATTGTAACAAGACATGAACCGGACAAGCTTGGAAAGCAGTTCTGTTATGTCCCTCGTTTCAGTTAGTTAATCAGTGCCCCTCTCTGTCCTCCTTGAAAGAGGAAGAAGGAAGATGCAGGGTGGAAGAGAAGAGATCGTGTGGCCTAACCTGAGTCCCCCAGTGGACACCAGTTGAGGGTGGCCAGCTGGTTAGTGGCAGGGCCAGACCCCCTGGGCTGTGTGCACCACCCCCGCCCCCTGTCCTCACCAGAGTCCCCATCATTCACAGGATGGTCCTGGCTCCCTCCAGCTGGCAAAGACTCGTCCCTGTTTGTGACTGCTTATGAAATGGCCTGTTTGGTGCCGTATAACTCGAACCAGACACAGCCGGTCTCTTCTCCCTCCCTGTGGTCAGTCCTGCCCAGCAGCAATTCTGTAAAGGTCCAGAATCAGCTATTTGCAGTACCACTGCAGCCTCTTCCCGCCACAGTACTGACTTTCCACAAAGCAGGATTCAGAACAATCACGGAAATAAGAGAACGTAGAGCTATAAACTCTCTTCTAAATGCTGATAGCATGAAACGCCCAGCAGCATCGGTGGGAGCCTGCACACAGGCGTCAGATGCTCCATTGGCTCCGTGCGCGGTGTCAGGGAGCCTGCCGCCTGGACCAGGGAGCCTAGAGGGGCCGGGCTGCTGGTGCACTGATAAACGGAACACCCAGCTGAAAGGTAAAGAAATCCATGGAGTCCCTTTTGCATCTTACAGGCTACGTGCGAGCGAGGGTTTGCTGCGATGGAAGAAACGCACCAGAAGAAGATCGAGGACCTGCAGAGGCAGCACCAACGGGAGCTGGAGAAGCTGCGAGAGGAGAAGGACCGCCTGCTGGCTGAGGAGACGGCGGCCACCATCTCAGGTGGGAGCTGGGCCTGGGAGCCAGTTTAACCCCAGGGGCGTGGCAGGTGACCGGCTTCCTGAGCTGACTGCACGGGCTTTTGCTTGAGACTTAAGCTTCATTATCCAAGAGAATCTTTCTCTGACAGTTCTCTGGTTTTGGGGGCCCTCCGAGGGCTTGCAGGCCCAGAGCCGGCACCCCCAGCTACACCTGAGGGGCTGTCCACAGCCCTCTGACCACATGAGACCCCCTCAGCCCCCAGTGCCCGGTAACATCAGCACAGAGGAGCTGCGGCTTCTACCTGGCGAGGAGACCGTATCACAGGGCCGACGCGCTCTGCCCTGAGCAAGCATTGGTGCCGTCGGTTTTGTGTTACCTTCCTTTCGTGTAGCCCTGCTTTACAGTGGTTTGTCATTTTAGGGTTAAAGAAACAAATACACCAACCTGAACACGTGCTTATTTTGTAAACTCATGCTTGATTTCAGTGTCGACACTTATTTCATCAGTTTGGCTCTCTTCTAACACACGGGGAAAAAAATGCACCTGCGTCCCTCTTGTGGTGGGAGTTCCCTGGAAATTGCTTGGCTCGTGCCTGCCTCGGAGAATCGGTTTGGGAGAAGCCTGCCTGACCGCTCGTGAGACCATGAGCGACTTAACAGTGGGCAGCCATCAGGCTGTCCTGTCCGCCTTGCCCCCCGAGCCTCTCGTGCTGATTGATGGCCGTGTCTTTGCAGCCATCGAAGCCATGAAGAACGCCCACCGGGAGGAGATGGAACGCGAGCTGGAGAAGAGCCAGCGGTCCCAGATCAGCAGTATCAACTCGGACATCGAGGCCCTACGACGGCAGTACCTGTGAGTCTGCTTCCTGCCCACCGGAGGCGGCCCTTGTGGGCCGGGCTGGAGGGAAGCCCTTCGGATGGGGAGGGACACCTTTCGTGTGGCTTTGTAAGAGCCACAGGGACACGGGTCCCAAGGGTGGGCATTGGCGGAGGCCCGAGGGCTCTGAGAACACCTCAGCCACCCTTCCTGAGGGGCTGAGCACCTTCCCAGTTCCACTAGTGGAAGAAGCAGCCTTTTCCAAGAGGTCCAGGCTGCTGACAGCAGCATCACAAGGCTTTGATTTTCTGAGCATGGTTAAAGCCTGGTCCTGGTTATCAGACGCAAAGTACCTCAAAAGTTAGCGTTGAAAACAAATCACCAGAGTGAATTCTCTGCTGACGTGAGAGTTTTGTCCGTGGGACTGTTAAGCTACTTGGGAGAGGAGCAAGTCAGGCTACAGGACAGATTCTGTAAGCCTGCGGTGCTTTCTTCGTTGTTTATTCATTTTGAGAGAAAGAGCATGCGCGAGCAGGGGAGGGGCGGAGAGAGAGGACAGAGGGAGTCCTAAGCAGGCTCCGCACTGTCAGTGCAGGGTCCGGCACGGGCCTGGATCCCATGAAAACCGCGAGATCGTGACCTGAGCCAAAATCGAGAGTCAGACACTTAACCAGCTGAGCCCCCCCAGGCGCCTCGTAGTACTGTTTAAGTGTCCCTGTTTTAGCTGGATACGAATTTGCTGAGGCCACAGAATGAACGCACGGGCCCCCCTCTCTGCTCAGCCTTTGCCTTGTGTCTCGTCGTTCCTCAAGTTTCGCAAAAGGGACTCACAGAGCCTGTTAGAGGCCCGGCCCCGGGCGTGAGGGCGCAGAGGTGAGCGGTGGCCTCTCCCCAGGGAGGAGCTGCAGTCCGTGCAGCGGGAGCTGGAGGTGCTCTCGGAGCAGTACTCGCAGAAGTGTCTGGAGAACGCCCACCTGGCCCAGGCGCTGGAGGCCGAGCGCCAGGCCCTGCGGCAGTGCCAGCGTGAGAACCAGGAGCTCAACGCCCACAACCAGGTGAGCCGGCGGCCAGGCGAGCCCGAGCTGGAGTTGGGAGCCGGGCCTCACGTGCGGTGGCCCCGAGCTCCGGAGCCACGGAGCGGCCCCCCATCCACAGGCTTCTCCCTGACGTCCGACGTCTCCTGGCATATTGACGGAAACTCCCTGCGGGTGGCGGAGCTGGGACCGTCTGCCACCCGAACCAGCCGTTTCACTCGGAGTCACTCTGGCTCCAGCCGGTCTGGGCTCTCTGAGATGCCTCAGTCTCTCCTGAGCGTCTCTGGACTTCTGCTTCGTCACTGCTGAGCAGGGCCCGAGAGGGAGTGTCATTGCATCTGGTCCAGGTCTCCTGTCCCCGAGGCTGGGACTGTATTTAATCGTCTCCCAGTCGAGTCCATACACTGTTCACACTTTTTTTGTCAGATTATTCTTTTAAATTTTGCCTGTTCTTCAGAAAATCGGGGTACATTTAAAATCCTGGCTGATGGAAAGGCTCAAGGTAAATATAGCTTGATAAAAGCTACTCTGTGGTACCAAATTGGACCACTATCTGCGTGACCCACTGCTTGTCTTCCGCAGGCACTGAGTTGGCCACTCCAGACTCAAGGTCTCCGTGGGCCTACGGTCAGCCCGTAGGAGGGCGCTATGGTAGGACTGGTTCCGCCTAGTCACTGCAGTGGCCTAACATGTCCACTTGTTAGTTGGAAAAAATGGTTCAGAAAGTGAGCAGGGAGGACGGCAAGAAGGGCCTAACCCTGTGGAAACTCAGTTCAGCAAACCGTGAAGTGCACGGATGCTAGTTATGGTGACAGAAAGGTATCGAGGATTACGGCATCCTGCATACGCAATTCAGCAGATGCTTACAGAGCCCACGTGAACAGCTTCTGCAAGGATATAAATCACAGGCGGTGACAGACTCACACGTTAAATCTAAAACGCCACGGTGTGTGTGCGCACAAGCACGGCCCGTGGCCTCCTGTGCTCACACAGGAAACCGACCTCTCCTGGTTGTGTCGTGTGAGTGCTGCCCCCAGGTGGCTCGGTTAAGCATCCTTTTGTGCCGTGTTGCTGTCTCGCAGGAGCTGAACAACCGCCTGGCTGCAGAGATCTCACGGTTACGGACGCTGCTGACCGGGGATGCCGGCGGAGAGGCCGCTGGCTCACCTCTCACACAGGGCAAGGATGCCTATGAGTTAGAGGTACCACTCAGCCCCTCCCCGAGCCGTGCACCACACGAGCCCCAAGTGGGGACCGAGAGGTGGCCCTTAGCTTATGGTATCATTGCAGGGATGAGAGTCGGAGACAGCAGGAGGGGAAGTACGTGGAAGGATCCAGATCACCCCAAGGGCGACAAAAGACACTAGCTGCCCGGCAGCGTGGGGTCCGTGGCAGGAGCGGGGGACCTCTTGTGAGGCCACGGGGACCTTTGACCCCATGGCCACACCACAGATACCGACCACCTGAAGTGAAACATTTAATAGCTGTGTGAACACCACAGCTGCTTGCAGTTTTAAGTCAGGATGATTGATTTGTATGTCTTTTTATAAAAGCACTTAGAGTCTTTCTCCCCATTCAGTTAAAATTTGGTCATGAAAATATGCTCAGTGACGTGAAGGGAGGCTGAGTGAGTTCAGGAAAAGCTTCAGCAGGATGCTTTCATGGGCCCAGTCCCGGGAGCTCACCATGGCCCCTCGGCCGAGAAACAGGATTCTTGGGTCCAGGAGGAATCGCAGTGATTCCTTTCTGTTTCTGTATGTGATGTGCAGGCTGTTAGCAATGGTTAAGTGTGTTTGGTGGCATTTCTGGCCGCATGTTAGCAGGGAGGAGGACGAGGACAGTGTCTGCTTCCCAGGGCATGGAGAGGTTCCCTGCTCGGCCCTCATCTTTGCTTTCAAGACTCTAGAAGTCCCTTTGCTGCTGAATGTCAGTCCCTAATCTCTCTCTCATTCTAGGTCTTATTGCGGGTCAAGGAGTCAGAAATACAGTACCTGAAACAGGAGATCAGCTCTCTCAAGGACGAGCTACAGACGGCATTGCGGGTAATGGCACCTGCCGTGGGAGACAGATCTGGAGATGGGCTCAGGGTGGAGGTCCCGTGCACTCCAGTCGCAGGCTCTTCTAGAGTGGATTTCATTTTTATGAGGGACGTGGTTTCAAAAAATTGAGTTCTTTCTTTTTTTTTTTTTTTAAGTTTATTTATTTTGAGAGAGAGAGGGACAGAGAGCATGAGCAGGGGAGGGGCAGAGAGAGAGAGGGAGTGAGAGAATCTCAAGCCGGCTCCGCACTGTCAGTGCAAGAGAACCGTGAGATCGTGACCTCAGCCGAGATCAAGAGTCAGACGCTTAACCGACTGAGCCACCCAGGCGCCCCTCAAAATTGAGTTCTCTTAAAACAGCATTTAAGCAGGTCCTCGTTCTCCGTGCCTCTTGTGTGCTTTGGCGGGGACTGTGAGACCAAACAGAAATGTTGTCCTGGAAAGTGAGAGTTTGGCGAAGCCCACTTATCTCCACCAGGACATTCTTGGAATCAGAGAGGAGATGATGGAATCCCTGGGGGCCATTCAGTCACTTAGGAAATCCAAGACAGAGGAGGGGTTTTCCGGGAGGTCTTCAGTGGGTCAAGTCTATGCCCGTGCTTGCCAGAGCTCCCCGGGAGTCTCGTCCCACGTTGAGACGGACTCTCAGCTATGCCTGTTTGACTTTGTGTTGAGTTCCTGCCTCTGGAAAACGGGCGTCGATCTGCCTCTCCTGACTGCCCACAGCATCCCTCAGTCGTTCTGCAGAAGCGTTCCAGCCCCGGGGAGACGGACCACCTGGCCTGGCCCTAACCACCACTTGCTTCTGTCCTTTTTATCCCCAAGGACAAGAAGTATGCTAGTGACAAGTACAAGGACATCTACACAGAGCTCAGCATCGTGAGAGCAAAGGCCGACTGTGACATCAGCAGGTTGAAAGAGCAGCTGAAAGCAGCAACGGAAGCACTGGGTGAAAAGTCCCCTGAAAACACCCCTGTGTCCGGATATGGTGAGTCCTCCAGGCTCTGGGCCCAGACGAGCTGTGGTCAGAGAGTTTCACCAGCACCCGAGTGAAGGCAGAAGAGTCTTCTCTGTATTTAGACCTGAGTTTCATCGGAGAAGGCACTGGGGCTGGAGGGTGCCCTGGCTTCCACAGGCTCCCCAGGGTTGGGAAACCATCTTCCTCTCAGCACGCCGGTGGGGACGGTGTACTGATGGCCTCGAAGGGGACGTTGCTCCGTTAGCGTGTGTTTTCACAGTAATAACAGGTTGCATTTTTTGCATTTTTCTCTTTTCCTCAAGAACTCAATAGCTTGGTGACGGCAGCTGTCACCTGTTGCTTGACCCTGGGGCTTAACCATAAAATCTGTAAGAGGCCATGGGGGCAGGGGAGGGGGAGGGGAGGGGCAGGGGAGGACAGTCCCCCCTGAAGACATGTTGTAGAGTAATATCCAGCAAATTCAGCTGTTGTCTCTCAACCAGCCAAGCACTAGCGGTCGCGGGGGTGCTGGCCACCAGGTAGAAGAAAGGTCACTTGTGTTGCTGCCAGAGGCGGGCAGGCAGCACGAGAGCACCATCTATAATCGAACTGTAGACTAACCCTGGAGGCTGACAAAGTGACGACAGTGGCCGCTTCCAAGGAGGAGCCTGGGGTGGTAGGGGCCATGGAGAGAGGAAGACGTGGAATCTGGGGGAGAATGCATGTATCCCGGGACCTGCCAGTTTAACTTCTGAAGAACCAAGAGCACAGAGATGTGCAAACAAGGATGTTTAGCAGTTGCAGCAAATAAGAGGATCATGGCTTCTTAAAAGAGGCCAGGTAGAGATTGTGTCTCGACGTGGAAAGAGATCCCTAAGTGTGCTAAGTGTAAGCCCCACCCCCAGCAGGACACGGGGTGCGGTGCGACCCAGCGAACGTTCGTTTAAGCAGCCATGTTTAAGAAGCCTGCAGGACTGTGCACCAGACTGCGAATGGGGTTGTCTCCGTGGGGGTGGGTTACAATGGGTCGTGACAGTCCCGGGTTGTCAGGGGGAGGGTGTGGTTAAATAAGCAGCGGGACAGTTGGTCCGCTCGGCAGTTAGGGCCGCGGCGCGGTCCCAGAGTGAAGCGCGCCAGCCGCCCTGCCGAGTGCCGCTCGAGCCAGTGTCCCGCACCGGCGAGGACGGCCTAGCCGCGTGCACACAGGCGTCCTCCGGTGCTTCCCGCGCTTTGAGTTGTTCCGAGAAGGATCTAGTGTGTTTTACGGTTACTGGCTTTGTGCTCTCTCAAAGCTATGTAAGGAAATGTCGTGAGTGTGGCAATAAAAACAAGCTTTGGAGATTTTTTAACATTCAGTCTGGTTCCCTGGGGTTTTATAAAACCAAAGTAACGGTTCTGTTTGTTCTTTCAGATATAATGAAATCTAAAAGCAACCCTGACTTCTTAAAGAAAGACAGATCCTGTGTCAGCCGGCAACTCAGAAACATCAGGTCCAAGGTGAGTCTGGCATCCTGCCCCCAGCTGTGTGGGGCTCTTGGACTTTAGGGAGAGGAGCTGGAGTCAGAGCCCACCACGGGCCGCAGCAGAGGGTCCCCAGGTCCCAGAACTCATCTGGCTCCACATGCCTACCCACTGGGCCAGTTCTGGTGGCTTCGAGCCCCAGAAGCTCCTTCGTGCCGAAGTGGAACCAAGTTTCGACAGTGACGATTGAGGGGCCAGGCCTCTGAGAAGCAGGGCTCGGAGTGAATTCGACCTTAGACGTCCAAGGCCGGATTTCACCCCAGTGCCCTCCTGGGCCAGCCCCGCTGTCTGCACTGTTCCGCACACGTCCCTAGTTTAATACGACGCCACCTGCCTTCGAGAGAGGAAGCTGCCTACGCCTCTTGCCCCAGCCACGTGGTAGCACCTCCCGGCGTATGGCCCCCACCCCGCCGAGCGCCTCTCCACGGGAACACGGGCGGAGGGTGGGAGTAACGAGCATGTTGCATTTAGGATTTATTGTGTGTGTCTTATTTTTTGCTCTTTCCTCTGACAGTCCGTAATTGAGCAGGTCTCATGGGATAACTGAAACGAGCCCGCTTCCAGGTCCCCTGTCATGTAGGTAAACCACCTCTCACCACCCACCCATCTGCCGCCCTCGAGGGGGCGGCAGGCTGCATGCACGGCTCACACCTCCATAGCAAGCTCCTTGTTTTATCGCTCCAGCAAGCACATACGCAGCCCGGGTCAGGTTCCCCTCACCTGTTATTAACGGGTTAACGGGCACTGGAACCTCCTACTAGGCTTGACCCTTTGCCGAGGGGAGCATCTCCCTGGCTTGGCAGGTGGTCCACAGAGGCGGCGTCTCGGGTGGGCGTGGGCTCGCGAGTGGCCCCCGGCGGTGGTCAGAGTACAGGTCGAATGATCGGCGTATTCCACGTTCTCTGGGGTAAACCCTCCAGAAGGGACCCGGCAGGGACCCGGCCGCCACTGGCAAACAGGGTCTCGCATCTCGGAGAACCCCCGCACCGAGTTAATGGGCCAAGGCAGGGCCGGACCCCGGTATTCAGGGAGCCAGTACGTCGCGGGGATGGCCAGGAAAACGGCTCAGCAGAGCGAGAGGACCAGGAGGGGTCGGGGCTGAATGTTTACCAGCACTTTGGGGCTGTTTTTAACACAAGGAAAAGCTTCTTTCTGGGTGCTGTGGAAGGCGGTGGGGGCACCCAGGTGCTGGCTGACAAATACCAGCCTCTCTGAAAACAAACAGGACAGTGGGCCCGTGCCTGGACACCCCCAGCCTGCCACCAGGCCGGCGTCCCGGTCACACAGCCACTCGCTCCTGGTGTGCCTCTGGCCGAGCCGACCCGATCTCATTAGTTCTCTGACCACAGTCCTGGCGGTGACGCCGACGGGCCCAGGGCCACACACCGGCTCCTCGTGCTCGTGTGTCCGCGGCTCGCTCTCAGGATCCACGGGCCGGCATCCTCCGGCTGAGGGGCTTCAGCCCGATGGCGCGAGGGAAGCGGGTTTGTTTTAAAAGGAAGACTTTTAATTTTTTTTTTTTTTCAACGTTTTTTATTTATTTTTGGGACAGAGAGAGACAGAGCATGAACAGGGGAGGGACAGAGAGAGAGGGAGACACAGAATCGGAAACAGGCTCCAGGCTCCGAGCCATCAGCCCAGAGCCTGATGCGGGGCTCGAACTCACAGACCGCGAGATCGTGACCTGGCTGAAGTCGGACGCTTAACCGACTGCGCCACCCAGGCGCCCCTTAAAAGGAAGACTTTTAAGAAAACACAAGTTTTAAACCTAGTCAGTTTGGTTTTATTTATTCTTCTATAGTCCCAAGTTACTTAGAACCAGATATGGCGGAGGCTTGACTGAAAACTTTGTTTGGGCTTTTTCTGTAAACGTGAAAAACACTCTGTTTAGCAAAAGGAGAACTTCTTTTGTTTACGGTTTTCTTATTGAAGGTTCTACTTCCTATTTGAGGTTGAACCGTAGCCACTGTAAGTTCACTGTTAATGATTTAGGCCTGTTGCCCATCCCGGCAAATGACGGGCGATGAAAAGCTTCTGCTGCGCCCTCCCGGGACCTGGCTGGGTCAGGCCACCCCGTCGGAACACATTGTGTTTCCCGGGGGTGTGTCTGAGTTTGTCCCTTATGGAAGAAAGGCCAGAAAGTCAGTGACAAGACCAATAAGGGACTTTGCGGTGATGTGCCGGGAAGACCTTTTTTGCTGGCCAGGAGGCAGCTAAAGGCAAGGTGGAGAGTGAGGGCACTGTCGGGCACACCCACGAAGGTCGGGGCCTCCAGCGCAGCCTCAGACCCTCGGAGGTGCCAGCACCCAAATGAGAGGGGTAAGGAGGCCAGGAATGGGGTTTTCCCAGATGTGTTCGAGTCCACGTGACTTGGCCAAGTTTCCAGCGTCTCTGTGACACACTGTCCCCCTGGCCTGAGTAGAAGGGGACCTCGCAGATGTCCTTAAAGACACCTCTTGTGATGCCAGGCAGGCCTAGGCCTGTTTGCAGTATCCACCGGTGCTCACTCTCGGACGTGCGCCGTCCTTTTCCCTGGATGTATTTGGAGATCCCTCCCCGCCCCGCTCCCACCCCACCACCACAGGAAGACCCGGGAATGAGGCTGCCCAGAATCCACACCTGTCGGTGGTGCTCTTTGATGTGGGATCTGATGTGTCCTCGTAATGTCCTTTGTTGATGTTCTCTTTCCGCATCCTGCCTCACTCAAAAGGATAGACAGTCTCAGCTCCCACACAGTCAAAGCAAGCCCGTTGCTTCAGAGCCTCGTGGCTTTTCTGAGATCGAGATCGGAGCGGACCTTTCCCACGGGGTCCTCATAGAGGCCCCCATCCGGTGGTCTGAGTTTGGGGTCACGGAGGCAGTTGTTGGAGAGACCAGCCCTGTGGGAGGAACGAGCCCTAGAGGAGCTGGCTGTGTATACCCCGGGAGCCCTCGTCTGGGTGCACAGGGTCAGCACGGGGGTCACTTACTTTCTACCCTGATAGCTCAGCTCTGGCGCACAGCGGTATGTGACCCTGAGCCCGTGGCCTCGGGCTGCCCCTCGCCGCCCTGCTCCCCAACTGCCTGTCCCGAGCACAGCAGGGACTCCTGACACCGGAGAGCCCACCGGAGGCAGAACGTTTGCTCTCCCTCCGTCCGAGGACCCTCCCCACCAAGTCCCCCGCCAGAACAAAGCGGTGCGGCAAGTGACGGGCCGGCTGGCACTTAGGTGTGGAGCCTCCCGCACCGCGGCCACGTCCAGCACCTGACGCCGCTCTGCCCGTGGGTGCCCCTTGACCTGAAGCACTGGGGGAAAGACCCGAGAGCGGATGAGGCCGTTATGTGCATTAAGGAAATTTACACTTCAGGGCGGGACATGGATTTGCCCCGCTGAGTCCTCCAGGTGACCCGGCGGCAGGCTTCAACAGGGCCCCTAATGCCTGCTTCTCAGTCTGGACCAATGGGCTTCAGAAGGGTTACTCACAGAACCCTTTATTTAAAAGAAAAACGAAAACCAGTGACTTCATTCATTTACACACCTAGAGCTCACAGCTCCACAGTACAGAGAGCAGGCAGAGCTGTTCTAGGCGATGGGGTGGGGGGGCGCCAGGGCCCGCCTCTCCTGCCTCAAACTCTGTGGGAAGCTGTGTCCCACAGGCCTCGCTCACAGACACGCGCTCCGAGGCAGCAGCCCGCGCCGCGCCGGGAGCTCCCAGGAGTGTGCCAGAGCAGGAAACGGCAGGCCGGGCTCTCGGGCCCCCCCGCCCCGCTCCACTTCACGGTGCTCTGATTTCTGGCTAAAAACCACAGTGGTCACCTGGAGCCTGTACCCGGGGCCACCCTTGAGGTTCATACGTCCCAGAGGAGCCTGTACCTCTGTGAGTTCTGGCACATGCCGGCCAGTGGGCAAGTCTGAGGCTGGTGTTGAGACGGGCCACGAAGATCACGTGGCCACTGAGGAACCAGCCCCATCCGAGCTGGTGCCGAAGTAACCTCAGCCACGCTCTGAGGATGTTCCTTTTCTTGTCAAGTTAGATCTTTGGGAAAAGCCCCTAAGGGCCAGGGGGAACTGTTTTGTCCCCCAGTTAGTGAAGTGTCATTCATCTTGGAGCACACAGATTTCAAAATTACCGAGGTCACACTTGAAGGGAGTATTGGCTTCGCATTCTGAAGACTTGAGTAAATATGTTGACGTGTTCCCAGGTCCCCAGTGACAGTAAAGCCACCAGGGCCGCTGGCCAGGGAGCAGCTCGGGCCAGGAGCAGGTTGGAGGGAAGCGGGCGCTGCCAGGGTGCAGCCCAGGGGGCGGGGGCCCCCGCCGTCCTCACGAGGCTCAGCGTCACGGTCACGGAGGGACCAGATGTGGACAGAGCCCACAGAAGGACACAGACGGGCGGATTTCTAGTTCTTGGCATACCTTTCTCCCCTGGCTGAGTCGATCTGATCGCTGCTTGTCCGAAGAGCCCTAAGCTCGGAATTCAGCTGCTTACACACGTGGTCTGTTTCTCTGGTTTTTTCCTTTTTTCATCCAGATAACACCGTTTCACAGGGGACATCTCTCTCCTTAGCATGCCCCACTAATCTCTCGAGGAGCCCCTCCCGCCCCGCCCTCCACCCCGGCACCCGCACCTCTGCCTGACTGCAGCCTGCACGCACGGCGCCGGGCCCGGTGCTAACGGTGTGTTTCTTTTTCTCCTGCCCTCGTGTCCACCCAGAGTCTGAAGGAAGGCCTGACCGTGCAAGAACGCTTGAAGCTCTTTGAATCCAGGGACTTGAAGAAAGACTAGCTGTGTCCCGTTCAACTTGAACACACACCCCTCCCGGCTCGCGGCAGCACTACCCAAGCGCCGCTTCTTGTCTGTACCTTTATTTTTTATTACTATCGTTGTCATTACCGTTGTCATCATTAACTGTGGGTATGGATGCATGAGAGACTGATTTATGGGTTGTTCACATCGTTCCCCGCTGTGTTGATTCCCAGTTCCCGTGTCCTCGTCAAAGCTTCGTTCCCACGGTATCCAGAAACCCGCCAGGCAGCGGGGGCCGGGAGGGCTGTCCGCTCCCGGCCGGGTCTGCACAGAGCCCCCTCCCGCCGCAGCCACCGCACTCACCGTCAGTATTAAGGCCCAGCAGTCTGTCGATAAGCTAGCTCGTCCCGCCGGGTGCACTGTGCGGACTCGGGGCCCGGGCGGTTGTCGCTCTGCCGCGTCCGGGTCGCTCGGAGAGAGCAGGGCGTCAGGTGGCGGCACCGACAACTCACTAGTCTTCGGGAGAAGCTGGGAGAGCAGGTCGGGGGGCACGGTTCACAACCCCCGGTCACCACCTTTGGCTTGGGAGAAGGACGGCGTTTTGTATGGGTCCCACTAATTCAGCTTAGAGCCGCACCGCAGATAATCGCGGGAGACCTTTCACAACCTGGAGAATGTCGAAAGCAGCCATTCCTATTTTTGTTTGTTTTTTATTAAATCTTGCACAAAACCCCGGCCCCTCGCATTCCTTCCTACGCTCGCTCCTTTGTTGGTCACCAGTAGCCCTGGTCTCTTCCTAACAACTTAAGAGTGTTGACCTGTGGCCTGGGCTGCAGACCGTGCTTACAAAGCCTGATGAATTCCCTTGGGGAATCAGTCAAGGGGAAAGACTGTTCCGGTCTTTAACCTTTCTGAAAGAAACCTCCACATTGCTTCTGAGAAGGCTGAGTGAAGACCCCTATGTTAAGTCAAAAAGAAAGTGCAGAGGATGTCGGAATCAGATGAAAACTGCCACTGTTGTTTTTAACTCTACTCTGAGCTCTGAAAGGTTCTCGCGCAGCATTCAGGGAGCCTAAAGTAAACCTGTGCTAGCAAAGTTGCGTTTTCTAACAGTCAGAGTGAGACCTCTTTACCTGCCGTGACACACGACGGCAGTTCTCGAAAACCTCTCACGCTGGGGTGTCCTTCCCGGCGCCCGGAAAACCATTAATCCTGTCGAGACGAGGACTGTAAACAAGCCCCGCCTAGTGGGAAGCCGTTCGCGGCTCTGGGCTCCAGAGCGGCCGGAAGTGCTGCAATAGAGTGTCGGGAGGAGCTCGTTCTGGTCTCGCCGCCTCTGTCTCCCGTTGATTTTACTGCCAAGAGCGCACTTTCACTCTGTCGATGCTTCCGTTAGGTGGGGAGTCTGGGTACGTGGGCACTTTGGGGGTAGAAACTTGGAAATCACCTTGCTCAGTCTCTAGATTCGGTTAACAAGGTCATCCAGGGAAAGCCCCGGAAAGGCCGGGCAGAAGGGTCTGGGGCGTGCTGTCTTCTAGTGGGAATAAACTCCGAGCCGTCCACTGGCATCGAGGCTCTTCTGTGCACCAACCTCCAGAGTCTTAACCCACACCTGTCACTCTTTTGCTGCTATTCCATGTTTTTAAAGGCAAGAGAATGTTAGGTCTGGGTTTTCAATGCTACTCACCAGACACCCCACACCACCCCCGGTGTAGACTGGCAGCATTTTTAGGAAGGACCATGGTTTTGTGCGTGTGCCGCTCAGCATGGGATGCTCCGGATCCCGTGGTCCATTCTTTGGGCTCTAGAACGCTATTTAACACGTATGTCCTCCAGGGCAGAGAGTGAGGTGATGGCCAGCAGGATCTGATGGGGCGGGGGCCTTGTTGCCTGGTCCCCGCACAGACCGTCTCAGCAGCACGGTTTCACGTCACTCCTTCGGAGAACTCCCCTCCTCTACCGCAGTTTCCTTAGTGAGTGTCCCTGCTGCCTCTGGGGACTCTAGCCCTTCTCCAGGCAGCCCCCTGCCTCCAGCCCTCTCTGGCTTCTGGTTTCCTGGCAGGGTCCCTGCATGGAATCCAGCCCCACCTGCCTCCGGACCGTGCCGAGGGTCCGAAACCTGCAGTACTTTAAATAGGTCAGAGCACTTTACGCACCTGTGTTCATCACTCAGCCCTTGAGGTCGCACCTCGGGAGTCCTAGGAACAGCCGTATGCGGAGGTGGAAGGCAGAGACCAAGAAAGACAGATCTGTCACCGCAGCCTCTGAGGGCTCCGCCTCCTCGCCCCAGAGACCACAGAACTCGCTCCCCTGGGCTGCTTCAGTCTGGGCGTTACCAGGAACGGGCTACAAACCGGGGCGCCCTGGCTTCTCTCTAACAAAAGGCTGCTCCTGCTGCAGCCTCTAGAAAAGGCCCCAAGCCTAGCCTGGTCTTGCTGAGCGTCGCATAGTGACAGCTATGGCCTAGAACCCGATCTGAACCACCTGCTGATAAGCCGGTCCTCTGGCTGGAGAGAGCAGACAGAACAGAATAAAGGGGGCTTCACTTTACCACCTCTGTGTTGCACCCCAATCCCGCTGTGCATGGTCTCCGTAGAGCACCCAGAACCCCGAGGAGGTTTTAGCCACCAAGTTCCTGAGAGAAGAAAGAATAAAGCTGTGGGGGTGGAGTTGCTTTCTGTGCCGGTGGAGAAGGGTCCTTCGGTGGATGGGGTAGTGTAGGTGATTGTGAACTTGGGGTGCTCCCGCTGCTCCTGGTGCCGACCGGGCAGTGGGGGCGTCCCCACTTCCCAGTGGAAGATGAGCACGTGGATCGAGTCTTCCCAGTTGTAATGATCTTCCTGTAAATGGTCACTGGTCCCTCTGTGGTTCGCTAGCAGCTGACAAGCCATCAAACACGCGAACGGGAAAATGGAACCATTTGACTTCGACGGGGTCTGTGCGTAAGATCCGCGCTCACGTCTGCACGTGCGTGCGCACACATGCCGAAGAGCCGCTTTCTGCCAGTCAGGCTCCTTTATCGACGTGTGTGACTTCAGCGCCTGCTAGCATTCCGGTGACCGTAGCTGTCTGCGGCCTCCCTGGCAGACGTGCGGCAGAGCACTTTGCCTTTGGAAATGGAAACTTGCACCGTAAGGCCTCAAACTGGGTCTGAACTTGATGGAGGAGGTGAGGGCCATCCTGGGGCGACAGGTGGGGGCCATGGGAGGAATGTGTGGGTTTGTCAAGAGCCAGAATCAGAGGCTCCTCCCTAGGAATCCAGTGAGTGGAAAGGCCCCAGGCTCTGGCTAGTTAAGAGGAACCTGTGACGCAGTGGACTCACCAGTCACTAGCTCACCGACCCAACAGGTAGGCCTCGGGGGGCCTCACAGCGGCCAGACTCGGGGAGAGAGCGAATTGCGGTTCCTAAGAAATGTAATTGTGACCCTAGGGGTCTGTCTGAAAGGGACTGTGACAGTTGTTAATAAGGCCACGAAACAAAACCGATGGCATAAAAAAACAAGTTTTAGGGTTCCAGTTGATAGTGTTTATCTCACCATGGAGGGAGCTGGAACACTTAACCTGAGAACCGAGCACGATCCTTGTCACTGCTGCCTGGCGGTCCCCTTGGCAAGTCCGGCTTTAGCCTGGGCCTGGGCCTGGGGCAGCACTTGTCTGCCCCACCCCTGCTGGAGGCCGGGCACCTGCCCCGTGGCCACTTTTCTCGGGCTTTAAAGCAACGCACGCGGCTGTGCCGGGGTCCCCGACAGCTCGCCGGCTACAGGGAAGCACTGCGGGCACCCCCACGTGTTCCCCACTCAGATGAGCCAGCGGGCAGTGCGTTTCTGCCTCCACTCCCCTGGCTCCCAGAGCTGCCCAGGCCCCTTTGGCGGACTCAGCCCATGCATCACCCGTGGCCTGATCTCAGGCCCCGCGTGCTCTGTCACGGCTGGCCACACACCAGCTCTTCTCCAGGCACTCGGAGCTGTTTTCACTCAGTGGAAAGAATGCGGCCCATCAACACGTCTTCTCAAATCTAAAAGTAGTCCTGAAAGTAAGCGTCCGCATCGCTGTCCCACGGAAGCTTGCCACAGTTTTTAACTCCGTCGAACACACAACTTCAGAAAGCCGGACAACTACAGAATTCAGCAACCCTTCATCACCAGGAAAGGTGGGAGGGAGGGGGTATTTTTAAAGTTCTTACAAAGGACAGGGAAGCAGGTAGTAAAAGGAAAAAAGCTTGTGCTCATCAGCAGCTTCGCTTCTCTGGAAACGTCCGTCCTTTGGAATACCTCCCATCCTGAACATCCTGGAAGCGGAGCTCCTGCCGTGCATTCTGTCAGATAGGAATTTGCTTCACGAACAGATCTGACGTGCCGCCCGGACGTGTTCTCCATCAGCTGGGATCGGCGGGCAGCTCTCGGGGCCCTGGCGCCACGGTGTCCACTCTTCACCAGGGCCTGGGGAGGTGCTGCCGAAAACTTGCTTGTGCTGACGCTTCTTACAGTTCAGGTATTTGCGTGCCGCTTTGTGTCGTCTTTCATCACGGGCTCTCGCCCCTTGGGTCATTCTTGAGAGACGAGGCCCTGTACTGTCTGCTCGGTCAGCAAACGCTACGATACCTAAAAGGCGTGAGCTCAGACAGGAGACCCCTGATCCGAGGAGAGATCTTTCCATCCACCTGAGATTGGGTCAAAAGGTAAAGTCCACTGTTCTCAGCACCACGTAGGACATCGTGGGACGCGTCCCCCGCTCCACAGCTGGCCGCGTCTGCCCGGAGACGGGGTCCGTGGTACTTGGATGGGGTGCCGTTGCTCTCACACCTGGACGCTTTCAGTGAGGCCGTACTTCCCACGGTGGAAAGTTTCAATGACAACCACCCCGAAGTGAGTCTGGTAAAACCACTTGTTTTGGGTTCTTTGTGAGGAAGACAGGACATAAACACAGTACGAAAACGAACATCGATTTCTCTCAAGGGTTGTCGGCTGGAAAAGACCCAGCCTCATTCTTCTGCCCTTTTGAAAACAAGTTTCGAGTATTCTGGTTTCTTTATTAAAGGGAAGGGGTCTCCCTTCTTGTCTTTCAGCAGAGGAATCTGAGCAGAGTACGAGGAATACCTCAGCACCACCCCAGCCCCACTGTAGGGAGCAAGGACCACCTGCCCCAACACAGCCTGGGCCCCTTCCCCCTAGGTGCCCGCGTGCCTTGTGGAGAGGAGCCCGCCTCACTGGCTTCCAGCTTCTCTGTGTAAAAGCCACTGTTTACTTGCTTCAAAATAACCTACGTTATACAGAGTGAGCGGTGTAAATATTACTCAGAAATTACCGCAGGGATTTTCGTGACAGAGTTGGTATGGGTTTAAAAAGATCCCCTCGTAAGCTAGGGAGGACGGCTTTGGGTTCAACACTGAACGCCACCCAGAGTGATAAGGAACCGTTTCTAACGGGTGATGCACCTTCTTCAAAGCTTCGGTCACCTCATGGGCGGTTTTCAGGAGTGCATGCCAGCATCTGAAGTAACAGGAGGCCTGCATCCACGCGCGTTTTCTCTGGAAGAACTCCGTCATACTTGCTCCCGGCCGAGCCATTCGGAGGCCTCCAGGAAAAGCAGGACCGTGGAGAACGTGGTGGGCACATCTTCCCCAGATCTTTCTGTGGCGATTTCAGGCCTGTAGGGAGACGTCGTGGAAGGCACTGCTCTGGCCCGAGCGGCCGGATGGGGGGACTCGTGACCCCTCGCTGGGCCGGGCGTCTGCATGTCCCCCACTCCTAGGTCCTGTGGGAAGTGTCGAGGGTGCAGAGCTGCCAGCGCGGTCCCTTTGCATCGTGTGTCCGCGTCACTTTGGGGAGGGAACGTGCGGGAAACCGGCTCATCCGGTGCATAGGCTGACCCAGGAGGACTCGGAGGTCCCAAGGGTGAAGCACATGGTCCGTGGGCGTCGGTCGGGGGCTGGTGGGGGAAGGGAGAGCTTCTCGGGATGCAGTCCGAACACCGGAAGGAATGAAGTTCTGGAAAAGCAGCGGTCGCCGGACACAGTCGGCCTGCCACCCGTCACGTGTCTGTGCCCTTCACAACTAGTTGTATCACATATTTCAGTTTTGTTTTATAGGAAGCTAGGAATAGATTATATAAAGAACACTAAAGTCATTATTGTGTTATAAGTTTGTATCACAAAACCAATTACGATGGATTTTAGGATTTACCTTTAGTATTAATGACTTCTCTACTGACTTACTGTTAGGACTTAAAACCAGTTAAGTGCTAAGAATTCATGTGGTTTTCCTAATATTTATAAAGTGTAAAGTTTCTAAGTGACTCCTCACCAATTGTAATTCTTAATAACTTTTCTCACAAATACACTCTTGTGTCAGAGGGAACGTCTCGGTCCAGCGACCAAGGACGACAACGCTAGGCCAAACTGCTGGGGGAGCCGATACACGAACAAAGTGGAACGTGTACATAACTTTCTGCTGTGACAAGTTTGGAAATAATCCACAGCAGTGACTTCTGTCACAGCTAATTATTGCAACAGTCGGGTGATAACGTGTTCAAACAACAAGCCCGTGTAATTCTAACCGGGGTTTCATTTCTGTACTAACGCTAAGTGGTAACGTTCTCTGAACAACGTGTGTGGAGGCCTCTGGGCTTGGCAGCCCCCCACTGCCTCCCCGCGCTGGGGCGGCCCCAGGGGCTCTGCCAGGGGGTTGGGGGGGGGGGTGGCATCTTCTGTCCGGCCACACTGCCCTCCCGAAGAGGTGAGCCCGGTCAGCCAAGCTGCTCGCTCTTCCGACAATTCAACATTTTGATGGTTTCATTGAGGCTTTTTTAAAAAAATAAACCGTTTCTGAACAACTGTTCACAATTGAAGTGTTCCTTTGTCAAAATATTTATTCCTTTGTGTGACATGCTAGATTCCCATGGATGCAGCTGATCGTTTCTACTTTGTAAATATTACCTAACTTTACATAAACTATATCATAATAAACTATTTTTGCATCACCCTGGCATGCTGTGAATGGGAGTTTGTTCAATGGAGAGACATGCACAATATTCATTTAAATCAGAATATGGAAACCTGTCAGTAGCCTAGAGACTTATCCTGGAGTTTTTTGGTTTTCGTTTTGTTTGGCTTTAAAAACAAAAGTGTTTTCAAAGTTAGGGGTTTATCAGCATTTTAAAATCAGGAGATTTCACATAAAAGTCTGTATTGTGGGGCATCTGGGTGGCTCAGTCGATTAAGCATCCAACTTCAGCTCAGGTCCTGACCTCATGGTTTGTGGGTTTGAGCCCCACGTCGGGCTCCACGCTGACAGCGGGGAGCCAGCTTGAGACTCTCTCTCTTGACCTTTCTCTGTCCCTCCCCAACTCCCGCTTTCTCTCTCAAAATAAGTAAAGTTTAAAAAAAAAAAAAACTACCTATGTTCACATACAATGCATAATATTTTATATCATGAATCAAATGAAGGTACATTGGCTCTGCTCTAGAAACCTTCAAGGGAGGCCAAAAGCAGCATAAAAAATACTAAAGAGAGGAAGGAGCTAGAACTATCAATCAAGGAAATAGAACTCTCATATCTGCCCCTTTATTATTAGGTTTTTTACAATAAAGTTGTACTTGGTGTTTCAAAGAGAAAATACATCCTATCTCATGACCCAGTACACACACACACACACACACACACACACACACACCATAACCCAAAACTTCACAAAAGAATGCACCCTACATTCTGTTAAATTTTTTAAAATTCTAGTTGTGGCCCACTGAATAGAATAAGAAAATAAGAAACTGGATTTTCCCAATATTGCCACAACCTTTGGAATGAAATAGGTGAAAGTGTGTGGAAATCCAAACTTTTATTCAGTAAACAGAAAAAAACAAATTCTGACTCTACCTATTGGAAATCAACTTCTGGAATTCAAAAAACTTAGAAAAAATAGAGTACAGACATACAAAGTAGCATACCTCCGGTGTGCTATTCCAGTTGTTTAAAAATGTTTCGATAATTTTTTGTTCTTTAAAAAAATTCTAGACACTGGTCCTAATGGTATTCTAATAACTTTAACATTTTTTTAAAGCTGTGTAATTTGCAATTGTGAAAATCAGTTGGCACTTAGAAAATCTAGCATCCTTTCATGATCAAAGCACTCAGCAACCTAGGAATACAAGTAAGCAAATTCAGTGTGATAAAGAACATTTATAAAAACCCCACGACTTCATACTTAATGGTGAAAAACTGGAAACTTTCCCCTGAAGATCAGCAACAAGACAAGGATAGCTCTTCTCACCATATATATTCAACACTGTACTGGAGATTCTAGCCAGGCAAGAAATAGGAAAAACGTCCATGCTGAAAAGGAAGAAGTAAAAACTGTATCTGCAGGTAACATGATCTTGTATATGGGAACCTAAGGGAATCCACTAAAAAAATCTATTGAAACTGATATGAGGTCTGCAAGTTTGCAGGATACAACATTCATATACAAAAATGAATTGTATTTAGTAGCAGCCTGAAACAAAGCAATTCCATTTGCAATAATATCAAAAAGAATAAAATACTTGGGAATCAACTTTTTTGAAAGAAGTGTAAGACTTAGACACTGAAAACTACAAAAAAAAAGTAAGATTTAAACAAATGGAAAGGAATCCCATGTTCACGGGTTGGAAAATGTGATATCGTTAGAACGGCAATACTCTCCAACTTGATCTACAGACTCAACACAATCCCAGCTGCTTCTGCAAAAGCTGATCAGCTGATCCTAAGATTCATAAAGACATGTAACGGGACCCAGGATAGCCAAAACCATGTTGGAAAGAAGAACAAAGTTAAAGGACTTGTTTACCGGGTTTCAAAAGTTGACACAAAGCCTAAGTAGTCAAGACAGTGTGTGTACTGGCACGGGGACTGACACAGACCAATGGACCAGAATTAAGAATCCAGAAAGAAGCAATTGCATTTAGGTGATCAACTGATTTTTAACAAGAATACCAAAACCATTCAGGGTAGAAAGAATCATCTTTTCAACAAATGGTGCTGAGACAACTAGCTATCCACATATAAAAGAATGAAGTTGGACCCCCTGCCTCTCACCATACACAAAACCTCAAAATGGTTCACAGACCTGACCCAAAAGTGGACAGACCCAATGGGGGTCAGAGATGAGAATGAAGAGACCGGAGAACGTGGCATGGGCAGCCATGCTGAGGCCTCACCTTTCCATTCCGACCACTGCTTTTCCCACCACCACTGACCCCCGAGGCTCACCTACCTTTTGGTGCAGATAACAAGGCAAGTAGCAATTGGTCAGGGGAAGAATGCCTGCAACAGGTGCTCTGGGGGACTTCAGAAAGTTTTTGAACACGACAGTGTTGAGCTGAACTGCAAGATGAAGTTTGCTATCTACTTGCCACCAAAGGCAGAAACTGGAAAATGCCCTGCACTATACTGGCTGTCTAGTTTAACTTGCACAGGACAAAATTTTATGTGAAAGATTATCAAGCTGCTTCAGAACGTGTCCTTGTCATCACCGTTCCAGACACCAGCACATGTGGCTGCAATATTAAGGGAGGCGAGGGCTGGGACTTTGGCACTGGTGCTGGGTTTACGTGGATGCCACTGAAGAGCCTTGGAAAACTACCTACAGAATGCACTATTACGTAACTGAGGCGCTTCCTCAACTCATAAATGCCAGCTTTCCAGTGGGCCCCCAAAGGATGTCTATTTGGGGCCGTTCCACAAGAGGCCACAGAGCTCCGACGTGTGTTGGAAGAATCCTGGAAAATACAAATCTGCATCAGCCGCTCTCCAGTGTGCAACCCAGCGCTCTGTCCTGCAGGCAAAAAAGAAGCCTTTAGTGAATATTTGGGATCAGATACAAAGTAAAGGGAAGGCTTCTGATGCCACCCATCTTGTGGTCCTGTCCGGGTTCTCAGCCTGACACACTAATTGGTCAGGAAAAAGACGGCCAGTTCCTTTCAGATGGACAGTTACTACCTAGTAACTTCACGGCTGTCTCTACAGAAAAGAGAGTCCCTTTTGCTTTTGGATTACAAGTGGGTTATGATCACAGTCACTACTTCATTGCAATCTTTATTGCTGGTCACATCAGGCATCATGCAAAATACCCGAATGCATAAAAAACTTCAGATAAGAGAATTTCCAGGATTATAATCCTGCTATAAACAGAACTGTAGGGGGAAAGTACTTCAAAACATTGTATTTCATAGTGCTAAAAATGCATCATTCCATAGCTGAATCACTTTCTGAATAAACATATAAGACCTAGAAAAAACGTGGTTCACAGACTGACACAAGGAGCTAAGAGAATAATACTCCGAGAAAAAAACACAGAAGCAAATCTTTGCGACCTTGGGTTGGGTGACAGTTTCTCAGATATGACACCAAAATCCAAACAACAGAGGTTAAAAACAGGTATTTCTAACACGCAAATGCCAACAGTACCCAAGAAAGTGAAAAAAGACCATCCAGAGAATGGGAGAAATTATTTGCAAATCATATTTCTGATAAGGGACTGGAGTCCGAAATATAAAAAGAACTCTTAGAATCCTTATAATTCATATGAAGTTATAGGTCATAACTTATAACTCTTATAATTCATCAATAAAAAGGCAACCCAATATTTTAAAAATGGGCAAAGGACTTGAACAGACATTTCTCCAAAGACAATATACAAACGACAGGGACATGAGATGTTCATCTTCATTAGTCATCAAGAAAAGGCAAGTCAAAACCACAATGAGATACCACCTCACACCCAGTGAGCTGGCTATAATTTTAAAAGTCAGTAATAATTTTCTGTTGGCAAGGTTGTGGAGAAGAAGAAACCCTCCTACACTGCTGGTTGGAATGGAAAAGTCTGGTAGTTTCTCAGACAAGAGTTCTTGGACCCCAAAAATCTACTCCTAGCTATGTACTTGAGAAGTGAAAACATATCGGCGTGAACACTTACATGTGAAATGTTTACAGCATCATTATTTGTAATGGTGGAAACCAAAATGTCCATCAAACGATGAATGGGGTTTTTTTTAATGTATATCCACGTGACAGAATATTCTATGACTCAACTACAGAAAGAAGTGAAATACTGACACGCACATGCTACAACAGGGACAGCCTCAAAAACATTATGCTGAGTGAAAGAAGGCACATACAAAACGCCACATACTGTAGGATTCCATTTATAGGAAAATCCAGAGACAGGAAGGAGACGGTTGCCAAGGGCTGGGAGGGGCAGAGAACGGAGAGTGCTGCTCTTGGGACATGGTTTCTTTCTGGGCTGAAGAATACGCTCTGGGATCCAAGAGTGGCGATGGCCGCACAACTCTGTTATATACTAAAAACCACTGAATTGCATTCTTCAAAAGGGTCAATCTTTTCATGTATGATTCATGTATGAATCTCAATGAAGTGTTTTTTTTTTTAAGTAATCAGCTGTTTTAAAAACAATTCAAAAGAACCAAAACATGCTTTAAAATATAAGACAGCTGTAGGCCACCGGGTTGGCTCAGTCGGTTAAGCATCCGACTCTTGATTTTGGCTCAGGTCACAATCTCGCAGTTGGTGAGTTCAGGCCCCAAATCGTGCTCCACATTGTCAGCCTGCTTGGGATTCTCTCTCTCCCTCTCTGTCCCTCCCCCACTCACTGTCTCTCTCAAACAAACTGACACACACACACAATACTGTTGGGGCACCTGGGTGGCTCACTTGGTTAAGTGCCCAACTCTTGGTTTCAGCTCAGGTCATGATCTCACAACTTCGCAGCTTCTGCCTCGCACGGTGTCTGTCTCTCTCCCAATAAATTAAAAAGACACGTTGTATTGGTTCCTTCAAACCTTCCTGGTGTACTTCACAGCTATGGGCACTGTCGCGGCCAATTCCCACTCCAACGGTGTTTTCTTTTTTTTTTTTTTTTTTTTTTTAATTTTTTTTTTAATGTTTATTTATTTTTGAGACAGAGAGAGACAGAGCACGAACGGGGGAGGGTCAGAGAGAGAGGGAGACGGGAGACACAGAATCCGAAACAGGCTCCAGGCTCCGAGCAGTCAGCACAGAGCCCGACGCGGGGCTCGAACTCACATACCGCGAGATCGTGACCCAAGCCGAAGTCGGACGCTTAACCGACTGAGCCACCCAGGCGCCCCTCCAACGGTGTTTTCTAATCATAAGGGTTGCAGGAGGAAGTGTTATCTCACCACAGTTCTTTTCAGAAAACCCGAATCTTGTGAGATTTGATTTCCTACTGCTAAGATAATGAAGATAACAATATAAACAAAGCCATTAAATAAAAAATCTTACGAGATCATTTAGGAATCCTGAAAACATCCAGACAGCTCGGCTAGGTCACCTTATGCGCGCACGGTTACTAACATACGTCTGAGCGCCAGCCTGCTTCTAGAAGAAGGGGATGCAAGCCACGGCAAAGACCCAGATACCAGTGAGAGTGAGCTGCACGCAAGCCAACCTTCACAGGTTGGAGGAAAATGCTGGAAATCCTGCCACGGCGGCATGGACATCTTCGAGAACACTTTAGACGGTCCCCCAAGGAACACTGAGGTCTTACTCCTGCCTGGGGCTCCTCTCTTGACCAGCAGTCTCTAAATAGCCGTATGTCATCCACTGCTGCAAAATGGTATTTGTTTCATTAACAGCACCCACGATTTGGATCTGCAAAAGGCAAAGACACACTACTAACATTCCAGAGTAAGAACGCCTTTATTCAAACGTGCAGACGTGCAGGACGATGCGGCTTCAGCATCCAGGACACAGACACATCCTACAACTCCTCCTGTTTTCTCTCCAGAACACAGGCTGCAGGAGTGCAGAAGCAACTTGGGGGGAAAAAACACATTCAGTCCAAAACCATTTCCTGTGAGTTCCAATCCATGTATTATACTTGTTAGCTTCAATTAAATCAGGAAAATTAACTTTGCATGTACTTGCCTAACACAGTAAGTCAAAGATAACTTTAAACAAGGAAAAACATGCCACGATGAGTGGTCTCTCCAGGTGGCTCCATGAGTGTGATGGGGAAAGTGAAACACGCCCAACAGACGTCAGGACGATTACATACAGAAATAGGACAAGATGGCCAAATCGCTATTCAGGTGTCATGTGAACAATCTCTCCATAAAGATACACGTTAATGAAAAAATAACATTTCACAAATGTACGTAAGATAGCTATTGTAATTAATGGTGAAAGCAAATCCCTGAGCTGAGAATAAAAACAGATCTGTGAGGTGCCACAGCCTGAAAAGAGGCTCTCTTCTAGTTTATTCCTCCAGATGGTCAGGTAACCCACGATTGATTACGCTGAGCCAAAAATGCCAATTAGCCAAGTTCACAGGTGGTACAGTGAAGGTCACTTCTAAGTGCACAAAATTACCTTGAATGCGAGCATGCTAACAATTAAAGGCTTAACACAGAAACAGAAGCAGCCTCTGGCCACTTCCAGTCCTTGCTGATAGACGGAGCAACTCACCACGATGAAAACAGAAGGGAAGCTGTGGAAGATGAACATTCTCCTGGGTACTTGTGGGGTTCTTTTTTTCTCCTGTGTATTTATTTTAAAGGGTCACCATGCAAGGCACCCCGGCTAGGACAATGACCTGCCCGCTGTGGTGGCAACCAATGTTTGCAGGGGGGCCCGGAAGGCGGCTCCCACTCCTGCCGTGCCCGGCACCCCCCTCTCCTGCCCTTTTTCCTGACTTCTCTCCTTAACCTCTTCGGACTCAAACCTGCCCATAAGCACCCACGAGCCGCTGACAGCAGAAATGGAGAGACTGCCCACCTCTGGCCCATCCCAGGGGGTTAGCTGTGCTGGAAGGGTTGGGCCAGGCCAACAGGAAAGGAGGAGACAGTGTGGGAGACAGTGCCAGGGGAGCGGATGCCATAGCAAGAGATTCTCTAGAATCAGGAAGAGGAATCAGCCTTTACATCCTGAAAGAGGTATCTTGCCTTTTCTGTACAGCAGGAGAAACCCGGCCCAAGGCAGGAGGCGAGTTCCAGAACGCCCATTCCTGAAAAGCTGTCGCCGAACATACTGGTGGGAAGCGAGCTGACCTGAAACAAGAGACTCGGGTTGCAGGGATTCCCTTTCCTCCTTAACCCCACTCTGCACTTCACTTTAGTGTTTTAATGAACAAGAACGGAGTCTGAATGTGTTTTTTCCTCACGTTGAGATTTCTCTCACGTAGACTGCACAGTCTGACACGGAACCCGGCAGCCGCTCTGGGCGGGCACAGGCCCGTCCTGAGTCCCATCCTTTTAGATCTGGTGTGGTTTCGACTGCGGGGACAAAAGTTCTGTAACGCCGAACACCGTTCTCGCCTTGAACTCTGAAGACAGAGGAGAGCAAAGCTTCAGTGATTCCTCTTCTTTTGTGGGAAAAAGGTATACTTTGTAGGATTAAACTCTTCCCAGATACGCTCAAATTCTTCCAGAAAAAGCCTCACATACTCTTCATCCTCCATAATCAAAACATTTTCTCTGTTGTTCTGAATGGCTTGAGTGGTCCAGTTGAGGGAGCCCGTGATCAGCACCTTCTTGTCCACTATGGCAAACTTGTGATGCATGTAGCCCAGGTCCTGATCGTGTCGCACCTGGATGCCTGCAAAAAGGGCAAGTCAGACTTCTCCACCGCCTCTTACAACGCTTTCGTTCAGACACCGGAGCCCCTCCTCAAGTGCAGACCGTTTCCCAGCAGCTGCTGCTCTAGTTCTGACTTGGTAGGGGAGACGGGAAGCTCGTCACCCTTGGGCAGGAGGCGGTGGCCGAGCCAGATGGTGACCAGCCGCTGCCAGCGCACAGGAGGGAAGGCCGAGGGAACGGCGAGCGTGGTGGCCCAGGACCGGGGGGCGGTGGGGACAGCCGGTCCCGAGGGGCGGGACGGCAACACTCACACCACTTGCCTTCTGGCGCCGACAGGCAGCCCTGGAACCTGGGTGAGGTCTGCCCGCCCGCACTTCTCAAGGACGCACCAACCAGCACAATCCCGGGTTACTGGTTCTGGGAGGGCCCATCACGGACCCTGCCAGAGGGGTCAGGGCAACAATCGTTCGCCGGGCTTTCCTTGCCTTCAAGCTCTCACTGGGCCCACCCCTGGAACTGGGGCACCCCTGCCAACGCCACGCACGCCAGCACCACACCCCACTGCGTAAGGGGAGGATGGGCCTCAAGCAGGAAGACTGCAGGAGAAGCCAGGCCCTGGGTGCTTCGGGCGAGGGAATGAAGTGTCACCCCAAAGCCAGCCGGCTGGGGCCCCTAACTCCCAGCATGCCCTGGGCCTTTCCGCCAAAGCAGAAAGAGTTCTAACTGCTACAAAACCGAATTCTCCCTCGCTTTGCCTCCTTCACTCGCCACGGAGCCTGTAATCCTTGCCTTTTGTTTTCCTGTCTGTCTCTCTCCTACCGTTTTCAAACTCCCCTCGGGCAGGACCCGTCTGTCCATCCTCCTCTGCCTCAACCCTGGAATAATGCCTACCTCCTGGGTTATCTGCTTAGTGGACGAGACCATAAGAAATGTGTGATTTAAGAGAACAGTTTAAAATAGGCTGCTTTGCAACAGAGGCACCAGACTTCACAAATAAAAATACAGGATGTCCAAATTAAGATGTGATTTCAGATAAACAACAAATACTTTTTTTATTTAAAAAAAAAAGGGGGGGGGGGGTAACGTTTCTTTTTGAGAGACAGTGCAAGCAGGGGCAGGGGAGGGACAGAGAGAGAGGGAGACACAGAATCCAAAGCAGGCTCCAGGCTCTGAGCTGTCAGCACAGTGCTGGACATGAGGCTCGAACTCACGAACCGTGAGATCATGACCTGGGCCGGAGTCAGACGCTTAACCGACTGAGCCACCCAGGTGCCCCTACAGATAGTTTTTTAAAGTAAGTGTGTCCCATGCAATATTTGGGACATACACTAAAAAGTATTCGTTGCTTATCTGAACTTCAAATTTACCTGGACATCCTGTATTTTGCCAGCAACCCTGCCTCGTAACCTTCCTATCCCAGGGGACCCGAACACCGCTTCTCTAACCAACCCGCCAGCAACCCCTGTTAGCTCTACCTTCAGAACAGATCTTAAGTCCCACATGCAAAACACAACTGTTATACTGAGGCTGAGGAGGAAATACAGACCTCACGGGTAAGCCCAGAATCTGAATTTAGACCCTTTGCAAAATTATTCATACTTCCCGCTTCAACTGTCCCCATCCCACTGCAAGAGAAAGGCCAGCCAGAGGTATCCGTCTTACCTGTCCTCCTGCAGCCGGAGAAACAAATTAACTGCTCACCATCTAAACATTTTAGCTCCACGTTTTTTAGTATATCGTTTTTATTCATTTCAAAAGCCCCAGCATAAAATTCACTAGTGCATTTATGGTGAAATGACTTTTCCTCCTTTGGCCCCTCAGTCCGGAAGCCCCACCTTCGCCATCTTGGCACACCCGCTCCTATGCACACGGTCACTGACAGTCCGCTAGCGGCGGGCCTTGCAGGTTTGTTTTTACAGTTCGCCCCTGATTTCCTGAGTGCTGCCTGGCTAAGCCATTGTCATTTCAGTCTGCTACGTCAAAAACTCAGCTGGTGGGGCTACATCCCCTGCCTCTACCCGGTACAGGCTTTCCCCACAGCCCCCCAAGGCCAACGCCAGTCATCAGAAACTGGGAATCACAGGAGCTACGTCCGCTTTCCCCGGTGTCGCTGGGCAGGCCCCCAGCCTCTGAGAATCCCCCAGATCTTCTCCACTAGCTGGGAACACACAGCCTGCTCACTCCTCCGGGCTCACACTCAGGTATCCAGCGTTAACACCTCCCTGCACAGAAGTGCACCCACTGGGTGAAGGCAGGTGCTCTTTACAGACGGCCCTGGAGTCTCTCCAGACTAAACCATCCTGACCTCACAAGGCCACCAGGGGACATATATGGGGTCTCACCTATACTCAGACCCCCCCACCAAGTTTCTGCTTTTGACATTCTCCCCCACTGCCTAAGGCCCCCGGGGTCACATCATTCGCCAGGCTGGGGGCCTGATGACCCTCCCCAGAGGTTCTCCACGGACCTGAGTCCCAAGCCGGGACTGCCGGCCTCTCTGGCCCGGCCTACCTGCCTTGCGGAGCAGGCCGATCTGCGAACCGTTAAGGGCCATGTAGTCGCAGTCGGTAATGACCCGGACGCGCACCCCGCGCTGGTGAAGCAGCTGCACCGCGCGCCCCAATTGCGGGCTGGAGAAGGCAAAGAGGCAGAGCTCGAGGCTGGCGCGGGCGGCCAACAGGGCGCCCAGCAGGCGGCTGAGCGAGCTCTCGCCGTGGGGCAGGCTGCACGGGCAGCCCGCTGGCGGCCCCGACGGCCCCTTGCTCGGGGCCTGCAGCAGAGCCTCGGTGCAGGTCACCTGCGACGGGAAGAAGAGCACCTCGCGCCGCAGAGGGCTCTGCCACCCTCGCCGTCGCCAGGCCCGCAACCAGCGCAGCACGGAGGGCAGCGCCTCCAGAGCCAGCGCGAGACCCACGGTCGCCACAGCCGCCACCTGCCAACGTAACCGCTCCATGCCGCCCCGACCTGCCCCGCCGCCCACGGCGCCTGCGCGCGTGCCCCCGGCCACGTGCGCCCGCACCTCCCCACCCACTGCGCCTGCGCACCCCTAGCCACGTGCACTCAGCGCGCCCCCACCTCCACTGCCCATCACGCCTGCGCCGAGGCCGGCCACGTGCGCCCGACCCCCTCCCCCCTACACACCACCCACTACGCCTGCGCGCCCCGGCCCTGTACAGCCACCCCCGGCCAACCGCGCCTGCGCAACCCCAGGCACGTGCGACCGCTCTCCAGCCACGGCCCACTGTGCCTGTGCACCCGCAGGCCCCGTGCGCCCCACCCCCCATGCCCCCCTCCCACACGTCCCACCACGCCTGCGCACGCGCAGCCTGGCTGCACATGGCCTCTCTGGGCTTATTCGCTGCCCCACCGCGTCTGCGCGCCCTCTGGCCAAGTGCACCGGGCCGCGCCCGCCTAGCCCTGTGGAAGTGCGTGCACCCCGCAGGCGACCCGATACCACCCGCTCCCCGCAGAGCCTGCAACAATCCAGGTCCTCTTCCCTTTGAGGCGCAGTAGAGCAGCCATGACCGCTCAGTTCAAACCTTTCCTTTTGTTTTAGGGGCGCGGCTAGGCAGGGCTGGGAGAAGGGTCTGGAAACACACTGAGAGTGTCAAATAAGGAATGCTTAAGCTGGTGGCAGGGTTTGAACTCAAAGTGTCAGAGACAGCGGTGTGATGGGGATGGCCCCAAAGCCAGTCTTAAGCCCCTTGTGTTTCTACACTTTCCCAATATAAACTTGTTATTTGGAGATGCCTGTTCGTTCTGCTTTAAGCATAAGCACGGTGAAAACGTAAGAAGGCCGCGGTCCTGTCTTAGCAAGCACTGGACCCACTGTATCACTTAGGAGGGGCTGTTACTTTCACAGGGAGAGAAAAGAGAGAAGGGCTAAGTTTTCTTTTTTCTATTTTTTCTTTCTTGAATCCTGGTCAGGAATTTCCACGGTTAATTTGAAGTCTGTCTATGGTCTTTGAAAGGAAATAACTCCACAGTCTCCTCCTTGTAACCAGCTGATGGTCTTCATGACTTCCATCCATTAAAAAACAGACTCCCCAGATGGGGGGAAAGGAGCTGATCTAAGTAACTTTGGGAAACCACGTTTTAACTGGAAACCACAAGGCTAAACACAACAGCAGCTGCCCGTAAACACTGTACTCTGGGTGATACCTTTATTTCCCAAGGCGGGGAACTGCATACACGCGCACTGGGGTCGAGTGCATTAGTCGTTGGTTGGCGGATAGTGGGAGCCAGGGTTCTTCTCTCTGTTGGATGGGGTAAGAGATAAGCACCGGAGAAGGCTTGAATGATCCCTCTGGTACTGGATTGGGGTCAGAGACACCACAGTGAACTCATGGTTAGCTTAGTATTTATAGTAAAATACTACTATGTCAGTTTTGACATACCTCACGTACCTCAGTCCCCCAAGAGGCCCAGAAGCAGTGCCACTTCTGCAATAATGAGCATGCTAGGTCCCAGATCTTAGTTTCCAAACACCATTCTCCTTGAAGAAATAACAGATTCTGGGGGTTGGGCACGGAGACTGTAGATGTATTTTCGGCATCTTGTAGTACCAGAAATTGAGCATGTGGACATGGCAGCAGGAACAAAAGACACAGGAGTAGCCTAAAAGAGACTCCAGTGGCCAAAACTGGAGCAAACGGAGAAACAAAATAAATATTTGCAGTAGTTTTTATAACCCAAGTGCGAGATAAATATACACGACTCTATACTGCTATAAATAAATGACTGAATAAAGAAACGAGAGAAGATACGTGTCTTCCTTACAGAAGAATTCCAAATAATATATGTAGCTACTCCTTGCTACGGGAGGGAGAACTAAATCTCTCTGCCCCTTTGAAAGTGGGGAGAAACCTTGTAAACACCACCTTAACCAAGTGATAGTGACCATCACCAGAGATGTGTGAATGTTACATACCCCGGATATATGAGAAGGGCACCTCACTTCTGCGGTGGTTGTTCCCAAAGCTCATACACCCAGTTCTATCATGAGGAGGAAACGTCAGAAATCCAGATGGAAGGACTTGCTATCCCATTCCACAGGATAACTGGCCAGTATTTTTCCAGACTGCCAAGGTCATGAAGAGAAGGGAACCGCTTAGAAACTGTAACAGACCAGAAGAGACTGGGGAGACTTGACAACTAGATGCAATGTGGTGCCCTGAACTGGATCCTGAAACAGAAAGATAGTGTAACTGGGAAAAGGGCTGAAATGTGAAAAAGTCTGGAGCTTAATTAATAGTCACGTATCAGTGTCAGTTTCTTCACTTTGACAAATGCATGATAGGGATGTAAGATGCTAATAATAACGGAAACTAAACTGTCTGTGCTATCTTTGAAACGTCAGTAAATCTAAAATTATTCCAAATTAAAACTTATTTTAAATGTTGAACGTTCACCTTCCGTATGACCCAGCTATACCGCTCCTAAATATAACCCAAGAGCAATGAAAGCACACGTCTATGTGTGTGCACAGAGACTTGTACACAAATGTCTGCAGATTTATTTGTAATAACCCAAACCTGGACATAATACAAACATCCATCAACAGATAAATAGCCGAACCCTCGCCTGTCCATACGATGGAATACTATTTCACAATAAGAAGAAACAAACTGCTGATATATATGGATAAATTATGCTGAGTGAAAAAAGATAGACAAAAGAAAGTATATTCTGTGTGGTTGCACCAACATGCAATTCTAGGAAATGCAAACTAGAGTGAAAGTAAATCAGTGGTTGCCTACAGATGTGGGAAGGGAAGAAAGAGTATAAAGAAACGTACAATGAGATGTTCACTATCTTGATGGCGTTAATGTGCATACGCATATGTCAAAACCTGTCAGGGTGTATGGTTTAAATGAGTATAAATTATTGTATGTCAGCCATACTTCTTAAAAGTGCCTTTTTTAATTTACAAATAGAGCCCCACAGTGTAATTCTAGCTCCCCTACGTCACAGCTGCGTGACCTAGGACGAATTGCTTCATTCTTTGAGACTCACTTTCTTCACCTGAAAAGACAGTAAAGAATGAGAAGAAGGTGAGCACAGTCCTATATAAAGAGGTAGTCAATTCCTCTCTGTAAAAACAACCAACCAACCAACCAACCAACCAACCAACCAACCAACCAAACATGCGCGTGCGTGCGTGTGCGTGTGTATTAGGGAAAATCGTCAATAACAACCGCTTCAGGGTGCTGGAAATCCACCAAAGGCAGACAACAAAATGAGAGGCATCATTTTTTTTTTAAAACTGCTGGAGGCTGTTCCCAGCCGTTCACCCTCCCAGCTCAGTTGGCAAAAATGGTGGCCTTACCAATGTGGGACCGGCTGCAAAACCCTAAAATCTAGGTTTTTACTTTTGCTGGCTAAAAGTGGTGGGTTCAGTTGGGAAATGAATGACAAACACCTGCAGCCTTACCAACCCAAGCTTCCGGTCCAAGGTGGGGTAAGCCACAGACCAGCCAGAAAATAGGACAGAAAGGGCCCCAAAGTGAGAAAACCATAGAAAAGCTGACCTACACTCTCCACACATCCTTGGCGAACTGGGGAGCTATGCATGAATGGGAGAGACCCAGGAGAGGCCAGGGAAGAGCGAAAGCCAATGGAGGCTTGAAAGGGTTCCCAACCCACAAACACATCGATCAGCAGAGGACAGGATTCTCACAGACTTAAAATATTTGGGTACAACCTCTGCCTAAAAACATTGGCTGACTACTACATTAGGAAGACACAGCAGTGACCTCTAGACATAAATAAAAATAAGGATTAAAAAAAACATTGGGGCACCTGGCTGGCTCAGTTGGTTAAGTGTCTGACTTCAGCTCAGGTCATGATCTCGAAGTCCATGAGTTCGAGCCCCACGTCGGGCTCTGTGCTGACAGCTCAGAGCCTGGAGCCTGCTTCATGTTCTGTGTCTCCCTCTCTCTCTCTCTCTCTCTCTGCCCCTCCCCTGCCTATGCTGTCTCTCTCTGTCTCTCAAAAATAAATATAAAAAAAAACAAAAAACAACAAACTGAGCAGACACACCAGCGTCACCCTACAGAGGGAGAGATTCTACAGTTTAAGTCCAGGCACGTTTCCAAAGAAAAACAACCTTAGAAAAATGTAATAGAATGTAATAGAATTGCTATACTATATTATCTAAAATGTCAGTTTTCAACGAAAACATAATAGACATGCGAAGCAGCAGGAAAGTGTGACCAACATACAGGGAAAACAGCAGCCAATAGAAATTGACTTTGAGTGGACCCAGATGTTGGAATTAGTAGAAAAACACTTCAAAGCAATTCTTACAGAAATGTTCAAAGAATTAAAGGAAAATATAATGATAATGAGTCCACAGATACTCCTTAGAGAAACACAAATTATTTTTTAAAGTCTATGCAAGGGTTGTCTGGGTGGCTCAGTCGGTTGAGCGTCCGACTTCAGCTCAGGTCATGGTCTCATGACTCGTGAGTTCAAGCCCTGTTTCAGGCTCTGTGCTGACAGCTCAGAGCCTGGATCCTGTTTCAGACTCTGTGTCTCCCTCTCTCTCTCTGACCCTCCCCCATTCATGCTCTCTCTCTGTCTCAAAAATAAATAAACATTAAAATAAATAAAGTCTATGCAAACTGTCAATTAGGTTCAATTGTAACTGCCCACTGTGGTCAGAATATTAATAATGGGAAAGGCTACGCATGTGTTGGGGCAGAGGGTATATGGGAAATCTCTGTACCTTTCCCTCAATTTTGCTGTGAACCTAAAACTGTTCTTATGAAAAGAAGTCATTTACATCATGCACAAAAATAAACTCAAAATGAATTTTTAAAATTTTATTTTTAAGTAATGGGGCTTGAACTCACAACCCTGAGTCAAGAGTTGCATGCTCTTCTGACTGAGCCAGCCACGCACCCATAAACTCAAAATATATTAAAAACCTAAATGTGAGGGTTACCTGGGTGGCTCAGTCAGTTAAGTGTCCAACTCTTGGTTTTGGCTCAGGTCATGATCTCATGGTTTCATGAGTTCAAGCCCCGTGTCAGGCTCTGCAGTGTGGAGCTTGCTTGGGATTCTCTCTCTCCCTCTCTCTCTGCCTCATCTGCTCATGTTCTGTGTCTCTCAAAATAAATTTAAAAAATTAAAACAAAAATAAAGATGCATATTGTAATCCCTGGAGCACCCCCCCCCACACACACACAACTTAAAAAACTAGGTTTACAAATCCAAAATTAAAATTGTGTTCTAAAACATAGTCATTCAACAAAAAATAAACACGTTAAAAATAGGAACAAAAAGACATGAGACACATTATAAATATAATATGCCACTGAATTCTACTCTTAAAAATAGTGTAAATGGCAAATTCTAGGTTATATATATTACCACAATATAAGCATTTTTAAGTCTTAAATGTTTTCTATATAGAAACGTACAAATGTTTTCTATATAGAAACATAAATATATAGAAAATGGACATAAGAGATACAGAAAAGAGCAAAATGGGGGCTCCTGGGTGGCTCAGTCAGTTGAGTGACTCTTGATTTTGGCTCAGGTCATGATCCCAGGGTCGTGGCATTGAGTCCCCAGTCGGGCTCCGTGCTGAACATTGAACCAGCTTAATATTCTCCCTCTCTCTCCCTCCCTCCCTCTGCTCCTCTTCCCCACTCACTCGCTGTCTCTAAAATTAAATAAAAGTAGCAAAATGGCACATGTAAATCTAACCACACCGATGATTACATTAAATGCAGGTAGACTGAGAGCTCCAAATCAAAAAACAGAGATTGTCAGACAGGCTAAAAAGGCAAGATCAAATAGATGCTGCCTATAAGAGAGACACTGTAGATTCAAAGACACAAGTGGTTTGAAAATAAGATGGAAAAAGATACACCATGCAAACGGCAACCGTAAGAGAGGTGGACTTGCCATATCGGTATCAGATAAAATAGGCTCTAAGACAAAAAATAATATTCAAAGTAAAAAGTTATGTTACTAACTTTGGCAGGATTTAAAAAGAGGTGTTAAATACCACTAGTATTTAATGGGACATTCTTAAGAATTACAAATGGAGGAATGCCTGGGTGGTTCAGTCCATTAAACGTCCAACCCTTGATTTCGGCTCAAGTCATGATCTCACGGTTCAAGAGATGGACCCTCTGTCCGGCTCTGCCCTGCTTGGGATTCTCTCTCTCCCTCTGTCTCTCTGCACCACCCTCCCTTGTGCATGGTCTCTCAAAATAAACACATAAACATTAAAGAAAAAGAATTTCAAATGGAGGAATTTAGGAAAGATGCTTAAGTCATTGCCCAATACTCTGAACAAATGCTCCAGATGGTCTGTTCTTGGAAAAGTGTAAGTATTGCAACCCTTCAAGCACAAAGGGAAAGCTCAAGACCCAGAATGTTTTCTCTCTCCCAGTTAGTGCAAAAAAGCCACAAAAGCACAAAACCAGACTCAGTCCCCAAGCCAGGAGTCGAACTAGGTCAGTACAGATTCATCTGCCCACCATGTCTTCTGCACCCTCACCTCTGATGGCCATCAGTCTTCAAGAGCTGCACATTCTCAGGTGAAAAAGGCCACAACTGCCCATAAAAACCAATCAATATATGGCCCTACCTGCCCATTCTTGTCAATAAAAGCTTCACTGTATGTTGGAAATTTAGATCACACATTCCCATAAAATGAAACCTGACACTGACGTTGGGTTCTACCCGCCAAGGGAAGTCGGTCAGTAGCCTGGCAGACAACTGGCAAAATCCTCTTTAGAACATGAGAGCAAGGTTTCCAGAGAATGTCATTCCCCAGAAAAAGAGAAACATCTGTACCCAAAGATAAGGGGCACAGTGGGAAGTCATCTTTCCCCCCAACACTTACCCTTTACCCGTGTGAGCCTGGAGTTTCCTCCCAGTCTGAGAAGATGACCAAGACCTACAGCTGCCAGTTTAAGGGTTCCAGGTCACCTGGGTATGCTTCCCACCATCTTCCTTTCAAACGGATTTGTCTTTAAATATTTTTAATGGACTGGGGCGCCTGGGTGGCGCAGTCGGTTAAGCGTCCGACTTCAGCCAGGTCACAATCTCGCGGTCTGTGAGTTCGAGCCCCGCGTCAGGCTCTGGGCTGATGGCTCGGAGCCTGGAGCCTGTTTCCGATTCTGTGTCTCCCTCTCTCTCTGTCCCTCCCCCGTTCATGCTCTGTCTCTCTCTGTCCCAAAAATAAATAAAAAACGTTGAAAAAAAATTTAAATATTTTTAATGGACGAACTATTCCCCAAAGTTGAACAAAATGTTAAGCACACACCTGTCTTTGGAATAAATGAGTGTTACCTTGTCTCCATGATCAACTCCAAACACTAACTTTGAGAAGACCATCCAAAATCACTAAAGCAGCTTAAACTTCCATACCAAAGAGAATTGGCCACTCACTGGTGTCATTGGTTTTCTTTTTTAATTGTGTTAAAATGCACATAACATAAAATTTACCATCTCAACTATTTTTACGTGTACAGTTCAGTGGTATTAAAGATATTCACACTGATGGAGCACATGCTGGCTCAGTTGATAGAGCATGCGACTCTTGATCTTGGGTTTTGAGTTTGAACCCCATGTTGTATGTAGAGATTACTTAAAAATAAAATCTTAAGGGGCGCCTGGGTGGCTCAGTTGGTTAAGCACCCAACTCTTGGTTTTGGCTCAGGTCATGATCGCATGGTTCGTGAGTCTGAGCCCCGTGTGGGACGCTGTGCTGACAGCATGGAACCTGCTGGGATTCTCTCTCTCCCTGCCCCCCCCCCCCCGCCACTCCCTCTCTCCTCTCTGCCTCTCTGCCACCCCTGGCAGCCATCATTCTACTTTCTATCTCTATGATTTTGACTACTCTAAGTATGATCTATAATTGGAATCATAGAGGGTCTTTTTGTGATTTATTTATTGCATTTAGCATAATGTCCTTAAGGTTCATCCATGTTGTAGCATATTACAGGATTTTCTTCCTTTTTAAGGCCAAATAATATTCCATTGTATGGATATGCTGCATTTTGCTTATCCATTCATCAGTCGATGGACAGTTCAACTGCTTCCATGTTTCAGCTGTTACAAATAATGCTGCTATGAAGATGGGTCACAAATATCTCTTCAACACCCTGCTTTCCAATCTTTTGGGTATATACCCATAAGTGGAATTGCTGGGTCATATGGTAATTCTATTTTTAATTTTTTGAGGAATCTCCACACTGTTTTCTACAGTGGCTGAGCCATTTTATATTCCCTCCAACAATGCTCAAGTGTTCCAATTTTCCCACACTCTCCCCAACACTTGTTTCCTGTCCCCACCACTCCCTCCCCCCCCCCGCCCAGAGTAACCACCTTCATATATCTTCTTCAGTAGAATGCCTATCCAAGTCGTTTGCCCATTTTCTGAATTGGGTTGTTTCATTGTTAAATTTTAGGAGTTCTCTATATATTCTGGATATTAATCCCTTAGTATGATTTGCAAGTATTTTCTCCCATTCTGTGGCTTGCCTTTTTACTCTGTGGATAGTGTCTTTTGATGTAGAAAAGTTTTAAATTCTTATGAAGCCAATTTGTCTATTTTTTCTTTTGTTACCTGTACCTTTGGTGTCATATCCAAGAAATCACTGCCAAATTCAAAATCAAGAAGCTTTTGCCCTGTGTTTTCTTCTAAGAGTTTTGCCATCTTAACTCTTACATGTAGGTCCTGGTTTCATTTTGAGTTACTTTTTGGGGGTTAATTTCTATATATGGTGTTAGGTAAGGGCCTAATTTTGTTCTTTTGCATGTGGACATTCAGTTTCCCCAGAACCATTTGTTGAATAGACCGTGCCTTCCCCCATTGAATGGTCTTGGCACACTTGTCAAAAATGATTTGTTCATATTTGTGAGGATTTTTTCTCTGGGCTCTCTATTCTATTGCACTGGTCTATATGTCTGTCTTCATGCCAATACCACACTTTTTATTATGTATCTTCAAAGTAAGTTTTGAAATCAGAAAGCGTGAGTCCTCCAGATCTGTTCTTTTTCAGGATTGTTTAGGCCGTTTGGATGAGGTTCCATATGAATTTTTCGATGGGTTTTCCTATTTTTGCAAAAAATTATTTTTTGGGATTTTGATATTGGATTGCATTGGATCTGCAGATCGCTTTGGATAATATTGACATTTTAACAATATTAAGTCTTCCAATCTGTGAACATAGGATGTGTTTCCACTTATTATTTTTTTTTTACGTTTTTTTTTTTTTAATTTATTTTTGAGAGACAGAGAGAGAGCGTGAGCTAGTGGGGGGAGGTGGCAGAGAGAGAGGGAGACACAGAATCCGAAGCAGGCTCCAGGTTCTCAGCTGTTAGCACAGAGCCCGACGCAGGGCTCGAACTAATGAACGGGGAGATCATGACCTGAGCCGAAGTCAGATGCTCAACCGACTGAACCACCCAGGCATCCCTCTATTTATTTATGTCTACTTTAGTTTCTTTCAGCAATTGTTTTTTTTTCCCCCAATTGTTTTGTAGTTTTCATTGTACAAGTTGTCACCTCCTTGGTTAATTCTTATTTTATTCTTTTTGATGTTATAAGTGAAATTGTTTTATAATTTCATTTTCAGATTGTTCATCATGTATAGAAATACAACTGTTTTGTGTTGATTTGTATTGTACAACTTTGCTGAATTCCTGTATTAGATCTAATGTCTTTTGTGTGGTGTCTTTAGGGTTTTCTATATATAAGGAGCATCTAATCTGCAAACAAATAATTTTACTACTTCCATTCCAATTTAGATGCCTTTTCTTTTTCTTGTTTAATTGCTCTGGCTAAAACTTCCAGTCCTGTGTTGAATAGAAGTGATGAAAGTGGCCAACCTTACCTTGGTCCTGATCTTCGAGGAAAACCTTTGTCTTTCACAACTGAGTACTATGTTTGCCACGGGTTTTTCATATATGACTTTTATTATATATATCTAATTATAATAATTATATATTTTTATATTGATTACATATTATATTTTTATCATGAAAGAGTGTTGAATTTTGTCAAATGCTTTTTTTGCATTGAGATGACATGTGGTTTTTCCCTTTCCTTTTACTAACATGGTATATTACACTGATAGTCTTATGTTGGACCATCCTTGCATCCCAGAAATAAATCCCATTTGGCCATGATGTATGGACCTTTTACTATGCTACTTGTTAGTATCTTGTTGAGGATTTTTGCATCAATGCTTATAAGGGATATTGGTCTGTAGTTTTCTTTATAGTGTCTTTTCTGGCTTTAGTATCAGGATTATGCTGGCTCATGGAATGTGTTAGGAAGTGTTCTTTCCTCTTTTTTTTTTTTTTGAAAGTTAGTTATTTCAATGTCTGGTAGAAGTCACTAGTAAAGCCATTGACTTCAGGATTTTCTTTCTTGGGAGATTTTTTTTTAAATATTTTTTTATGTTTATTTTTATTTTTTGAGAGAGTGAGAGAGAGGGGGAGCACAAGTGGGGGAGGGGCAGAGAGGGAGACACAGAATCAGAAGCAGGCTCCAGGCTCTGAGCTGTCAGCACAGAGCCCAATGTGGGGCGTGAACCCATGGAATGAGAGATCACGACCTGAGCCAAAGTGGGACGCTCAATCAACTGAGCCACCCAGGCACCCTAGTACTAACTTTTACATTATTAGGTGTGCTTAAGTCATGCAGGAAACAGAGTACAGTTACATACCATTGCTACAATATTAGCTTTTATAATTGCTCATGATCTACCTTTATTGAGATCTTTATTTCTCCATATGGCTTTGAGGTATTGATGGTGTCTTTCACTTCACCTTGCAGAACTCCTGTGGGCATTTCTTGTAGGGCAGTTCTAGTGATCACAAACTGCCTCTTCTTTTATCCGGGAATGTCTTGATTTCTCCCCCACTTTTGGACAGTTTTGCTGGATAGGACTATTGGTTGACAGGGGGGTTTGTTTGAGCACTTTGACTATATTGGCCCACTGTCTTCTGGCCTCCAACGTTTCTGATGAGAAATCTGTATACATTCTCATTGAAGATCCCCATATGTGATGATTTGCTTCTCTCTTGCTGCTTTCAAGATCTGCTCTTTGTCTTTTGGAAGTTTGATTAGAATGTGTCTCAGTGTGGCTCTGGGTCCATCTTACTTGGGAGATTCTGAGCTTCTTATATATTTATGTTCCTATCTTTCACCAAATTTGGTTAGTTTTTAGCCATTCTTTTACTTAATTTTTTTTTAATTTTATTTTAGAGGGAGAACATGCAAGCAGAGGTGGGGGGCAGGAGAGAGAATCTCAAGCAGGCTCCATGCTCAGCTCAGAGACCAACACAGGACTCAATCCCACGACTCTTTGATCATGACCTGAGCCAAAATCAAAAGAGTTTGACGCTCAACTGACTGAGACACCCAGGCACTCCTAGCCATTCTTTGAATGTTCTCTGCCCCTTTGCCTTCTGGGACTCCCACAATGTGCAGGTTGATCCTTTTGATAGTGTCCATAGTTCTCTTAGGTTCTGTCCACTTTTCTTCAATTTTTCTCTGTTCCTTAGCCTCACTGATGTCCACTGTTCTATCTTCAAGTTCATGGATTCTTTCTTCTGCCTGCTCAAGTTGGCCTTGGAGGCACTCTCGTGAATTCTTCATTGCAGTTGTAGTTTTCAGCTCTGGAACTCTGTTTTTTTTAGGTTTTCTGTTTCTTTATAGTTCCATTTTGCTCATACATTTTTTTGGCTTTCTTCACATCTTCCTTTAGTTGAGCATCTTGAGAATTGTTTTAAAGACTTTGTTTAGTATATCCGCCATTAAAAGTCTTTCCCAGGGACCAATTCTGTTGTTTTCCTTTGGATGGGACATACTTTCCTATTTATTTGTATGCTTTGTGATTTTTGGTTGAACACTGGACATTTAAATCTAATCATGTGATAAGTGAAAATCAGATATTTCCCTCTTCCCCAAGGTTTGCTGCTTTTTGTCTTCTATTTCTATCACTGTAAGCTCTTTGCCAAGGATCAGACTGAGGTATAAACTTCTACTTTTCTCAGGTCTTTCTGAGCCTTTCCTTGGGCATGCACAGTTTCTAATTTCCCCTGTGTATGCAGTTGTTTCTAAACATCCTATTTTATCATCTGGCTCCTGAAAGGGGAAAAACACACACAAACTGAAGTGGGGGCATGGGCATCAGACCATTAAGTCCTCTGGCAGCCAGAGGGGGAGGGGCTTGCAACAGTGAGGGGAGGTGCAAACAATGGCTGCCAGGCTCTTTGCACCTGTGATCTGAAGCAACAATGAGTGATCAGAGCACAGATTCTCCAAGGTTGTAGTTTAGGGTCCTTTTTACTCACCATAGCTCCCCTATGGTGTGTGCAGGCTGCTCCAGGAACACCTGCACACCTATGTGGCTAGGGTTGGGGGATGGTAGTGCTTCTGTGCTACGAGCTGAAATTGATCAAAACTGACCACAATGTCCAGTCTTCTAGAATTTGCAAGACTTTAACAGACTCGAGAGTTCCAAAATGGTTCTATCAACACAGGTTTGATTTTAGCCATGATATTTTCTGTGACTGATCCCAAGAAAATTCTAGGTATCAAACCAACAAAACCACGTAGTCGACAGTTTAAAAAAATACATCTTTATTGTGTTTCAATGTTCTTGCACGATAGATACCTAGTCATATAAACTTAGTCTCCATGTTAAATATAAATTAAGCAAAGAACTATAAACAAATCAGCAAAACTGCTGGAAAATCCCTCCAAGCCATGAATCCTTATTAAAGGTGCACACTGGCATGAGAAAATGTTCTTAAATCACCATATTCTGAAAATTGTTACCTGCTGCCAAATGTAAATGTTTAAAGAAGCAATCAATAAAGGGCAAAGTGATACGGGAGAGAACTGTGGTGGGTTCCTCAACTCCACATCCAGTGAGTCAGGCAAGACAAATGGCTCCATCCGACATTTCAGCAAAGTATCATCTTTGTGTAAAAAAAAAGATCAGGGCCTGTCCTCAAGCTATAGGGAAATGCCAAAGCAACCACCCAAGAGCATGGCCAGAAGCCTTGGAAGTTACATGATTCCAGAACATGAACCCCAGAAGGCCCAAAGATGAGGAAAACATCCATTCCACCCCAAAAGCCATTCCTAGAGCTCAAAACCAGATCACTAACAATGACTGAGGATCGGCACAGACCCTGAAAAGTCACAACTGTAGCAAAACATACACGAAGACATATAAAACCTGGAAAAGTCTTGGGTTTCAGAACAGAAAGGTTCAAACATTAACCTTAAGAGAGGTTTTTTACTGTGGCCAAAATACCCAAGTTGGGACTGGCGTCACGTGTTTTCCCTATAAATTCTGAGATCGAAATCCTCGAGAGACAGGAGATGCACATTGTCTTTGGTCATCTCTCACAGAGGTGCACACACACAGGGGACCTAGTGTCCCAAGTGTCTCTGTGCCCCCTTCAGAGCTGGAGCAATCCAACTGGCTTGTGGCATGGTACTGAAAACTACACCAGGCCCAAATCCCACAGAGAGGGCAAAGTTCAGCCCCAACAGTTTCCATTCCTTACCAGGAAACAGGAGTGGTCTGTGACTGCCCTCGGAGACCCGTCTCTGAGCTCAGCGGCGAAGATGGCAATCGCCGCTTTTCAGGTGAACGTGGGCTCAGATTCCCACGGCGGGGTCAATTACGAGGCTCTGAGGCCGTGGGGCTGCGGACGGTGGACATGAGGTGCGATTTGTAGGTTTTGCTCAGACCCGTCATCCAGAACTTGAGCAGCTTGACATTGTCCTCCTCGGATGCTCCAAGGATACTGAGGAGCTTCTGCGTGTCCTCTTTGGGCCGACTGTCCACCTTGGTGAATTTAAAGAGGACCTTCACTTTGCTGAAGAAAATCAAACACAGAGCACTCAGACACCACAGCATAATCGCACCAGGGCTCTGGGCTGAGGCCGGACGGCTTCAGGACCAGCCAGAGCCCTGCAGACGCCTGCACACCCCAGGACCTCTTGCCTGCCCCGCACTTCCGCCCTGGGTCACATGGCTGGGGCCTCAGGATGGGGGAAAACGCACATTTTCTTTAAATTCATTAAAGGAGTTCAGTGCTCCCAAGCTTCGTTATATTATTAAATCAGGACAAGGTCTAACTGAATTTGACAGAAAATTACTAAGGAAAAATTACTAACGGAATAACTAGTTAGCTTCAACGGAAAGGGAACATCTGTTATCTGGCTTTCAGATTTTTAAAGTTAATTAAGCAGCAAAAATAACTGCTTCTCTTGGAGGCACGTGTCACTCCCATGTCACAGAGGACCCGCGTGGGGACGAGGAGCACTGACCCTGCTCGAGGTCACCCAGCTAACAGACTAAATGGCGAAGATGCTATCTGAACCCACGCTGTGAACTCCTATTCTAGCCCATTTCTCACGGAGGCCACGGCTTCTTCTTCTTCTGGAAACAGCTTCTGGCTCTCGCCAGCAGAATATAACTGCCGCTGGCTGCCAGCCCGCCCCCGGGGAAAGCCAACTCTGGGGGCCGACAGGGCGTGTGCTCACTTCATCCACTCCTCCTTGAGGCAGACGAGGCACTGGTCCACCACACCCACAGACAGATTCTGGTTGCTCAAAGCAGCTTCCATCTTGTTCAGGATGGTGGGGCCAACTGGGAACAAGGGCGGGGCCGTCAGCATGATGGGGAGCGAGAGGCAGCCTCACCCTCCTTCCCGCTCCCCCTGCGAAAGGAAGCCCTGCTCAGCAGCGCCCACCTCGGTCCGCGGCCACGGGACTTCCACTGGTCACCACGAACTCATACTTGCTGAGGGACTGGTCATCCTCGCACCCGACCGGGTGGAGGCTGGAGCGAGGGGCTGTGTGGGCCTCCACGACCACAGCAAATTCTGCAGCGACACAAAACGCACCGCTCGGGGAGCCTGCCTCCCGCCGCCACTCCGAGTCATCTCGGATCACAGAGCGGAAACACCTCCCCGGACTAACGCTTGGGCATCTAAAGCCTTTTCTGGTGTACTTGTGAATACAGGTTAAGGATTAACTCTTGCCTCAGCGAACGCATTATGTTACAGTCACTCCTGATTACATACCTCAGTTCAGCTAACGCCAAACAGCCTTGTGGCAGGGTCCCGCTGTTAGCCCCATTTTATGACAGGGGAACAAAGCGGTTTGGCTCAAGGTCACACAGTTAGTAGCGGTGAAGAAATTCAAGCCCATCTCTGACACCAGGAACCCGTGTTCCAAAAACAGGTGCCGTCCGAGGGACTCAGGACCCAGCCCGGGCGCTGACCGCAGCGGCAGCTCAGGACTGCTGGGCGCCAGAAGCTCCGCCCGTCAACCTCCTGGCCACCTTGCATCGGTGTGCTCGGGTGCTCAGAGAAGCCCCTGGCTTGCCTGGGGAGGCTGGGATTTACACCCACGCCGACTGCTAAAGTGCCCAAACCAAAAGACGAGGACGCTGACTAGATTCTTGGCTCTGCCCGGAGGAGGCAGAGGGAACCTGCCAGCACTGAGGGAGGAGCCGGGCTGAGCAAGCCCCACTGTACTCAAGAACATCAAGGATGGATTTAAGGCACGTAAAAGAGTCGTCGTCTCCGGAATCCTGTTGGCATCACCAACTCAGCACAATGGCATGACGAGAGCCTGGCAGCCATCTGTGCCGTGCCCACCCCCAGGACTGTATCCTGCCCTCCACCGAGAACACATCCAGACAAGCCACCCTCACTCTGAGGCCGCCTTGTCCAACCCTCACCCGCTTCACGGACAGAAAATCGACTCCCAGAGCCGCCGGGAAAGCTGCTCCTCCTGCTTCGAGCCAGCAGCATCCTCACGTCCACGGCGGAGACCCACTTCTGCTCGTGTGCCCTAAGGCGCAGGGACTCGGGTCAGACGGGAAAGGTACGCACCTGAGGACAGCACGTGGGAGGGGATCTGCACGTGGGGGCTGAGCCCCAGGAAGTTGCACCGGTAGGCCTCCTCATACTGGTCGCTGTAAGGGATGATGCGGACGCAGCCCACCGGCAGCATAGTCTAGAGAGGACCCAGTGACTCAGGCTGACACCAGCTGGAATGTCCCCCGCCACTGCCTGTCTCCATCACCCACGCCCCAAGCGCCCTCTGCAGCTCAGTGCAAAGCCTCTCTCCTCCCAGAAGGCACTCCTGGTCACACAGCCCCACTGGGGTGTCTCCCACACGGCCCCGACTCCTATTCCGGCAATCAGTCATACAGGACCGATGCTACCTCTTGCTTTGCGGTATTAATCTATCGATCTTCGGTTTCTGTCTCTTCCCTCGTCCCACAAAAAGATTTTAAGCTTTCTGACAGATTGTGTCACATTCATCTTGTGCCCTCAAAGGCCTAGCAAGACGTGAGGCATGCACCAGGTTTCTGATGACTTGAATATCATCAGAGTCAGACCTACGCCTTGGCGCCCTCTGCGCCTCTGGGGCGCAGACAGCACGGTAGACCCTCATCCCATCTGACTCACTGGGAATGTCCTGTGCCCAGGAACGTGTGGTGACCCGGACCTGCCTCTCTGGCAGCTGAGAACCATGCCCGTGACTTCTTGGAGGGATTTGGGGATGGGGTGTAAGGTAGTCAGTTATCAATCTATCAGACTCCTAGCACAGACTCCTTCCACTGGAAAGAACGACCATTGATGGCTGCCATTTTTTTACACAGTGGAGAAAACAACACATATCTTAGATTCAGGCACAAACCTTTACACTGAGCCATTAATGCCTCTTAACATTCACACCCGAAGTCAGGATTTAAAAAAAAAACCCACTAGACAAATCCGGTCCTGCTACAAAATACTTAAGAGAAAAAATCCTCTTACCCGAAGAACTTCAAAAGCTGACTGGACAAGGTCTGCGTCTCTGCTTTTCCAGATCACTTGATTCCCCATGAGAACATGCCAGGCCAACATGCGAAAAGACGGGGCACCCAGGACCTGAAAGATATAGTTCAGGGTTTTCTCTGTGAATTTTCTCCCATGCACCTCAAGTTATTTGTGTGCTCTCTGTACAGGGAAGGGAGATGGGCCAAGAGAGAAGAGCTGGTAACTAGCCTGCAGCCGGGAAGATGCAGCAGGAAGTCTCTGGATTTGCACCTGAAAGCCTAACCGCAAAGCCCTTGCACACTTTGAGATCTCTTCTCCAATTTTATTTTTAAACACTTGAGGCAGAGAATTGCAACATTCACTTTCTCTCTCTCTATACGCTATTTTGCTGAACCATTTGAAAGCAAGGGACAGGCAGCATGACACTTGAGCACCCAGAAAGGACAGGGCTCTCCGACACAACCCAGTACACACCACACCCAGAAGCCCCATATGCATGTGCCACCAACCCAGTATCTGGATCCCCAAACCTCTAACAATATCCTCTATAGCTGCTATTCTTTCAATCCAGGATTCACTTAAGGATCACGACTGTTTTACTTATTCTGCTATCTTTATCCTACTTTAGCCAGAACAGTCCCTCTCTCGACCCGACTTTTTATAACTTCCCTGATACTGGCATTTTAGGAGAATTCAGTCTGTTATCCTATGGCTTATGAGCATGGCTTTAAAAAATAAAAAGGGAGGCTAGAAATACTAGAGATTTTAGAAGACTCTTATAGCTTCAAAAAACACTCCCACTTCCCATGGAATTTAAGATTCGTTCCAACGTTAAACTACATGAGCAATCGACAAGGATGATTTTAGCCAAATACATGGTTTTGATGGGTGACTGTTCCTCATCCAGCCCCACAGAGCATCTGCCATTAAATCAGTCCTTACTCCATTTTCCAAAACAGAAATATCTTTTGATAAAACTCACGCTCACTGTAAAAATAGCCACAGAAAAGTATAAAAAGGGACTGTCCTTACAATCTTGTGACCTCTTCCTCCTGTATGACCCAATATAACCATGGTCAATAGTGCTGCGTGAGACTCCGTCTCTGCTATCGCATATAAACACACCTACCACCCTGCACAATACACCGCTTGCTCTCTTCTTTGCGTTTAATGACATCCCATCATTTGGATGCAATTCCTTTGGTTGGACATCTGGGTTCTTTCCAATTTCTTGTAAGAAGGGCCATCATTTCTACTTTACAAAGTGTCTAGGTTGCAGGCAAATCAATAGTGATGTTCGCTTCCTTTAAAAGGTTCCAGAATGACAAGATGAGAGAACCGTGAGAAGCCAACCATGCAGGTATTTCTTTAAAACAGACACGCACATCATCACTAAAAGGGGAGCACACATCCCGTGGCTAAGAAACCCCAGACGGCCGCTGCCGTCTTCAGCCAGCCATCAAGGATTTTTTTGGTTACTCCTAACCGACACTCCTGCCAGGTCTCGAACACGACGGGCCTGAAGGACAAAGCGTGCTGGATGAGGGGGCTGGGCTCTTCTCTAGAGCTTCTGAGCGGGGGTGTGCTCCTCTGTCGCCTACCTGCCTCATGTGCCGAAGGGACTTAAAGACAGACAGCTTTCGGGGCTGCCAGTTTCCACAGTCTGAGAGCAAGGAAGACTCTGCTGGGCATTTGGTCAGCTCCCGCCCTTCTGCACCGTCTGGCATGACAGGGGCTTTCTCCTCCTCTTCAGCCTCAGAGTTGTCCCAGCTTTCTGATTCCTCTTCTAAGTCTGCAAGGCGGACAACACAGACAGTTATGAACATGCTGCCCCTGGATCCCTTCATTCCCTGGATGCAAAAGGGTCGTGTCCACTTTAGCACAAGGCATCTCCTGATTTCTGGTTTGGGCCAGCTTTCATACGTCTTGTTCTCGGAGCCCCGGGGTGAGCAGGGAGGGTTGGTCTGCTTGCTTATTTAGTTAGCTCAAAGCCTCACGTTGCATTAGGAAGCAGGCACCTGCAAGACTAGGAGCTGCTCACGGTCATGGAAAAATGCAACGCTGAGCAAGCTGACAGCTCATTCACTGAACACTTCCCCAGGCAGGTGTTATGCTGGGGGTGGCCACACGCTATTCCTCTTCATCCTCCCAAGTGTCCCGAGGTCAGTGCTATTCTCATCTTACAGATAAAGAAATACTTGTTATTTCCATTAATCTGTGTGACAACTGTCACAAATGAGGACATCTTCATTCCGTGTTCCGAGTGAGACCTGCAGGGAAGAGGCCTGATCTGTGCACACAGAACACGACAGGAGCAGAGCCAGGATCTGGCCCCAGTTCCGTCCAGATCCAAGTGCGTGCTCGGAGCTGAACTACAGTCCAAGACATGACAGAGAGCCCTGCGTGCCCGCATGTCTAGCCTTCCTACGAGCTCGGATGGACTTGCTCGGCTCTCTGTGTAAATACTCTCACCAACAGACTACCCTTGCCATCTTCACCAGCCTCGAAATTTCTAATTTCTAATCAGAGTAGCAAATGGTCCCGGGCCCGACTTGATCCACGAGGACACGAAGGCGGACGGCAACGGCTTTGTTTTTCAGAGCTTGCCCTGCTCCCGCTGATACTCTACCCTCTTCTCCCACTCAGGAAAGAAGCATGTCGGAATCGAAGTGCGTGCGAAGTCACCTGACTAGGAAGAACCGGCTCCGATTCATTAAGGTCCATCACACGCAACCTGAAGCACGTCAAGTGTTACTGGTAACACATCACACACGACATACATCACAAGTCTGGTTTACCCAACCCCGAAGCTGAGGCCGTGGACCTAGATCACCAAGAATCAAATCACCTCCGAGGGAAAAGCACGGCCGGGATTGAGACCAGAGGTTCCTGTGCTGGTGCACAGAACACCAGAATCACCTGGGGAGTTACTTAAAACCCCCAGGACCCTGAGCCCCAGATCTGGTCACGAACTTGGGGAGGACTGCCCAGACATTGGAAAGGCTTGGGAACCATCCTTGACAGAAACCTTGGGTCCAGCTGACGCGTAACATTTTATCATTAAAGAACAAAGAATGAGAGACTGTCTAGAGAGACCAAGCACCTGGATATTGTAAAACAGGGACAAGAAAACCTTTAATCGATCCGTCCTCTCCACCCTCCAACAACCCCAACTAGCAGATTTTCCCAACCTGCCCAGAGCAGTAGATTCTTTCACAGGACTGTCAAAAAGGAGACAGGAAATCACGATAAAAACACCCAAGAACAAAGGGCAAGCCCTTGCAGACGCTCCCCCCGGTTTCCCATCCTTGGGTCCCCTTCGTGAGGACGGAGGAGGGCCTGGAGGCTGTGACGCGGCCCCCGCCAGCCACCACAGGCAAGGCCTCCAGCACGGGCTCTCCCGGCTCACCCGCAAGCTTCTCCATCTGGACCAAGGTGTCCTCCGTGGGGGCGCCCTCCAGGAGCTTCTCAGTCAGCCGGCTGCCGCACGCTTTCAGGAGCCTGGAGAACAAAGCACCATCTGTGAAGGGTTCTTGCCAGAAGAAAAACGGAACCTGAAGCCAGACAAGCCTTTTGATCTGGCTACTAGTTTATAAAAGATCACATTGCAGTTACATTGAGCCAAATCCAAAACAAGAATTCTGCAGGACAAGTGACCCAGGTCCTCCAACAAAAGGCACAGAGAACAATGTGCAAGTGGAGGGGTGACCCGACCCCACTTCAACGGTCAGTTCTGAGGCAAAACAGGAAAACTGAACATGGATTGGGCTGGATGATACGAAGGAATTTGTCAGTTTTGTTCGATAATGGCTCTATGTTTGAAATGATACAACTAAAACGTGCTTTAAGAAAAAACTCCGGGGGCGCCTGGGTGGTTCAGTCAGTTAAGCATCCGACTTCGGCTCAGGTCATGATCTCGCGGTCCGTGAGTTCGAGCCCCGCGTCAGGCTCTGTGCTGACAGCTCAGAGCCTGGAGCCTGTTTCAGATTCTGTGTCTCCCTCTCTCTGACCCTCCCCCCTTCATGCTCTGTCTCTCCCTGTCTCAAAAACAAATAAACGTTAAAAGAAAAACAATTAAAAAAAAAAAAAAGAAAACACTCCGGAAAAAAGTGAGGAGACAGAAAAAGCAGTAAAATGTTGTAACTACTACAGCTGGATGATGAGGGTGTGCAGTTCATTAGACTATTTATTCTATTTTGGGTCTGTCTGAAAACCTCCCTAAATGACTGTACATTGGGTGGGGGAGACAGATACTTTCTCTTGACGTCACAGGTCCTCAGGGGCCACCCTCAAAGATCTTCGTTCTAGGTGCCTCATCTGTACCTGGGCCTGATTTCGACGACGAGCCCCCACACCTGGGGCCGCTGCTGCACAAGAACAAGAGTTTGGGAGTTTTCGCGAGAACATCTTGCAATGGAAGGAACAGAAGCGATCTGAGGCCAGAGGCCAGACTATGGTAGTTTTCAAAGGCAATCCTTTCCTCCTGACTTGGCAGGTGTTAGCGAATGGCACACTCCTCACAAACAACAGGTGCTTGACGTGACCATGCCCACAGCACCAACAGCTTGCCAGATGACTGCAGACCCAACCGATAAACTCCTGAGAACCTGAGCCAGAACCACTCAGCTAAGCCACTCCCGAATTCCTGACCCACAGAGCTGTGTGAGAGAAACGTTTATTGTTGTAGACAAAAAAGGGAGGTGATCACTGCTCTTGGTATGGGAGCATCATTTTAAACATATCACGGGGAGGGGCGTCTGGGTGGTTCAGCCAGTTAAGCATCCAACTCTTGGTTTTGGCTCAGGTCATGATCTCGAGGTTCATGAGTTTGAGCCCTGAGCAGGGCTCTGCACTGATAGTGTGGAGTCTGCTTGACATTCTCTGTCTCTGCCCCTCCCCTGCTCATGCTCTCTCTCTCTCTCTCTTAAACATTAATTAAAAAACTAAATAAATAGGGGCACCTGGGCTCAGTCGATTAAGCATCCGACTTCAGCTTAGGTCATGATCCCACGGTTCGTGGGTTTGAGTCCCATGTTGGGCTCTGTGCTGACAGCTTGGAGCCTGGAGCCTGCATCAGATTCTGTGTCTCCCTCTCTGCCCCTCCCCCGCTCACTCTTTGTCTCTCAAAAATAAACACTGAAAAAGAAATTTTTTTTAAATAATAAACCAACAGACCACAGGGAAGTGAGTGCCACCTAAGTAAATCTTCCACACGCTCAGGGGAAGATGCCTGGAGGGAAAGGAGGACTGTAGCCCAGGTCGGTGCCTGCCAACAAGTACACAGCAGAGAGGCACTGAGGGGAACTCATCCAACAACCTTTCTCCCCAGATTCATGCATAACCCAACCACTATATGGGTTATGTGACTGTACCCATGACTGTACCCGTGACTGTACCCATTCTAACTGGTGCTAAAAGACCTGAAAATCTCCTTACCAAGCAAAGGAGGTGTGCAGGCACGCCCACAAGTTGTCATCGCTTGTCAAGGAGGTCAGCGAACGAGCGGCATTACCATTCCTTTGGTGCAGGAATGGCGTAAAGGCCGTGTTCATCCTCTGGGCACGCTGTGGGCATCCGAACTGCTCTGCTTCAAATACCTGAAATGCAAAGGGAAGAGTTAGTCTTTTTTTTTTTTTTTTTTTAACGTTTATTTATTTTTGAGACAGAGAGAGACAGAGCATGAACGGGGGTGGGTCAGAGAGAGGGAGACACAGAATCTGAAACAGGCTCCAGGCTCTGAGCCGTCAGCACAGAGCCCGACGCGGGGCTCGAACCCACGGACAGTGAGATCGTGACCTGAGCCGAAGTAGGACACTTAGCCGACTGAGCCACCCAGGCACCCCTTTAATGTTTACTTTTGAGAGAGAGATAGAATGTGAGTGGGGGAGAGGCAAAGACAGAGGGAGACACGAAATCTGAAGCAGGCTCCAGGCCCCGAGCTGTCAGCACAGAGCCCGACACAGGGCTCGAACTCACAGTCTGTGAGATCATGACCTGAGCCAAAGTCGGACGCTGATCCGAATGAGCCACCCACACGCCCTGGGAAGAGGTAGCCTGTTAACCAAACCAAACCAGCCAAGAAACCCAGAGCCAGCTCATTCACAGCCAACATCCTGGATCCTGCTCCTGAAAACTCAGTCCCCCTCTGAAGGGCACAGAAAGTGCCGCCAGCCTAACAATTCCAAACGGGATGGTTTTGCTTTGCATCTTGATTAGAAGCCACCCGAGGAAGAGGAATGGGGGAAGAGGAATGGGGTAAGTGACCTCCTGTCCCTCTCCCACAACCCGCTCATTAGGCACTTGACAGTACTCGGGTGGCACGTGTGGGGGTGGTCATCAGTGTTGCTCTGCAAGTATTTCCAGTCCCAGGCCCACGGAGGCTTCCACGGAGGGACCCGGTGTGGGGTGGGGGGTGGGGGGTGGGGGGGGGGTACTCATGCCCAGTTCTGGCAATGACGGAGAGAGACAAGGCCCTCCGGCACCATCTACCCCTCCAGCAGAGAAACGAGCAACATTCCCCTTTGGCTGCGGTCCGCCTGCTGGGCTGACTGCAGTAAGCAGATCCCACTTCCCTGCCATGGACACAGAACATGAACAAAAACCAAACTGTGGCTTTGAGCCACCGAGGTCCGGGGGCTGTCTGTTACCACAGCATGACCCAGCCTATCCTGAGAGACGTGATGCCACAGCTAGAGGCCTACGCTGGTGGTGGGTCTACAACACGATTAATGGACAGGCTTCGGAAATGAAGGTCAGAGGAAGCACAGGCACCAGGGAGACACCAGGGCATTCGACCGCAGTAAAGAAGCCAGAGCTGGAGGAGAACTGGGACAACAGCGGACTCCAGAGAGCCCAGTAAAGCAAGCAGGACTGACGGTGAGGCTCATCACCAGCCCTGAGTCTGAAGGCAGAAGATTCAGACAGAGCAACAGCCACCAAGACCTAGAGGTCATAAATCCACCCGTGCTCTGACCCCCCCCCCCCCCCCGTCGGCGTGAAGTTCCTCCCCCACTGCCACCCACTCTTTCTGTGGGGTCACCTTGAGTGCTTTGCCCTGAAGTTCGTCAATGATCCCTCGGATCTTTCCAAGCAGGAAGGGCCAGGAGTTGATGAGGTAAATCCGGTCCATCATGATGGCGATGATGCTGTACCAGCGCTGGAAGCCCCGGGCCAGGCTGTCTTTGATGAAGAAAGTGTGGCTGAACACGAAACCATGCTGCTCATCTCCAAAGAAGATGGGGCCTTCACGGCCAGGGCAGACCTGTGAAAATCAGCAGTCATTCCAGGACACAGTCCTGTGCTGGCTTTAGTGACACAAAGTCAAATCCTCCTCCTCAGACTTATCTCTCTGGCCTAATAAACTAGCATCTGTCATAGGAAGAGTGGGAAAGGTGGGGGCCAAGACAGGAAAACTGCTTTCATCTGCTCCTGGGATCAAACTGTCTAAAGATCACGTTCGTTATCATGGATTGCAAGGGCAAGTAGGTTCAGGACTTTTTTCTACCTTGAGCCATAAATAACTCCTATTCAAATACTGTAAATACTCCAGACTCAAATTTCCAACTGTCACTCATCTGGAATATACTGGGGAAGGTCAAAATAGTCATCGTAGGGTCCATTCAATGAAACCTGCATACTTCATTTATAGGAGAAAAGTTAGGTCTCCCTCATGACATACTCACTCTTACTTTATACACAATTCTATCTGGCACAACCATCTGCTTCTAGCAGATTAGCCAACAGGAAATCAAAAAGAGGGAACGAGCTGAAGGTAGGCACACAGCAACCGTCAAGTGAAAACAGAGAGAGGCGCTCAGTGTGTCTGCTCAAGTCAGTATGGAAAAGGGAAATTTTACAACTGGGATTATGAATTCGTGACAGATACAAACATAGACTAAGAACTTGAAATCAAAAGACGTGAACTAAGACTTGAAATCAAAACAGCAGCGGGGTATAGTTAAGGAACAAACTGATTTACCCTTCAGCAGGTTCTAAGAGCACACGGTGACCACTAAGGCTTGTAATGATGACAGAGACAATAAAAAAGTGATATCTGATATGGTAAATGAAATATCCTAGAAATACTTAATATCTTAGAAATATATTCACCAAGAGTGAACAGATAACAGAAGTCTGGTGCTTGAAATTACAAGCTAGCAACCATTTAGAAAACTGGGGTCCAACCCAACCTATTCTGGCGTTCTAGAGACCTGGGGCTGCTCCGTGCTCCTACTCACTGATCCACGTCCTCTTCAGGGCAGGACTCTGTCTTCCTCACTGTAACCAGTACTGAACTTGTTCGGGGCACCTTAGATGTGTGTGATATCCCCAGAGTGCCCCCTGAGTCATGGTGCTCACCTCACAGCTCAGGCTCCGCACACAGGCCTGGCGAACAATGCTGAAGAGCTGGGGGTGGTTGGGGTGCTGGTGACTGACATATTTAATCGAGGTCTCTTTATCATGGCTGATATACCCAGGATGGCCTGCAGCAAGTGACCGGCAGCCCTGCCCCCCCGAAGGAAAAGAGAACCAATTAGGAAGCAGGTAACAAACTTTCTTGTGCACATGGGAACAAAAGACTCCATCTATTTTCATATAAAAATAGCTGGCTTCTAGAGTACTTATCTGAAGATCTCAAATGTTTCCTGAACAGGAAAACCAGGACAGAGAGATCACAAAGATCATCAAGAGTGTGAATAAGAGGTCTAATCTGAGCACTTACAGAGCAGGTATTATGAACAGCTCTGCATACATTATCTCATATAACCCAAAGCGCAGCCCTATGGGATAATTACGGTGAGAATCCCCATTCTACTGAAGGCAAAGCTGAGGCTCGGGGCTGCAAAGTGGCTCACATACTATGTGCCAGCCTCTGTCCTTGGTCCTGACACAGCCACTTAGTGAGGGCCTCAGGAGGTTGCCAGACTTCCAAGCTGCTGCAGCAGCCTGAGAACACAAGCTCAGATCGTGTGCTGTGGAGCAGATCGACTGGTGGCCCCAGCTGCTGCCCCTCCGGAGCCACCACCACCTCGGTGCCGAGATCACGCATCCCGGAGGCTCTCCCCACCCTGAGTCTGCACAAGAGGGTATGGAGGCAAGCCCCTCCCGTGAGATGCGGGACATGGCAATTCCAGCTCAAGGACTCTGTCTGCCCAGCCCTCCTCTTTCCTTCCTTCTCCTTCACAGCTGTCAGACTTGTTCACAGCAGCGAGGCTCTCCCCACCTTCTGCTTCCTCACGGGTGTTTCCAGCAATAAACACAGCAATCCTGGGCATGCTACCTGCTTCCCAGTGGAACCAAGCTCACGCAGTTGGATTCCTGTTCACACTGCAGTGACAGGTCTAACACTGCCTCTGGTTTCAGGTCCCGACCTAGAGCTGTCACTCAAAGCAGCAGCCTGTTGAGGGAACTTAAACCTCATTCCCCAGAGCTCACAAAATGACACCAGAAGTAACAGCCAGGACCCCACGAGAAAAGTGCCCGAGAACACTGGACTGAAGGAAGCGGAGCCTACGATGGGCTGGCACGCAGACATGAGCAGCAGAGGGGAGGGCTGAAAAAGCGAACGCTGGGGTGAAGGGAAAGAACTAAAAGGACATGAGAAGAAGCAAGCATATTCCACAGGGCCCACAAAGAACGGTCCGTGCTCACACCTTCCCGTGAGGTCACGTCCACTGCTCTTAGTCCCACAGGGTGTCCTGCCCACTCTCCAGGAGGTCAAATACACAGCATGAGTCCCTGTTGAGAAAGAAACGTCTCCAACACCCTGAGAGACACTTGCCTCGCACATGTCTGACTTTTTGGGCCCCGGGCTGCTGGACTCCGCGCTGGCCCCTTCCGCCGGGCTGTGAGCGCGGATCCGACTACTCATCTGAATGCCACCTTCCTCCTCCTCGGCCTGTTCGCCCTGCCCAGGGCTGTCCCCATTCCCAGCCCCCTGAGGAAGTGGGGCGTGCAGAACTTCGGTGCAAAAGAGAGTGCGGGGGCCGTGGAGCTCACAGAAGTGACAGAGAGCGACGATGGCGTTCATGGTGTCCTGGAGACAGAAGGGGGCCTGTGTGTATGGGGGGTGGGGAAGAGAGGAAACAACATCAGCGCCCAGCCTGTGTTCACGCTACAGAACCTGCCAACTCCTCTGGAGCACAGGCACTGGGGAGACACCACCGACAGGCTTCCTGGCCAGCAGAGGCAGGTCACCCACCCAGCACTGTGTCAGGTGTACGGGAAAAACCACGTCCTCGGTCCGTGCTGACCAGGAGTCACAACAGAGGAAGGAGGATGTAATTCAAGGATCACACAGAAAAGCCTTCAGTTACAGCTGTGACAGGGCTACAGGGTAGACAGCACGCAAGAGGACACATGTGCGAGTGACGATGGGGCAAACGTGACACAAATAAGTAACAGTGGGGTTTGGAGGAGACACTTTTTCAATGTATTCAATCAACAGCAGTTGTGCTGGGTGACAGGCCACCGCCCTCACAGAGCTTACCCCTAGGAGGGAAGGGACACATGACAGACTGCTTGCTCTCCTACGGTGCCAGCCTTGGGAAGGAAAGTACGGCAAGGCCAGGGCAGAGAAGTGCTGGAGAGGTGGGATGCGGTTTTGGACACAAGGGCTCGCTGAGTGAGAGCTGAAGGGAGCCGTGGAGGCGGAGGGGGCAGGACTAGGGGTCTGTCTACAGAGATGGGTGATGAAGGCAGAAGATGAGGAGGAGGTGGATTTTAGGAAGCCTTCTAGGCCTTAGTAAAGACCGGAATTATCTACAGATTGGAGAGCCTTTGATAGGTTCTGATGAAAAGTACGGTAAAGGAGCATAGTGGCCAGTGGCCAGGATCTAAACCCTCTTCTCTTTGGGGACCCCCTCCCCCATTACGGAGCCGAAGAAGGTGAGACATCCTCTGTCCTCATCCCCCCGCATGGGCATGACCAAGGCTTGGCCAGTCAGAGGCACCTGCCCAGGAAGCTGAACCCAGGGAGACAAAGTGGCAGTCCCAGTGCGAACATGCATGGGGGGCGGTGAGCAAGTCCTGGGTGACAGGGTCCTCAAAACCCCACGTGGTGTGTCCGTCACTGCGTCCTCCCAGCAGCCTCCCTTCTCCAGCCAGCTCGCTTACTCTGCCACCCAGCTGGCATCTCGCAGACAATCTCTCAGCTGCCACGACAACTACTGCCCCTGCCCTGCCCCTGTCCCTGAGGGAGGGGCCAGAGCTCGAATGTTACAGTGGGAAACTGGAGAGAAGATCAGCTGGGCTGATGTGAGTCAGCCATGGGGATCAGACGGGGATTACGTGCCTGGCACGTAGGGAGAGCTGGGGCACCTCCCGGAGGGAGGTGGGCAGTGGGAGAGGAGACAGGGTTAGAGAGACAGCAGGACATGTAGCTGGAAAACCCTGAGAGCTGCGTGGAGATTCCAGACCGCGCTGTCTGGGAGCCCCGAGCCACTCCACAGACCTCTACCCGACTCCCCATCCTCACCATTTCGTTCTGCCCGGCACATCCCTGCTGAGAGGCCTCCCGAACCAGCACCCCAGAACACTCGCTCACTCCCACTGCCTCCCTCTCCCCTCCTCTGCACTGCGCTTCCCCTGTACAAACGTTCCCTAAGTGGCGACAGGAGTCAGCCTGAGGTTGTATCTACAACAGTTCCTGACACGCACAGTAGGCACCACATTAAAATACTGGACAGGGGATTTGGGAGCTGCCCGTAACAAGGGGGCAGTTGCTGCCACAGGAAGTGGAGAACTCATTGAGGATCTCTATGGGCAGGAGAGGTTCAAGAGCACAACCATGGGAACAGCAGTCTGAGAGCCTAGTGGCACGAGACCCAAGTAAGCCAAATTTAAACAGGGGTTCCACCAGGCTCATTCTGGTGAGATTAAGGAAAATGATGGTTTAAGAATCCATTGTGAAAGGGGTGGTGAGGTGACCACTGACAGAGTAAGAACCTCAGAAAATTAGTATTAAGACCCAAAGGCAGAGGCATTAACCCCAGAAAAAGAGGCCACATCTTCCTTGAGGGACATAAAAGGGAAGAGAAATAAGGTTCCTTCCAGCAAAACATTCGCATGAAAGCAGCACTTGGCTAAGCTTCACCCAACGTGTAGAGCATCCACACGAACCTTTATACTCAGCAAAGTCACACGTCCACCGTCCCGCCTACACAACAGCGTGCAAGGCCATTTCCAGATGAGTCAGGCAGGGCGGCCATACTTCAGCTCTAAGACCTGACGTTTTCTAGTGAAGAAAAAAAAAAAAAAAAACCTAGAGTGAATTCTAAGGGCAACTGACTTAGTGATACACAAAAAGCAAGCAGTTACCGCTGACTTAAAATCAGAACATCACAGAAGAAGACGTGGGGCTGCCCAGGGCTCTGAATGGCTTCGCGGGCCTCTTGCCTTTTGAGCAGCAGCGGACAGCAAGCTGGCTTTGCAGCCAAAATGTGAGCTGAACTTTTACACCTCTACAGGAATATTTCGTAAAGGATTTCTTTAGATAGAAATATGTCTTTTTAAAAATACAAAATATTTAAAAATATAAGGTCCTCATCCTTCCTACCCTTGGTTACAAGGGGACTGCCTTGGCAGCACTCACACCATGCCAGTTCAACCCTTCAGACCTTAGACCTACAAGTTTCTCTCTTCCTCGAATGGAAAGGAAAGATCAGAGATGATGTTGCTAAGCTACTTCCCAGCACCCATGGTCAGCCTGGGTTACTGTCACTAATAGTTTTTTGGTTTTTATTTTGTTTTTATTTTTTCATGTTTATTTATTTTTAAGAAAGAGATAGAGTCAAGCGGGGGTGGGGGGGCAGAGAGAGAGGGAGACACAGAAACTGAAACAGACTCCAGGCTCTGAGCGGTCAGCACAGAGCCCGACGCGGGGCTCGAACTCACGAATCGTGAGATCAAGACCTGAGCTGAAGTCAGGCGCTTAACGGACAGAGCCACCCAGGCACCCCCTTGTTTTGTTTTTTTAAAGAAAAGCAGTCCTGGGGGCGCCTGGGTGGCTCGGTTGGTCGGGTGTCCGACTTCGGCTCAGGTCATGATCTCACTGCCCGTGGGTTCGAGCCCCGCGTCGGGCTCTGTGCTGACCGCTCAGAGCCTGGAGCCTGTTTCAGATTCTGTGTCTCCCTCTCTCTCTGCCCCTCCCCTGTTCATGCTCTGTCTCTGTGTCAAAAATAAATAAATGTTGAAAAAAAAATTATTTTTAAATAAAAAAAAAAAAAAAAAAAAAAAGAAAGAAAAGCAGTCCTGTCGGACAAGAGGACAAGACTTCTGACTCTTCCGATCGGGAGTACCATGGTGCCAGGCAGCCAGTGGAAGACAGGGAGGTACCACTTGGCTCTGAAGTCACACAGAAAAAGCCTGTCTCCAGCTCTTACCTGCCAGGTGATGCCCAATATCTTATTTATCCTCATCTGGCACCACCCTAAAGCTGAGAAACAGAGGAACCCCCACCTCTCAGGTTAACCGCTGCACGCGGCATCAGAACTCTGAGTAGCAGGAGGTCAGTTCTCTATTCATTCTCCAATTCCAATCTCCATCAGATGTTTACTGAAGAAAACAACCTGGCTTGAGTATGCCTAACAGTTCTTCGCTTCCAGCCAGCCTTCCGGAATCCAAGGAGGCAGAAATCTGCACACGCGCTCACACCCCACCCTGGCCAAATCTCTTCGACTTTATATTCCAAGAAAGAACCCAAACAACTGGAGGAGGCAGGGCCCCTCCCACGGCCCCCCTCCCCCAGTGGCTGAGGCTGGCCCTGGGCCTATTTCCTCCCCACTTTCTGTGGTCTTCTCATAGGACCGCAGAGGATCACAGAGGGCTTTGCAAAGAAATCCAGTATCACAGTAGCTCTCGGCCAGTAATGACCATCAGAATCCCCTGCGGCTTCTCCACCTAGTCTCCCACAGGGGAGTCTCACTGGGTCAGCAGCTGGATCTCGGCAGGCGCAACGTGAAAAGTCCCACAGGGCATTACTTCCAGCTCAAGCGCAGTCACACCATGGTGGCTTTCCTATTCCCACTGCCTTCACCTCGTTTTTGGTTTACAAAGTGTCCTCATGTGTGACACCAGTAGGGCACACACAGTCACCCGCCGCTATTTCCCAATCTCTTCATAACAATGTTGGTAACCCAATGCCTCCAGCACTTTCTCTGCTTTGACACGGAGCCCCTAGGGCCACTCTGGCGGGACACCACGGGCTGGAGAACCAGTACCTCCTTTCAGCAAACCCTTGCCCTCTGCCTCCAATAGCTGGGACCTCAACCCACAATGAGCCAATTCTTGGGGAAACATTTTTCCCAGGTGACGAGGACGCACCTAACAATACCCACCAAACTGGAGGGAAATGTGCTCTTCTACCATCCTTCTAGGCCTATCGGCTCATCAGAGTGCCCGCCTCAGAACGCCAGCCTGAGGAAAAAAGAATTTTGACACACACCCTCTTCCCTAAACCAGAAGGAAGGCAAAACCTGGGTGGGAGGGATGCCAAGAGTGCAGTCTCCCGGCAGCATCTCTAACGTTGGGGAATAAACCGACGACGCTGATGGGGTCTGCACCCAGGTCACGTTCCCCATCCCTTTACGGTTCGTGGATTTGCCCCCCACCCCGCCCCGCCCCGCCTCCATCCACACCTCAGGTTCTCTGCAACCCCTTCCACTCTGGCCCCCGGCCACGCCGATCACTAACACCGCACAGCAACTCAGAGCCCGGCTGGGTCCCCGCAGCTAACCCCAAGGCGGCCAGGCTTCTCCAAGGCCCACAGGCGCGGACCCATTCCCCTTCCCCGCCCCCAGGGACTCCCTCCCGCCGCCACCACCCTCCTCCCGGAAGCCAGGCTCCCTTCAAGTTCCACGAAGCAGCCCCGACAGCCCCTCTTCGAACTGCCTGGACAAGCCAGGGGACCGCTCCGGGGCTCGCTCCCGCAAGGGCGGTCGGGGCCCGGGTCGCCCCGGGGGCCGCGGCGGGGCTGAATTCCAGGGGGCGGAGAGAGCTCCGAGCCCAGCTCCGGCGCCCGGGCCGCGGCGCACCTGACGGCGTCTTCCTCACAGGACCCACCCTGCGCCCCTGCTCGAGCTCGTCGGCCCGCGGGGACACCCGCCCGTCCCCGCGCCTCCCGGCCGGCAGGGGAAGCCTCGGTTCGGACCCCGGCCGCCTCACTCACCAGCAGCCGCTGCAGCCGCAGCGCCCAGCCCGAGGCGCGTGACTCGGCCGGGCCGGACCATCCGCCCACCCCCGCAGGGGAGGGGGGCGTGCGGGCCTGCCGAGGGCACCTCTGCACCGCGACGCGAGCGGGGCCTTACCCAGCCCGCACCCTCGGGAAGACCGCGCGAGCCCGGCCACGCGAGCTCTGAGCTGAACCCGAAGCGGCTGCCCGACACCCCCTCTTTCGCCGCCAGGCTTCCGCGCCTCCCCCCACCGAGAAGTACGGAATGGTTTCAGCCGCGCCGGCCCGGCGAAGGGAGGAAACTACGGGGGGAGGGAGGGGAGGATGCTTAAAATTAAAAAACATTTTCAAAAGAGATTTGAGGAAAAATATAGCCAGCTGAGTATAGTACTCCCGGTCCACACCGAAGAGAAAATGAAAGAGAATGTCTGACGTTAGAGCGGGGTGATGTCTCATAGTGTCACCTGCGGCTTTTATCAAATTGCCTACGGACCCCGTCTTCGGTGGGACGTGCGGGCAGGTGGCCGGGAGGTGGCCATCACATGACCGTGGGCAAGCGCGCGACGCTGTGCTGTGGCCGGTTCGGTAACTGGAGGTGGGGTGCGGCTCGAGTGCGCATGTGCGTGACCCACTCACCTACCCGAACTATAATTCATCCAGGCTTTTTAAAAATATGAGTCAATTATTAAGCAATCTTTAAGGGTTAGGGTTAGCAATCTTTAAGACCCGGGTGCCTGTTATTGAGTCTGTCTACTCAAAGATTAATTTTAAGGCCATCAGTGCAAGGTGTCCCGTCGGTCCTTAAAGTGAACAGCTAGAGGGATGTGAATCACACCCTGAACCGCAGGAAATTCGGTTTGACCTCCGAGAGAGATGGTGCTGCCACCTTGTGTCCGGGCCGGTCCAAAAACCGCCGACCTCTCTGGGCGCCTTATGGCGGAATCCTGGTCCCTGTGACTGCCGCCGGGGGTGTCCAGAGGGCGGTTGTCTCAAGTGTTGGGGAAAAAGCCTAAACCATTTTGAAGTAGAAGTAGGTGGTTGTGTTATTTCAAATAACCGGGTCATTTCTTTCTCTCTTTGAATTTCCATGTTAGAAGACAGAGACAAAATTACAATTTGTTTTCTGTCTTCTTTTAGTGGTGTGATAACAGATGAAGGACTATGGGAGTTAGGAGGTTAGGCATTGCCTTTATATGTTTACTTGTCCTACCGCTCCAGTTCCTCTTGATACTGAACAGCACAAACTGAATATATTGGCTAGTAAGTCACAAGATAATTTTTGAGGGAAATAACAGAAAACCCACAAGGCTATACTGATTTGGAATTCTGTTTTTTATTTTTGCCATCAACAATTCAGATACTTGAGGAGTGCCTGGGTGGCTCAGTTGGTTAAGCTTGGAGCCTGCTTTGATTTCTGTCCCCCTTTCTCTGTTCCTCCCCCACTCACTCTCTCTCTCAAAAATAATAAACATAATTTTTTTTCTAAATTCAGGGGTGCCTGGGTGGCTCAGTTGGTTGAGCGGCCGACTTTGGCACAGGTCATGATCTCACAGTTTGTGAGTTCGAGCCCCGCATCAGGCTCTGTGCTGACAGCTCGGAGCCTGGAGCCTGCTTGGGATTCTGTGTCTCCTTCTCTCTCTGCCCATCCCCCACTTGTGCTGTCTCTGTCTCTCAACAATAAATAAATAAATGTAAAAAAAATTTTTTTTAATTTCAGATACTTGAATTTTATTGAGTTTGCAGAATTCTTTGAAAGCCTTAGTGGAAAGATGCAAGAAATGTTTGCAGCCACCTCATGTGACTGTGCCTTTCCAATTTCTAAAAGAAAAACATCGTTGCCAACATTTGTCAAGGTGAACAGGATTTACCCTGAAAAATTACCATAGCAGCAATGCTAAATACAAATCTGATTAACTGACTTCCACACTATAAGGAAGTAATTTACAATCCTTTCCAAAAATTTCAGTCACTGTGACTATTTTTATTTTACAAGATTAATATATATATTACATATTATATATTATATATATATGTACATCATATATATAAGCTGCTTGCATATTGTATTGTTTCAAGAAAGCCAGGAAAATGCTTCTTTTTTTTTTCCTTTTTTTGGTAATCTTTGGGTTTTTTTCCCATTTTTTCTCTTAGTGGTAGCTATTCTTGAAACTGACATTGGTTAGATAGGTTTTAAGCCAAGAAACAACAAATATCTGTTCCTGTATTGTAACTGATTTGAAGAATTAACTTCCTCGATTTGTTAGTGGAGGACACCACCTAGCTCAGATTATCCTTATTTTCATAATGATAGGCTAATGACTGTGCCAAGTGGAGGGCAGTTTATTCAACCACTGCCATTTTCAATGCAATTCAGTGTGCATTCAACTACAGCTGGACTCCATTCGTGTCATTAAGTATCCTTTCCGGAACCACCGCCTACATCTTCTGGAGGTGCTTTCTCAAACCTATAAATCTGTTTAAAAGTAAGAACTACATGCCAATTCCTTGCCTCGATGAATTGTGCCAAAGATTAATTAAACTATGCTGCCACACAGTATAAACTTTCAAGGACATTCAGTTGAAAGAGACATCTTGGAAGCCAGAAAATGTAGTCCACGTTATCAGTGAGAAAGCAAAGCAGGCAATAATGCCCAACAATGTTCAACGAAATGAAATACCATGCTAAACTCAAAGCTTCTATCCCATAATAAGAATTTTATGGGGGTGCCTGAGTGGTTCAGTCAGTTAAGGGTCCAACTTTCGATTTTGGCTCAGGTCATGATTCTGGGGTCATGGGACTGGGCGCCACGTCAGGCTCCGCGCTCAGCGTGGAGCTTAAGATTCTCTCTCTCCCTCTGCCCCTCTTCCTGGGTCCTGGCATTTACGGTCCAGAACGTGTTTTCCCACCAGTGAAATGGGCTCAATCAGAACTGAAGATTTCTTGATGCTTTTCTGCCTTCCTACTACTAATCAAAAGGCTTGACTGACTAGGTATTGACCAGCTCATCATCCAGACTGATGGAGTGCTTTAGGGACACAAGTTGCCAAGACCACTGAACAAATTCTCACTGTGAAATTCCTCATAGAGGTTTTTAGGTATGCCCTTACCAACATACGGTCTTATATGGCTATACAATACAGTTGGGCTTTATGAGTCAAACCACCATGTCCCTGAATCAGTTTTCAGTTTCAGGAAGAAGTGTGTTTCATTTGTAAGCAATTATATCTAATATTTTTAACCACATCCCATTATTTTAAGGGTATTACAATAGATTCTCTGTTATAAAAATAATCTAAGCTTTCCTTTCGTCCAACATCTAAAGTAACTTTCTGTGTTCTCAGAGGTGTTTAAGTTTGGGGGGCTGTCGAGAGGCTGCGAACAGTGAGTTCTGAAGGTGGAACTCATGCAAAGCCTCTAAGTCAGTTTGAAGTTTTAGGTTATTAGACAATTAACTCTGCATATAAGGTGTCCAGCTAGTTGCAAGAACTATTAATAGTATAATATTTTCTCTTAAAAAAAAACGCTGCTAATGTTAATTTAGCATTTTTCAAAAAAAAAATTTTTTTTTTAACATTTATTTATTTTTGAGACAGAGAGAGACAGAGCATGAACGGGGGAGGGTCAGAGAGAGAGGGAGACACAGAATCTGAAACAGGCTCCAGGCTCTGAGCAGTCAGCACAGAGCCGGACGCGGGGCTCGAACTCACATACCGCGAGATGGTGACCTGAGCCAAAGTCGGACGCTTAACCGACTGAGCCACCCAGGCGCCCCAATTTAGCATTTTTTTTTAACCATAGCACTTTCAGAAACCTTTTAAGAAACCCTTCCCCTCAGAATTCAACTGATTAGCTTCTTGTGTTTTAACCTAATACTAGCTGCTGGTTAAATATTAAATGCCAAGTGGCTTCTTTATGTCTGATAAACTTTACCAGGTCATTATGGATCCAGGCTTGTGAAATGCCTTTTACAATTAACAGAAATTCTCTTGTCTCAACTTCTGATTTTAGGAAAGGATGCAGATAGGAGTTTGTCTCTGTTTACCGTCGTTGGTTCAATGGCCTTAAAAGGATACCCTTGATTTTTCTTATTCATAAATACCTGATTTGCCGTCATTTATTTTCTCTGGGCCTTTTGCCACTTCTCAGACTTGCGTGCAAATAATGTTTTCTTCTGCAAATTGGTTACCATTTCAAGTCGCAAACCCAGAAACTCAGAACTTACAAACCCAAAACTCTGTCTCTGTAAAGCAAGCAGTGGGAGAGAATCAGAATACCATTCTGACCATTGGCATAAACAGAGGAGGGAACTTAACAAGGTCCACCAATGCACACCAAGGATTCAGCACACCTCAAAACCCAAGACTTAACTTTCCCCTCTGCCAAACTGTTAGAAAAGTGCAAGTATTTGTCCCTGATTAGACCGCAAGGCATTACTGTTACTAAGGCATCGGTTACAGTACTATCACCTAGCTTTGTTTTGAGTTTCAATTTGCTAAACAAAGGAGGTGCCGTCCATCCAAGGCAGAACGCCCTCCTCCCCCACTTTATTGCTCATCGCTACCATTATTGGGCTCAGAAAACTTCTACCGTACAAAAACATGCAACCAGAGGTTTCTTTGAATAATACCTTCTATACAAGCTCCCAAATCTGAGGTCACTCAGATCAAGCACACACATTTAAGAAAGCCTGTATGAAAAGCTAAATGTTGTCCCTTTGGGTGGTTTACTTGGCACCTATTGGAGAAAGGGGGAAAATGTCTCACCAAGGTAGTAACTGCAGGAAATAGAAACACAGAAACAAATACATGAAGCAGGTACTGAAATCTGAGGGCAATCGTTCTCATTAATCCAGAGTATTTATTAACATCTGATATCACCATGAAAAGACGAAACTTGAAAATTCCTCAAAAAACTGGTAGGTCCATCAATGAACACCAGCCCAAGGCTATATATCCCTGGTCCTCAGAACTGCCTTAATTCCCTAGGTACAAACTCACCATCTTCTGGCACCATCAAAAGGCAACAGGTATCCATAAGTAAACGTGTTCAGAAAGTAATTTGCTGCTGAGAAGAACTCAGCTTAACTATTCATGCAAACAGATTCTGATACCTGTTCAACCAAGACACTGGGCATAACCAGGCTCCAGATTTTTCAGAGGCAGCATGTGTGAAATCTTACATTCTCTTAGTAACAAATGAGGCCACTCGTCTCCTTGACCCAAGATTTTCAAAGGTAACTCCTGTCAAGAGAGAGAAACCACTCACCCGTTTCTTTAACAGAAATAATTTAATCGATGCATTAACTAGGTATTGGAGAAAGGGGGAAAATGTCTCACCAAGGTAGTAACTGCAGGAAAGATCCCACCCTCAGGGCTGGGGGAACAAAGGGAAGATATTAGCAGTAACAGAATTTAGAAGGTGGGAGGTGCCCAGTGGAACTAACTGGGCTATGGGTGGGGGAGGCCCGCCTTCCGATTCTGGAATCTTTCCAGGGGTGTGATGAGCTTAATTCTAGGAGCATGGGAATCACAGCCTGGTCCTCGCTGTTGCGCTGAACCATCCTTGCGAGGGCGAAGAGCTGTTGCTGGGGTTTTACTATTCAACAGGAAGCAGACAGTAGGAAGCCTGTCCTTTTTTCCTCTCCAGCCTTCCAGTCTGCCTCTAGCTGGCAAAAAAAGAAATGCGGTATGCAGAGTTCTAGCCCTAGAATCAGAAAGAGTAAGGCGGGCGTTAAGTGGAGACAACACTGACAGAGGAGGGGCCAGGATGTGGTTTGCATATAGTAGGACCAGGCCCTAAATACCATAGTTTCGGTCCCAAAATAATGTGGTGTTTTAATGAATTCGTTTTGAAGCCCACGAGAGAATTATTCTTTAAACAGTCATGACTCACAGCTACTAAGATTCTCAAACACATCTTAGGTGATTTTAATTTACATCCAGGTAAATCAGTTGTCCAACTTGTTTTTTAAAAAAAAGTCTGGAATTTGCTATGCTGATAACAGGAAAATTTCTGTGAAATAACTGTTCTCTCCTTAGTATAGGCACATGTCAAAGTAAGTGGAAATGATGTAGTCCACAAGCGGCACTAATCTGAGCTTGAGAATTTGAGGGTTTTGACGAAGGGTCAAATCCAGCCCTCGGCCTATTTTTGTGTTCATTTTCTTGGGACTCACTGTGGCTGTTTTCCTGTGGCAAAACGGAGTAGTTACCACAACAGACCACATGCCCCCCCAAAGCCTAGCAGGGGCAACTTTTTACATGACTCATGAGATTTCTTTTTGATAATGAAAATGTGACCGACTATAAAGTTGACACATTTAAAAAAGTGAATGTTGCTAGCAAGAGAGGGACATTTTTAAGGACTAAATTCTAATTCCGGCTTCTCATACTTTACAAAGACTCCACACCATTCCCGGGCTTAACTGGTGAGCCCTGTCAGACAAATTGCAGAGTTCTGCAGAGAGACCCTGGGAATAATCACAAGGCAGCTGTGCAGCTTCACTGAAAATCCTTCCAGAAGAAAATGTAGCAAAGTCCGGCCCTGGTCTCAAGACTGCAGAAGAGTGGAGCCCACCCCACAGGTCAGAAAGAGCACAAAGCATCTCGGATTCACAGCGTGTACTGTCACTAAGATGCATGTTACTTCTAATTATAAAAAATTAGCTTCTGTGTTATGGACTCCCAGACTTTTCAAATCTTCCAAAAATTCCTCAAGTTTAACCATTTCTGTTCACAATGAACATAGCCCTTAAAAACTTTTCAGAGGGGGAAAAAAGCGATACAGAAGACACATTAATGTTCAAGTAATTTAAAACAAAAAGGTAGATTTAATGCAATAACAACATTAATCTGAGGATAAATAAATCCACAACAGACTTTAAAGTTTGCATTTTTTTTTCCTTTCTTTGCAGAGAGAATGGTTTTCTTAAAGCATATGGGACTGAAGATGTCAAAACAAAATGTAATTTCTTAATGTCCAGGTGAAACAGGCTTGGTCCTCCCTGCTGCCCTCCTACCGCTTGCCACTGGCCAAGGTGATCAGTTTCTCTCATCTAACTCAGGATGGATGTTAGTTTCAAGAGTAACTAGACGGTTTGTTTCCAGAATCATCTTCTTGTGATCCCATGCTCTGTAAAGAAGAAGTGAGACGATGTATTTACACTTGCCCTTGCCAGAGATTTCCCACCGGCCCCAAACAAGCACACCCCGTTCTTCTGTGAGGACAGTCGGTCACCCTGTGTACAAACAGGCCATAGTTCGCATACTTCCAGGCTGCAGTTTGATAATGCTCTCAGTGAATCTCTCCATGAACTTGGTCACAAAGGTTTTCAAGAACTTCAGGCAATTAATAAGCATTTAACCTCAAATCAAGTTCATGTTCCTTTTCTGTCCAGGCCACTTCTAATTAATGAAGGGAACCCTAATCACCTTTTGTACGAACTGGGGGTTCACTGTGATCTCCTGGTCCATGGCCTTCAGTCGCTCATCCAGCTCTATGCACTTCAGCATCTGGTGATAGACATGTTTGAAGGTGGTTAGTAAGCGAGTCCAGGTCAATTACCTCCTTTTTAACCTAGGCTACTAATATGGGTGCTACAAGTTCACAGTCCCATGATCTGAAACCCCTGGGGCGACACAGGTTTGGAATCAGAATTTTTTGAATGCAGAAAGTTAATACTGTACAAGTACTGTATATTACCTAACATCCCAGTAGGATCTAGGGTATGCCCCATAATCAAACACATTAATACCTTTTGCAGTGAGGCCTAAAAACATGCACAAAGTGGGATAAAGACTATGCATCATTTCAGGTGTAATTCGCCATCACACTTAGTTACCAAAACCTCCAGTTTTCATGGTTTTTTTTGATTTTAAATTGCAAAACAAGGAGTGTGGAAGTCTACTATGTTACTATCCATTGCTTTCAGGTTTCGGAGATTTGATATCTGGTTCCATCTACTTCCATAATGTGAGGTAAGAAACACAGACGCCCACACAATCCCGACTCCTGTCTGGAACCCAGAGTGGCAGTCAGAACATGTGACCTCAGAAGATGCAAAGGGACCACTCTGGCCATGCCCAATGGAGGACTTTCTTCCTCCAGCTACCCCCCTTCCTCCCTCTCCTGACACACAGAGGTTTCTGACCTTCTGACTATACTTTACCGCAGAAATGAGGCTCTGCATTATGAAAGGTGGTTGGGTGTGGATAAAAGCATACTGACTGTAAGACCCTAAAGTGTTTCAGTAGCTAAACTAGGCTGTGGTGAGCTGCCGGGAAATCCAACCCACCACTGACTTATAACCATACGATCTGGAAGAGGGTTAAGCAATGCTCATATTCAAAACAACTTTGTAGGAACTAAAATGTTCCCAGAAACTAGTTGGGAACTACCTGTGTGTAAGGGGTGCCTGGGTGCCTCAGTCGGTGAAGCATCTGACTGTTGATTTCGGCTCAGGTCATGATCTCACAGTGTGTGAATTTGAGCCCTGCATCAGGCTCGGCACTGACAGCGCACAGGCTGCCTGGGATTCTCTCTCTCTGCCCCTCCCCTACTTGCGTGCACTCTCTCTCAAAAAACAAACAACTAAAATTATCCTGGAGCATGGGAGCAGTATTTCAAATACAGCATCTCAAACATCAATCAAAACCTGGCATTCAGATTTACCTCCTGATCAATGTTATGAAGCATGGCTGGGTTATTATATTTTTCAGGGTTATCATGGAAACTGACCATACCATCCTTCTGATTAATACTGGCAAAAATTTCACCATCTTCTATCTGTAAAAAAAGAAATCAGGAAAGTAGTTTAGACTCAGATACTATGTGGACATATAATGTTTCAATATAACCGGGGGGAGGGGAGACAAAAAACAATAAATAAATTTGTATGTTTATCTTTAGGCACCATCTGTTTAGTCAACAAGTATTTACTGAACGCCTACTATGTGCTAGACAGCACTGCAGATACTAAGGGCTACAAAACTCATACAGAGACACGTATACCCGCTCTTGTATTTTTTTTACTGATCTAAGTTTCACATAATATAAATTAACCATTTTAAAGTAAGCAATTCAGGGGTGCCTTGGACATCCAACTCTTAATTTCAGCTCAGGTCATGATCTCTCGGTCGTGAGGTCAGTCCCGCATTGCTCTTGGTGCTGAGCATGGAGCCTGCTTGGGGTTCTCTCTCCCTCTCCCTCCCCCTCACTTGCCTTCTCTCTCTCTCTCTCAATAAATCAATAAATAAAACAAAGTGAACAATTCAATGTAATTTGCAATGTGTAACCACAAACTCTAGCTAGTTCGAAAACATTTGCATCGCCCAAAAGGAAACCCTGTCCCCACTGAGCAGTGACTCCTTTTCCCATCCTCTCCGTCCCTGGCAACCACCAATCTGCTACTTCCTGCTCTAGGGATCTGCTTGTTCTGGACATTTCACATGAATTGAATTGTGTATGTTTCTTTTGTTTCCTGCATCAGCCAGCATAACGTCCAAGTGCCTTGCACCTTAAAACGTGAAACCCTAACACATTTGGTTCACCCCCGTACAAATTCTCTTCTGATCCTTCAAGAAAACTTTTCTGCTAATGCTGATCCCAAGGTAGTTTCACGGCTATGTTCTTTATTTGCATCAATGACTGAGGAGTTATTTGACCCTCACAGCCAAATCCTGTCCTGAAGTTAAAAAGTGAGAAACCAGGAAGTCTTGAATAGGACTTGTTATTCCTAACACACTGCTCCACATTCTAGCTTTGGAAGGGACAGATGCTGCTTAATGAAACAGCAACCAGCCCAACACACATTAAATGGAATACATCATTCTCTGTGTGATCACGGAGAGCTGCCTCTTTAAATGTGGACAGAACACGCCCAAATGAAATGCAAACCTCGGTTTACCACAGCAGCTCTTTTTGTGATAACCAGAACTAGAAACAACTGAAATGAGTATAATCACAGTGAGATACTGTAGCCCTGAAAATGAATGGAGCCACATACAACATTTTGCTCATAATATTGAGCAAAAAAAGCCAGACCCCCCAAAACATATACTGTATATTTCCTCTTATATACAGCTCAGAAACAAATACAAAATAGAATGTGAGAAGCCAGGATAAGAACCTGGCGAGCCAGGAGTAGGGCTGGAAGCAGGCATGAGAGATGTTTCTGGGATGCTGATACTCTGATTTTTGATCTAGGTATTGGTTTCACGGGTGTCTTCTCTTTGTGAAAATGTATTTAGCTATAAACTTAAGTGTACTTTTCTCTGGGCAGGTGATATTTCAATAAATGTTTACTGAAAAAAGTTCCTGGGGCACCTGGGTGGCTCAGTCAGTAAAGCATCTGACTTCGGCTCAGGTCATGATTTCACAGCTTGTGGGTTCAAGCCCTGCATAGGCTTCTGTGCTGACAGCCCAAAGCCCGGATCCTGCTTCAGACTCTGTGTCTCCCTCTCTCTCTGCCCCTTCCCTGCTCATGCCCTGTCTCTCAAAAATAAACATTAAAAATTTTTTTTAAAAATCCCTGACATACAATCGGAATAGGCCAATATCTATTAAAGAAAATGAATCAATAATCTTCTAAAACAAAACCACCAGGCCCAGAGGGATTCACTGGTGAATCCTACCAAACAATTAAGGAGGAAATTATACCAATCTGTACGATCTTTCAACGACAAAAGCAAAGAGAATACTTTCCAACTACCATGAAGCCAGCATTACCCTGATATTAATAAAACCTGACAAAAACATCACAAGAAAACTACAGACCAACCTCTCTCATGAACATAAGTGCAAAAATCCTCAAGAAAATATAAACAAATCCAATAATATATAAGAATTATACACCACAACCAAGTGAGATTTACCCCAGGTACACAAGGCAGGATGGACATTCAAGAATCAATTAATGTAATTCATCACATCAGCAGGCTAAAGAGATCATGATCCTATCAATTGACGCAGAAAAAGCGTTTCATAAAATCCAGTGAAAATTCATAATAAAAACTCCGGTAAACTAAGTCTAAAGGGGGAACTTCTTCAACTTCATAAAGAATATCTACAGAGGTGCCTGGGTGGCTCAGTCGGTTGGGTGTCTGACTTCGGCTCAGGTCATGATCTCATGATTTGTGAGTTTGAGCCCCGCATCGGGCTCTGTGCTGACAGCTCAGAGCCTGGAACCTGCTTCGGATTCTGTGTCTCCCCCTCTCTCTCCCCCTCCCCTGTTCATGCTCAGTCTTTCTCTATCTCTAGTTAAAAAAAAATTAAAAAAAAAAAATCTACAAAAATCCTACAGCTAACATCACACTTAATGGTGAGAAACTCAAAGCTTCCCCACAAAGATCAGGAACCAGGCAAAGATGCACCCTCATACCACTCCTTTTCAACATTGTACTGGAAGTCTAGGAAGACAAGAAAAGGAAATAAAAAGTTAGGAAAAGAAAAACAAAAGTGTCTTTGTTTATAGATGATAAGTTTGTATATATGGAAAACCTGAAAGTATCAACAACAAAAAACCCTCCTGGAACTAAGAAGTAATTACAACAAGGTTGCAGGATACAAGGTTGATATGGAAAAGTGAATTGCTCTCCTGCATACCAGCAATGAATAAGTGGAATTTGAGATAAAAAACACGATACAATTAGCATCCTCCCCACCCCAAATGAAGCTCTTAAGAATAAATCTAACAATAGATGTACAAGATCTATGAGGAAATCAAAGGATGAGGAAGGAAATCCAAAAGGACTAAATAAATGGAGCGATATTCCATGTTCTTAAATAGGAAGACAGTATCATCAAGATGTCAGTTCCTCCCAATTCAATTCATAGATTCAACACAATCCCAATCAAAATCCCAGCAAGTTATTTTTATGGATATCAATAAACTGATTCTCATTTACATGAAGAGACAAAAGACCCAGAATAGCCAACATGATATTAAAGGAGAAGAACAAAGTTGGAGGACTGGCACTACCTGACCTTAAGACTCTTCTCTAAAGGGGCGCCTGGCTGGCTCAGCTGGTGGAGCATGCAACTCTTGATCTCGGGTTGTGAGTTCAAGCCCCACACTGGGTGTAGAAATTATTTAAAATAAAATCTTAAAAAGAAAAGAAAAGAAAACTTACTATACACCCACGGTAATCATGGCAATGTGGTATTGGTGAAAGAACAGACAAATGTATCAATGGAACAGAATAGCCAGCCCGGAAATAGACCCACATGAACAGTCAACAGATCTTTGACAAAGGAGCAAAGGCACTACAAAGGAGCAAAGATCCTCCTTTCAAGCAAATGGTGCTGGAACAACTGGACATCCACAAGCAAAAAACTGAATCTAGGTGCAGCCGCTATATCCTTAAAAATTAAATCAAATGGGTCACAGACCTAAATGTAAGACGCAAAACTTCTAAAACTCCCAGAATACCACATAGGAGAAAGCCTAGATGATCTTGGGTGTGATGATAACTTTTTAGCTAGAACACTAAAGACACAATCCAGGAAAGAAATGATGGATAAGTTGGGCTCCGCTAAACGTAAAAGCTTCTTTCTGCAAAAGACAATGTCAGGAAGATGAGAAGACAAGCCACAGACTGGGAGAAAATATTTGCAAAAGACACATCTGACGAAGAATTGTTATGCAAAATATACAAAGGACTGGGGCGCCTGGCTCAGTGGGTGGAGCATGCAACTCCTGATCTCGGGGGTCCTGAGTTTGAGCCCCACACTGGGCAGAGAGATTATTTTAAAATAAAAGAGAAATACATACGGAGAACTCTTAAAACTCAACAAGAAAACAAACAGACTAAAAAATGGGCCAACTATCTGAACAGGGACTTCACCAAAGAAGATATACAGATGTTAAATAAGCATATGAAAAGTTGCTCCACATCGTATGTCATCAGGGAAGTGCAAATTAAAACAAGATACCACTATACGCCTATTAGAGTGGCCAAAATCTGGAACACTGACAATATCAAATGCTGGTCAGGATGCGGGCCAATCAGACCTCTCTTTCACTGCTGGCGGAAATCAAAATGTTGCCACCATTTGAGGAGACAGTTTGGCAGCTTGGTACCAAACTAAATATAGTCTTACCATCTGATTCAGCAATCACACTCCGTGGTATTTACCCAAGGGAGTTGAAAGCTTATGTCCACACAAAAACCTGCACAGGGATGTTTACGGCAGCTTTACTCGTAATTGCCAAACTTTGAAAGCAAATCAAGATGTCCTTCAGGAGGTGAATGGATAAACCGTGCCACATCCAAGGAATGGAATATGATTCAGCGCTAAAAAGAAAGGAGCTATCAAGCCATGGGAAGACATTAAGGAACCTTAAATCTTGATTACTAAATGAAAGAAGCCGGTCTGTAAAGGCTACATACTGCATGATTCCAAAGACGGGACATTCTGGAAAATGCACAACTATGGAGACAATAAAAATTATCAGTGGTTGTCTCAGAGCACAGAGGATTTTTTAGGGCAGTAAAAATAACTCTGTGTGACCCCATAATGATGGATACATAGCATTATATGTCTGTCCAAACCTGCGCAAAGTACAGCAGTGGCCACGTGTCAGGTTGGCTCACCAACCATGACACACGCACACGTGTCACAACTATAACACACCACTCTGGTGAGGGTTAGTGACGATGGGGAAAGTCATGGATGTGCAGCGGCGGGGGACATACGGGAAATCTCTGTACCTTCCTCTTAATTTTGCTATCAACCTCAAACTGCTTTAAAAAAAATGTCTTCTTTAAAAAAAAAAAAAATCCCCACCCTCATAGACCTTATATTCTAGGGCAAGTCTTGAGCTTACACTCAAGCTTGGCAGGATGGATATACCAGGCCAGAGAATTCTCTGTCGTGGAAACTGTGCTCTGCATCGTAGGACGTACAGCAGCATCCTTGGCCTCTATCCACTAGATGGTAGTACCCCTAGCTGTAACAACCAAAAATGTCTTCAGACATTGCCAAATGTCCCCTGGCAGACAAAACAGCCCTGGTTGATCCAGAGCCTGTCAGGGTTCGTCTGGGTTGGTCATGCAGTGTTCAAAGCCCCTTCCTCCTCCTTTGATCCCTCAAAGCATAGCTTCTGACTCCTTGCTGGTGTCATAACCACTCATGTATTTCTTCTCACCCACCAAGTAGTGAGTTTCCTGGGGGTACTGTGTGGCTCACTGATGCTTAAACCCCTGGGGAGGTTTAGCAAGGTGCTCCTAGCGAGCACTCCAAGGTTGGTCGAGTCAGACAGGTGTTGTTTGTTTGGGATGAGCACGTGTTTTCAGAATTAGGATGAAAGATTAAAACTTCAAAACGTTTGTAAATTGCACTATGGAAATAAAGTACTCCATTATCACAGTGGAAAGTAGTTTCATTATTCCTAATCCCGATACGGCAGTGTTCCTAAAATCAAAGGGGACAGCAGCAGCAGAAAAATGTAAAATGCTGACTTTCTACACCTAAGATTTGCTTGACCTGGGCTGAGGACATAAGTCTGGTCTGACGGATCAGATCTTAGCCATGTATTTACATAACTGAATAGGTAGGTAGATTACAATCTATCAACTCGGTGGGTCACCCTGTGCATATTTAAATAATGCTTCTCTAAATCTGGGGAGTGGACAGATGCACCCGGGACACTTTAAACAGGGATGCTGGTGGTACCTGACTTCTGAAGGCAGGTGCTGAGATAGTGTCTACTTGAGCCCCCTTTATTGTTAATGCTAACTCTAAGCGTACGAATGAACTGACAGTGGCCCACAAGGAGGGAAGGGGCGCAAGTCACATCACAGTCAACGACTGCTCCCTCTCTAGCTGAACAGGACTTCCTCGGTGTGGGCAGGAGTGTGTGTGCCCTGACCTCCATACAGCTACGAGTTCACGTCCTCGCTGTAGAGCAGCATGTTGAGTAGCACTGCTCTAGGACTCTGTACTTCACAAGTGCTTTACAAATATAAGTAAGGAGGACGAACGGGACATACCATGTACATCACATGGGTACCTATGACTGGAAAACCCCATAGATTGTAAGGAAATAAACCAAAGTGTCCAGAGGTTGACTCCGGATGTCCCTCTCTTTCTCTCTCTCTCTTTGTATTTTCTCTAATGAACACCTGTTACTTTTCTAAGGCCAAAAATCCACCAAGGAACTTTTTAGAAATGAAGACACACTCACCATATGTAGGACATATTTCTCTGCCTCCTGAGGTCCAGATAACTGCACACGACTTGCCATATCTTGTAATGATAGTGTTAAAAAGGTCTGAAATTCAGAAGTAGAATTAATCACAGGTAGAAACAACGGAGGACATAAATTTCACTAAATGTGTACAGAGCTCTAATGAATCACTCAAAATCTGCTTTCTGTGACTGTGCAAAATAATGTTTTGTTGTGAAGATGACTTAGAGTTGAGGAAACCCGTGTAAATTTTAGTCCTCGGTTTCCTAGAGGTGTAAGGACTTCTGGAAATGTATCCTACACAGATACGCAAGTGAAGTGACACACACACAAAGTTCTTTACTGCAGCACCGGGACCACCTAGAAGGATTGGTTGGTGCCGTCTGGTATAATTGAGTCTATAGATGACTATGCTGTTGTTTTAAAAAAAAAAAAATTAAAAAGGATACTTCTCATGAACTGAAATGGAATCTAAGATAATGTACACCATTCAATGAAGAACAGTGTGCATGGCATGCTGTGTAAATGGAAGGAAACTTTATGTACCCGTGAGAGTGTGTATGGATATGTACGTATATGCACACAGACAACCTCTAGGACACCCAAGAAACTGGCAACACTTTCTTCAGACAGAAAGAAAAGGGGTGGCTGGGGTATAGGACCTGCATGGAGATTTGTGTGTCTTTTGAATTTTGTACTGTAAACATACTACCTATTAAATAAAATTGACAACATCACTTTCGTTCTTCAAAATGCCAAGCTAAAATGTATAAACACATGGGGCGTTAGAAGGAAGCCAGTGTTTCCCACAACTCTGCTTGGGACTTGATGAAAATGTTCCCCTTCAGGAACAAATTAAAAGAGCTCTTTTTTAAGGAAAGCTGGCAATATTTACAGCAATGGCCTTTTCAGAGCAGAGCATGTTAAAACCCTGATGTTGAAAATTAATAAGCCAATGACCAAAAAGTCTATGTATACTTTAGTTCCGGGAGTAGCATCCAAGAAAATGTGATTGTTAATTTTTAAAGTACATAAGCAGTTGAACACAAATGAAGACTTAAAAGTCAACATTTCTAAATACATGGGTCATTTTTCCTGTTTCAAAATAAAGAGAAACTTCCACCTGAATGTCCATCAGTAGAGGACCAGTTGAATGAATCAATCGTGATTCATCCATAAAACAGACTACTATGTAGGGGAGCTGTGATACAGGCTTACTCTGCCAGGGAAAGAGGTTTAGAACATAACCCTAATCACATTTAATTGTGAGTGTCTCCATATACATAGAGAGAAGAGAGAGAAAAGCAAGAAGAATCTAGAAAAATGTCCATCAAAACATTAACATGAAGTGGCAGATTTCAGCCCCATGTGAGAACCCCTTGTCCCTAGTTGCCTTCCAGCCAGCAATGTCACAGAACATCATTCCCGTCACTGACATGGACACACGGTCTCCTTGTTGAGACTTTCTGAAAAACTTTGGGTTTTCTGACTTTGGAATAAGAAAGAGCCTGGCGTGGCTAGAAAATCCGTGCATTATTCCCCCTTCTAGAATTCTGGCACTAAGACATGATGCCTAAAAGTACAACAGCCACCAGTGAAGATTTAACCTTCTTCATTTATTTGCCATTCTGCAATTTAACATTTTTCTGAAAGGTACCCTCTCTTACCTGTGTTAACATTTTGACTCTTTTAGCTAACGTGCAAGTGCTAGTCACAAGCAGGGGGCATCTGTTTGTCAACAGCTACCTCTCAATGGTGACACAGCAAGGGACAGAGTGGTTCTCAAAAGAAAAACTTTTCTGGGGAGAATCAGGCTGCTTGTTACCCTGAATCTCTTAGGTCCCGGCCTTGTCTGCCCATAGATAAAGTCAGTTTTCCTCTGGCAGACAGGTTACATTTGTTTCTAATATTTCTTGAGCTACTTTCTCTTTCATTTTCCTTCTACAAACCAACTTTTTACAAATCCTCTGATTTCCGTATGTGAGTGGGGCAGCTAGGCTTGCTCTCTCTAGAGTATTTGGAAGGAGTTTCCTCCTCTCGTTCATTGGCCGTCTCCTCGCCTTCCTCCCTCTCCCCCCTGCGCGGCTCACTTGCCTCCATGACCGCCCCCTTGTCACCACTCTCCTCTGGCTTCTCCAGGCTCTCACTGCCTGACACTCCACCCAGAGCCCCGCGGCCCTCCCACGGAGAGGGCACCCAGCAGCAGACACCCCCTCTTCCGGCTCCTCTGCCTCTCCACCCCGTCCCGTGGCTGCCGCAGGGTAAGGGGTATGCCCAGAGCCAGACTGACCACGTTCTCGCCAGCTGTGAAACGCCCCCTCTGACTATACTACTTCTCAAGAGGAAAAAGCAATCCTGTTTGCTGAAGCGGCTGTTCGCTTCCTGTTACTTGCAGCACATGCCTTTGGAGGTCACGTGGGATTTCATTTTTCTCTCATACTTTTTGGTACCGTTTGAACACTGGGTAATAAGCATATTTCCTCTAATCCAAAACCAGCAGGTCGTTTTCATTACTTCCTACAGTTCAACTGCACATAGCTCGTTCATCTGTGGCCTAAATGGCAACGTCGAGGTAGTGCTGAGTGTTCGAGCAAGAAGTTCAAGTACAGATGAGCACAGCCCGGGAGGGTCCACGGCTGGTCTCAAGGGACTTGTGTCTGCATCGTTAGCGCCACCCCTCTGCCCATGGGACTGTTTACCTCTCTCGGGCTACCTGTCTCTGCCTCCCCATGTAGCCGTATCTCCTACCTGTCTTCCTCTTCACCTGTTCCTCTTCTCAAAAACCCTGTTCTAGCCCTGAAAAGACCAAAAGGTATAAATCAAACTCTTTCTAAGTCATCGGTTGTGAGAGTTCTTGCTTAGTAAAAAAATCCTGCCACACTGTATCCCTGTATCTGCTTCCTCGGCACTGAGAAGAGAGAGAAGAGGGGGAGGCCCCGGGGGAACCAGGAGATGCTATCTGAGGGCGTCGCTTGCCTCACCTTGGTTAGCCTTTGAATATTCTTCTTATAAAGAGAAGACAAGCACTGCTTCACCAGCCCCATGTTGTTATCACGAGTAAAAGTTTCACTGTGCTTGCTCACCAGGTTGCGGAGTTCTGAGGGGTTATTGGTTGAATAAACTTGTGCTAACTCGTGGTATGCGTTGCTAAGAGGCTGAAGGTTTAAAGGTGGGAAGAAATCAGATGAAAACATTAGAGATACAAAATTTGTATAGGAAGCAAAAAGAAAACACAGTGCTATATCATGCACAAGTATATTCAATATCCTTTATTGTTACCTAAGCAACCTATTGCTTAACCTTAACCTATTGTTACCCAGAGCAAATGCCTAGTTTTGAAGACCAAAGATAGAAATTCACTATGGAGTGACATATTGTCAAAAAAAACTTTGTTATTTCAGAGCAAATGACGGCATAGCAGGTGAAAGTATACTGCACTTAATAAATGCATGCGTCTTTTTTCTTTTCCTATTGATAAATTACACTGGGAAAAAAGAAGGCAAGATTCCTATCATTCTCAACTCTCTTGCGCTCTCTCTCTCTCTCTCTCTCTCTCTCTCTCTCTCTCACACACACACACACACACACACACACACACACACCCCTCACCAGATGCAACAGGACAATCTATTTTTGACAAAAAGGAAGATAGGAGCAAGAGAACCAAGAGCAGCTGAGGGCCTCCTAAGAGCCTGAGCTGCTTTATGCATTTTATATACATTATCCTCTACTTTAAATATTAGGAGATTGGGGCGGAGGTCTGAGAGAATGTGGGAGGGTCATGAGGAGCACAGGTGCAAAGCGGATTCAAATCTGTGTCTCTCCTCCGAAGTCTGTGTTCTTCACCATGGGTGCTAGCCTCATAAACCACGAATGCTGCGAAGGACACCCTGTAGTCATGAAGACGTCGTCTTGCGCAACTACTCTTCCTCGAACAGGCCAGCTCAAGGAACCATGGGAGTTCTCCCAAATGATCTGAGAATGGCTACCCTAAACTTAACCCTGCCTCTCACTCTTTCATAGGATTCAAGGGACCTCCCTCTCCTCCCTCATCTGTGACTAGGCAGCCCAGAGCCCTAAGAACCACAGCAAGGCTCTGTAGTGAAGGACACAGGGCTGTCTGCAACAAGACAGCATAAAAATCTTCTCATCAGGAAGATTTTCAAATTGATACCCTGAAATTCTGAGTTCTGTACGAATAACAGGGTTAAAATTGTATCCAAATGACTGTGACCTTATAACCTTTTGAACTGCCCGATTTTATTCTAAACCATGAAGATGTATTTCAAAACTAAAAAAAAAAAAAAATCTATTTTTCAATGTGGTCCAAAGCTGGGTCCTCAGTGGAAACAAAAGTTCAGTGAGCAGAACTTGTGGTTTTCATTCAGGGGCTCTAGAAAGATTTCCTAACACTCGGGCAGATGCAGTTCCATAAACTCAACACTGTCTTTTCAGTACTTTCGCTAAACTGTAACGAAGAAGAAGATCATCATCAGCCTTTACAGGAGCTTTGGCATCTATGGCAATAATTACTCAGAGCAAAAGTTTGAAAACAGATTTCTAAGTAACATTCCCCCCCCTCCCCGGTCAGTGATCAGAGGGTGCATGGACTGGAATAGAGGCCAAGATTCTGCAAGAACAGCAGCTCCCAGACAATAATGTCCACTATGAAACGTATTAAATGTCTGCTAACTTGAAGCTGCCGGGAGAGCCAGATCACTATCAAATAAAATTACAGAACTACGTATCATTATAATTTCCTTACGGACTTAACATGTCACCTAAGAAATCAATTTAAAAAACTCACCTTAATGAATCTACCCACAATTTGAGACGTATATTTTGGTAGCTGTTGTACTTTTCCAAGTAATATCAAAGAAACTAGAATATACTTTTTATATGATTCCAACATGATATGACTGACCGCCATGGCAGGAGTAGTTATGGCCTGAGCAAGAGAAGAGAGAGCACACCAGGGCAGAAAGGGCAATCAATCAGCCACACGTATCACTTTAATTAAAAACAATTCTTACATTTCGTGCCCTATGAGTATTTTTAATAATGTCTTGAGAACGGATTCTCGTGCTATAAAATTACCCTCTTAAAGTATACCAGACAGTGGCTTCAGTATATTCACCGTGCTGTGCAACTATTACCATTACCAAATTTCAGAACATTTTCACCTCACCAAGAAGAAACCCCATATCCACTAGCAGTCATTCCTCATTCTCTTCTCCCTCCAGCCCCAGGAAACCACCATGCCACTTTGTCCCTATGGATCTGCCTAGTCTGGACAGTTCAGATAAATCTGTGGTCTTTTGTCACTGGCCTCTCTGTTTCCAAGGTTCTTCAGTGTTGTAGCAGGTACTGGTGCATCATTCCACTTTATGGTTGATGATATCCCACCATATGGACAGACCACATTTTGTTTACTCATCCTCAGGTGACGGGCATCTGGGTTGTCTCCCCTCCTGGCCACTCCGAACGAAGCTGCCACGAACATCAGTGTACGTGTTTTGGGGCAGACATTTGTCTTCATTTCTCTCAGGTATATTTCTAGGAGTGGAATTGCTGGGCCAGGGTGGTAACTCTATGTTTAACACTTTGAGGAGCTGCAGACTGTTTTCCCTAGTGGCTGCACCGTTTCACACTCCCGTCGGCAGTTATGAGGATCCCAAATTCTCCACCTGCCTGTCAATGCTCGTTTTTGTTGGCTGTCTCTTTTTAATTCGGGCTGTCCTCGTGGTATCATTGTGGTTGTGATTTGCATGTCCTTGATGACTAATGATGAGGAGTATCTCTTCATGTACCGATGGGTCGTTGGTGTATCTTCTTTGGAGAAATGTCTCTTCGTTGGCCATTTTTAAATTTTAGTTTTTTTACTGTTGAGTTGTAAGAGGTCTTTGTACATTCTGGTTGCAAGTCTCTTATCAGAGATCTGCAAATGTCTTCTCCTCTTTTGTGGCTGACTTTCTACTCTCTTTCACCCGGATTTATGAAGGTCAGGGAGAAATGAAAACTATCATACCCAAATCAGCTCAAACATTCCAAATCAAAACCCAAACCACTGAGCCTGCAAGGTGCTTCTTTGAGATGCTACAGAAACATTCAAATGAGCGCATATGTTTACACGTGCAATGATTTCTACTACAGCATTGCTTCAACAGTGAAAAACTGCAATTGACTTACATTCCCACCAACCGAAGACCAGTAAACTAAGTAGGTCAATGTGTGGTGTGATATGAGAAGACAAAGCTGCTTTCTTTCACTTTTTGCTTTATGTAATGCTGAATGATCGGATTTTTTTCCACTAAGTACATCCCTCTCTTGGATTCTTTTTTTTAAGCAGTAAGAAATCTGTATCACCTTCTGAAATCAAGGTACTAATACCATCTATAGCTTCATGTATATTATTAAAACACAGTTGCATGAAGTACCCTAACACTAGACAATGCTGGGCAAGGCAAAATCAGGGTATAAATAGATTTTCAGCAAAAACGTTCCTATCTGTATCAAAAATGTTTTACTTTTAACATTTTAATTATTTGGGATGGAAATATCTTTTCTAAGTGCATTACATACTTTCCTGCCTTTTCCAAAGCCCTCATCATCTTGATATTTCTGGATCATCAATATGTTGTCAGCTATCATACTGGACTATAAAATCATTTGCCCAGTGACTATGAAATATGTTTATAATTTTCTGAAGAACTAAAGCTTTTGACTATGTACTCTTAAAGAGAAGTCACCTTGGGGCGCCTGGGTGGCTCAGTCAGTTAGGCGTCCAACTTTGGCTCAGGCCATGATCTCGCGGTCCGTGAGTTCGAGCCCTGCGTCGGGCTCTGTGCTGACAGTTCAGAGCCTGGAGCCTGTTTCGGATTCTGTGTCTCCTCCTCTCTCTCTCTGACCCTCCCCCCGTTCATGCTCTGTCTCTCTCTGTCTCAAAAATAAATAAATGTTTAAAAAAAAAAAAAAAAAAAAGAGAGAAGTCACCTTGAAGGCCCTTACTTGACTAGACACATCCCCCTTTTTTTTTCTTTGAGTAAGCTCTACACCCAACATGGGGCTTGAACTCACGACCTTGAGATCAAGACTTGCATGTTCTACCGACGGAGCCAGTTGAATGCTCCTGACTAGACATGTTCTAATGACATCATCCCTGCCCAACAGCACCTTCTGGTGACAATTCCCTCAGGCAATGCTAATAAATACATGCATGTGTATTTATGTCTTAGCATTTTCAACTAAATTGTGAGCTCCTTCAAGGCTTAGAATATTCTTTGTTATCATAATATGTGATAGGAATATAAGAAATATTAAACCTCTGACAAATTTCTTAAAATTCTAGTATTAGCCAATATTGTATCTCTTTTTCAGACTCTAAAACATTCTACCAAATTATGCACTATACAGGTCATTACACAGACCAGGGGCCATCACATAGACAAAGCAGGTAGGGGCTTTCCACTGTATGCTCAGTACCCTTTGAATTTTGAACCATGAGACTGTTTTACTTATTAACATAAATAAAACTTAACAAAACACCGCACATTGTTTTAGAACAAAAAGACATTTCAAAGATCATTCAGCTCAATCTCTTCCCTTTGTGTAAAGGTCAAGAGACATACAGAACTTAACCTGAATCACACAGGATATGAGTGGCAAAGCCTAGATCAGACCCCACTCATTAGTGCTCTTCCCTCCACTCCTACTGCCCTTCAACTCAAGGACAGTTTACCACCATGTACATGATGATCCCAGACAGATGATCTTTGAAAGGACCTCCACCTGAAACTCAGAGGCCCAAGATCAATCCACACCAGCTGTGCACTTCTTCGAGCATACAAGTTCAACAGAACCTCAGGGGCATTTAGAGAGATGATTACCTGTTCATAAAAGTACAGTGCTCTTTCAAAGTTCTTCAGCCCGGTATAGATCATCCCTCCATAATAATAGTAACATAGAAAGTGCTTTGCATCATAGGCTCCATTCTCTTTACAGATATCCATCATGTCCACATCAAGATATGGAAGGGCAGGCTTAAAGCATTTTGCCAGCAAACAAAGCTGTGAAAAATTTTACATTGAATCATCATTTTAATTGTACTTGGCAGGCTTTAGCAGGAGCAAATTCATAGATTCCAGAAAGTTCAAGAAAACATTTTATTTACTATTTATTTTTTTACATTTGAGAGTGAGCAAGTGAGGGAGGAGTGGAGACAGAATCCCAAGCAGGCTCTGCACTAACGTGTGGGCTTGAACCCATGAACTGCAAGATCATGACCTGAGCTAAGGTTAGACACTTACTGACTGAGCCACCCAGGCGCCCCTGAAGAAAACATTTTAAACCATCTTACTGATTAAAACTGTTCTAAGTGTTGACACATTACTCCGTTTTCCTAAGCATTCAGAACAAAACAGCATGTGTGTATAAAAGACTACGCAGGCAGGGGATAAAGTACTCCACAGACGAATTAAAGCTCAGCTATTACTTAGCCTGCCCAGCACCCACTCGGCTTACAGATGCACAGACAAGTGAGTCCTTTTTCTTTTTGAATTAGCAGAATAGAAATAGACCAATATGGTGTGATAAAAATGGCAGTTTTTCTTCAATTATTTCTTTTTAATTTCTGAATCGTTTCCGTAAGCGTAGGGAATTGCTCAAGTCAAACTCAAGACAGCAAGCACATGGCAACGTTTTGCAGCTGGATGATGCTGGTACAGGTGTAGTTACAGGTACAAACTCAGAGCTGTACAATTAAGACTAATGTACTGTGTGTGGGTCATACCTCAAGCACAAAAGCTTTTTTAAAAATAGAAAGAAAGCACCTTGATGTGAAACTACAACATGTGTTTGGAATAATCCAGGTACCACGCTATTAAAGAAACAATCCATACCCCACAGGAGCTGGTTAAACCCCAGAGCATTACGGTATAATCTGTAGCCGTAAAACATTGATACGGAGACCTCTCCAAGATACATCAAATAGAAAAAAAACAATGTACGTATGAGTTCATACAGATTATTGCTACTGGTATGAAAAAACTGAGAGAAAAATACACATATTTGCTTATATGTGCATAAAATATCTTTGGAAGGATACACAAAAAACTAACACTGATTTCCTCTGGAAAGAAGAGATGGGTGGCTCATGAGCAAGGTGACTTCATTATCCACCTTCCCTTTTGCCTTCCGGAGATTGAACCACATAAAATAAAGTAAAAGTGACTTGGGACATTTTTAACATCGCAAACATTAACCGGTCTGCTTACTCATCTCAGAAGCCCGCTGGCTGAGACCCATTCGATACTTTGCGTTCTAGCAGCCAGTTGCAAATTCCCGCACTGATAACGTCCCTACGCATTTCAACTTCTAGAACACATTGCAGTCCCCACCAAATTGCTCTCCTTTATTGCGCAAGCGCACAGCCCAACTTCCACCTCTGACCCCATGTGACTCACTCCTCTGCTGCTTACCTGGCAGAGATCAGCGTGGACTGAGGTCAGCTGGTTTGTATTCATCTGCATCTTGTCTATGGCTTGCTTAAGGACGCCAATTCCTCGCAGGGGCTGTCAGAAATGACATCTCTTTCAGATAAGTTCTCAAAGATGGCAGCACATTGGATCTTATGTTGTCACTTACAAATAAAAAATAACACTAATTGATAGGTTCCTTTCAAGAACAATATGAGGTTTCCATACTCTTTCAGGAAATATCTGTCCCTATTCGGTCAAAAAACGCTTTCTTGAGCTGTTTCTTACACTATTTTAGAGTAATTCAGCACCATTTTTGGGGTTATAAACCTTTTTTTCTTACAATGAAGATCAATAATCAAAAGCAATATTACTTTGTCAACAGTTCATCGTATTTACATTGCAACAAACAAAAAATTTCCAAATCATTTCCAATAAAGAGCCTATGCTTAGTAAGCGTAACTATGGCTAAGGATATTGGCATCTTACCATAGGGCAGTCTAGATATCGTCTGTAAATTCTCTCCACCACCACCATCTCTTAATGGATTATAAATGACTATTGAAACCGATATCATAACTTATAAACAGATCATTTCCTGCCCTGATGATAAATAACAAGACAAAGTTTCAAGTGAGGCAGTCAGTTTCTGAACAGGAGATATGACTCTAAAATAGCTAATAAGGGGCGTCTGGGTGGCTCAGTTGGTTGAGTGTATGACTTTGGTTCAGGTCATGATCTCGCGGTCCGTGAGTTCGAGCCCTCTGTCGGGCTCCATGTTGACAGCTCGGAGCCTGGAGCTGGCTTTGGATTCTGTCCCCCCTCTCTCTGTACCTCCCTGTTCTCTCTCTTTCAAAAATAAACGTTAAATATATATATACATACACACACACACACGTATACACACACACATACATACACACACATATATATACACATACATATATATACGCACACACATATATACTTATACATGTATATATAAAATAGCTAGATAACTCACATGAGGTTTTCAATAAAGATTTTTTTTCACCATTTCTTTCAAACCACAATTTGTTTAATATTCCTACAAAATCCCAAATGGTGCTTTCTGTCTGGTCTCCTTCCAAGCTCCATCTTAAAGTTCAATTTCAAATAATAATTGAAAACACTCCAAATTATAACTTGTGTCAGTATCACAAAAGTTAAAGACCAAAGAACTGTTTCAGATTAAAGGAGATGAAAGACACAGGACACCCTAATGGAATTCATGACCTGAGATTTTCTTCTGTTGTAAAGGACATTAGGGAAGTAAGTGGCAAAATATGAATACGGCCAGATTTGTTTAAAAGATTTTTTCAACGTTCATCTCCTGATATTTATCATTGTGCTGTGGTTGTAGAAGAGAATGTCCTAATTTTTAGGAAACACTCATTGAAGTATTCAGCGTAAGTGGTAACATATCTGCAATTTTCTTTCCGATGGCTCAAGAGAGAGAGAAAAGGGTAAGTGGGGTAAAATGTTGACATCTGGAGAATCTGGGTGAAAGGTACATGGGGATTCTTCATATTGTAAAGCTAAAATGTCATAATTAAAAGTTCAAAGTCTGAGCAAACAAAAACCCAGTATATTGCTACATAAAGGGCACTAGAACCGTAGCTCCAAAAACATCCACTGCCAGCAGCAGCCTCCCTTGAGGCCCTACTTCCTGTGCATCTGAGAGGCCTCACCTGATGTACGAGCTGGAGGTCCTCACAGCAGACGCTTGGCGACCACACAGATCTGTTAGGATACTCAGTACTAACCTGGAACCTTAACAAAGGAGTTCGTTGTGTAAATCAGAGATTTCTTAAAATATTTGACTAACACTGCTTACCTGTTTCCTTTCCACAAGTGCGTTTGTCAGCTGATGGCAAAGCCCAGCAACTAGAGACGGCAAGGACAAAATGTTGACAACATCAATGACTACACAGGTAAAATGCATTCGGTGGGAAATAACAAAATGTTAGTTGGCTTACAAGTGTCTGTTGCATATCGAATGTGCTCCCCATTACAAGTGCTGATAAAAAGCTGAACCTGTGAGAATAAGGTTTCGAAGTCAGGAACACTGGGCATGGAAAACTTCACAAATCTGGAATAAAGAGAAAAGAATCAATTCCTCCTGATATTTTACAAGGGAAAATGAAGAAGCCACTGGGGCCAGAAGTTCATCCTATCTCCAGTGCTCTATGAAAGTAAATGAGTCACCGATATTTTTAAAAACTAGGAAAGAGTATATGGGACTGGCCCGGTTCTTTGCAAGGTCAAAACACAGAACACAGACAACATGAAGGCTGAGAAAAATATGCTTAAAAAAGAATTTTTTTTTAATGTTTATTTATTTTTGAAGGAGAGAGAGACATAGCGTGAGCAGGGGAGGGGCAGAGAGAAAGGAAGACACAGAATCTGAAGCAGGCTCCAGGCTCTGAGCTGTCAGCATAGAGCCCGATGAGGCGCTTGAACTCACAGCCGTGAGATCATGGCCTGAGCCGAAGCCAGACGCCCAACTGACTGAGCCACCCAGGCGCCCCAAAAAAGAATTTTCAAAAAAGAAAACTCCATTAAACGAGGCCAAATATCAGGTTGTCTAATATTCGTGAAGGAACTGAACATGAACTTTTAACCCAAAGTTTTCAAAACCAGTTTTCTTTTGAGCTCCCATGTAGTTAGGGCTATTTAGTCATTTAAAAACCAGTTGTAGGGGTGCCTGGGTGGCTCAGTCGGTTAAGTGTCCAACTTCGGCTCAGGTCACGATCTCGCGGTTTATGGGTTTGAGCCCCGCGTCGGGCTCTGTGGTGACAGATCAGAGCCTGGAGCCTGCTTTGGATTCTGTGTCTCCCTCTCTCTCTGCCCCTCCCCAATTCACACTCTCTCTGTTTCTCTCTCTCCTAAAAATAACCAAACATTAAAACAACAACAACAACAAAAAACCAGTCGTTTTTCTTGCTCTAAGGATGACAGATTGAAGGGGCACAAGGACTGAGTTCTGACTGGCTGGAGACTGTGACTGTACTTCAGGGGGTGGTGACTGTACTTCAGGGGGTGCATAAAATATGCACGCTATCCATTTTGCTAGCCAGCAAACACAGACAGTAAAAATCTTTACCCGCCAGCACCATCCAAAAGAACTTGCTGCAACGGTAGACCTGTTCTGTATCCGTGCTGTCCAACACAGTGGCTACAGGTGGCTACTGAGTACTTGACAAGTGGCTAGTGCGACAGAGCAACTGAAGCTTTAATTTTAATTAATTTACGTTTAAATAGCCACCTGTGGCTAGTGGCTACTGTGTGGTAGAGCACTGCTCTTGACCCTTTCATGCTGATAAAGTTTCTTCTCTAAACTCTATTCCCGACACATCTTTGTCTCAGGGGTCCCTGCGCCAGCGAAGCCAGACCTTCGCTTTAAGTCCATTTCCTCTCAGTTTATTTATATTGCTTCAACTTTCATGACAACCCTAACATCCCAATTTCTAATACTAAAACATCGAAAGGAAAAGAATTCTGTCAAGCACACAGAATTACAAGGAACCCCAACTGAAATGAGGTCTATTTAATTTGGTCTTAAACGGCTTGAACGTGTTTGAAGGCAATCTGAAGCAAAGTTCCTTTGGATCGCTGGTAATTTCACTCAACATACTCCACTGTGTCCTATTCCATCACCCTTCCCTAGTTTCTTTCCAAGTTAGAAAATGTGGACAATCTGACAGATTATGTGAATAAAAGTATTCAGATAAATGCAAACTGTAGTGCTCACAACTGAGATGGCCACTTATTTTTTAAAATAAATTTCAAGGGGCGCCTGGGTGGCTCAGTCGGTCGAGCGTCCGACTTCGGCTCAGGTCATGATCTCGCGGTTTGTGAGTTCGAGCCCCACATTGGGCTCTGTGCTGGCAGCTCAGAGCCTGGAGCCTGCTTCGGATTCTGTGTGTCCCTCTCTCTCTGCCCCTCCCCTGCTCACGCTCTGTCTCTCTCTGTCTCAAAAAGAAATAAAACATGAAAAAAAAAATTTTAATAAATTTCAAAATGAGTATAAACAGAATTAAAAAATAACAAAATTGAAAATATAACAAACAAGGATTAGCTAGGAGGAGTAAAATGTAACTATGAGGACTTGACTTTATAATTGTGCAAAAGAGCTCACTGTTGTTTAACATGGTATACTTTCTACACCAAAAAAACAAAAACAAAAACAAAAACACCTATAGCCAGAAAGGCTGTAGCGTTCAGGTTTAGCAAGCGTTCAGGTTTAGCACTAAACTGTAAAAGGAGACGCCTCTTACAGAACAGCAAGGACACCCAAGGAGTGCTCTTGTACGTCCAGAGCCCCGAGCACAGTGTCCAGATGGGATAGGTTCTTTGCAAGGAGTTCCCCACTCTTGTTGATCAGTTCACAGAGCTGAGTCATTTGCCCTGGAAAACAGGAATAACACCATCATTCAGTTACAGCACTAACCAAACTAGAGAAACTCTATAACCACAGACTTCATTCCTCAGAGCAAGAAATAATCTAAAGGTGACTTCTTGTATCTCCTACATTTCAGGTGGGGAAATGGGTCAGCAGGGTCAGAGAAGTGAAATGGCCTTGACTCAAAACTAGACCTCCTATTTCCTTCTGGCCCTGAAAGTTTCTACTTTTCCTCTATTCCCTCTTCCATTCCCCAAGCCAGAAATGCACACATTACTATCACCACCACCCTCACCTCCCTCTCTGTATCCAAAATGCCACCAAATACGATTTTACTTTTAATTTTCCTTCCTAAGTCTCTTGGCTCCGTTCCTTTCTCTCTCCCCTGCCTTATTCAGACCCTCATCACTTCTTGCCTGGACTACATCATAAATCTTCTAAACGGTCCCCTTACCTCACTCTTTCTCTCCTCCAACCCATACTTCATATTGTACCTGTATGACCTTTCCAAAATGTAAAATCCAATCAAATTACTCCAAAGGCTTTAAGAAGTCCAAATGCTTCAGCCTGGTAAGAGGCCGCTGCACCTCCCCAGCCTTACCACCTGCTTCCACCCCTCTCTCCCCCAACACACACTCTCTAGTACACTGAGTTCACAAAATTCACTCAACATTCCATGTCGTCTCACCTTTCTGCCTCTACACATCCTATTCTGCAAGCTTGCTGTTCCTTCCTTCACTCTGCTCTCCTGGGTCTTCCACTACCTGACTCATACACTTCATGCAGCAATCGGCCTGGGACTTTGGACCCTCATCTTACCCCCTTTCCCCGAGCTAACTTGAAAAATGTGTTCTCTCTGTGCCCTCTCTGCATCACCTAGGATTGTGGTGGTTAGGTAACTCAACATAAACTCAGGTAAACTCAGGAGGAGAGGCTGTCTCATGTCCCCAGTTTCAGAATACAGTGCTTACTTACCAGCGAATCAATCAACAGCCTGTTAATTAATCTCCTAATTGATCCACCGATTCCCCACCCCCCCATACCACAATGTTACGTTTTCACAACTAAGGTATAGAATCTAATTAGGCCTGAATTGGTACTCTGAAGTAGACTCACTGATTTTGATGGGTTATTCCGAGACACATTCCGAAATGGCCACACTCTAGACTTCCAAATTCCACTAGCTGTCTTTTTGGTGGTGGTTGGTGGTGTGTATGGCGTTTATATAAGGGAATGGGCAGGGGTGCCTGGACAGTTCAGTCGATTAAGCATCTGACTTCAGCTCAGGTTCTGATCTCACGGTTCATGGGTCCAAGCCCCATGTCGGGTTCTGTGCTGACAGCTCGGAATCTGGAGCCTGCCTCGGATTCTGTGTCTCCCTTGCTCTCTGGCCCTCACTCACTCTCTCTCTCTCTCTCTCTCTCAAAAATAAATAAACATTTAAAAAAATGTATAAAAGGGCATGGGCAACAACTTCTTAAGTTTCCTCCTTTATAGTTCTCTTTCACATTTTGAACTTCAAGCTATATATATCAGCTATTTCTATTTAGTAGCTGAGGGATTTTTTCCCATATCCCCCCCCCCAAAAAAAAAACCCCACGTGAATACCAAAAAATTTAAAATCCAAGTGACTGCAGCTTGGTAATTTTGTTTCTGAGGCTTCTATACTATACTTTAAAATTTTTTCCAAAAATAAAGAAATATACTATTATTATCACATGCACTGCAAAGCAGGAATAAAAAAAATCTGTGATCTGATTAGGTACTATCTCTCATGATAACACAAGTTGAACAGGAAAATACCATCATTTTATTACAAATCTCACTGGTAAATACAAAATAGCTTCTTCTAGTTAAATAATTGCCCCCCCCCCCTTTTACTCACTACTCTATAATTACACTTACAATGATAAGGACCACACAGAAACAAGCATTTCAGTCCATCATTTTCCCCCAATTAAATAGCCAATATAGAGCTGAGACTTAAAATAAAAGCTGGGTCATTATGAAATCGTAAGATAGTTAACTACTGTGGGCCAAGGGAAGAATTAACAGTAAGTGCAGTGCCACAGGGTGCATCTGACATGAGCCCAGAGATGTGGCCAATGAAATTCCCTCTAATCAAAGAAAGCTGGAAATTATGAAGTTCCCTTCACTTAAGGTCCATGTTAGGAAACTCTGAGTTAAGTGCAGAAAAAAACAGAAACCTCATAAACATTTCCTATGCACTGAGCATGAGGCACAGAAGCCATAGGCAGTGAAAGTATCTTGTTTATCTCTGCCTGACTGTTCCTCACGCAGTGACTCCCAGAGCACGCATACAGAGCTTTTCAGATAAGTGATCTCACTTGATGCTAAATAGTCCCAGTCCCATTTTGTAAATGAGAAAACTGGCCCAAGAAGCCACTGTCAGGATTCCAACCCAAATCTAAATAACCATACAACACCCCAGGAACGGGAAACCAAATACTTGTAGCATAAACGAATGAATGAATGGTTCCTTCATTCATGGAGGCTGCAAGTTTGTGCCTTACCTGTGAACCTAGTTTCTATCAGTAATAAGGGGAAAAAAGTATTTCATTAGGCATGGCTTCAACCCGGTCAGTTAACTTGCACCAGTGAGGTAAATCGCACTCCTCCATTTTTACAAATGGAGATAAAGAGATTCAAGAGATTAAAGGTGACTTATCCAAGGTCAGGCAGCTCCTAGAAGTTTACAATTAACAGCTGTTAGCAATAATTTGCAACTGTATCTACTGCACCCGAAATAACAGGTACTGTTTCAAGTACTTTTACATGATTTCTCTCATTCAATCCCAACAACCCTCTGAAGTAGGGTCTTATTTTTATTTTAGAGATGGAGAAACAGGGTGCTTAAAGGGACCTTCACAGCCTGCAGCTAATTAATTCGGAGTCCAGCGCTCTATACTCAGGTGATGAGCTGAATGAACCAAAAAGCACGAAAATTTAAGTAATAATGGTCACAGTTCTACCCCTGGAAATGCAGCCCTACGAGTGAGTGCTCCCTCGGCATTCAGCGGGACTAAAATAGGCGCGGAGGCTTCCCGAGGGCACGCCGGCCGGCCAAGGCGAGCCTCCGAGCCAAGGCACCCAGAAAGGATTCGCCTCGCGCCCGCTACCCGCGGCCTAGGCCGGAGGCGGCCAGGCGCCACCGGGACAGACGAGGCGGTGCACCAACCAGCGCAGGGAAGGGAGGCCGAAGAGACCAACGGGCGCTCGGGAAGGCGTCCAGCGGAAGTCACCGCCCCCAAAACTGTCAAGCGAAGCGCCCGAGTGGAAGGGGCCCGGGCCGGGGGGAGGAGGGTCCGAGCGGCCCCAGGGAGGGGAGATAGCCAGGCGGCCGAGCACACTGGCCGGCAGACTAGAGCAACGAAGACCGAGAGCGCGAGAGGGCTGCTTGAACTCAGCCTCGCCCGATCCCGCCCTGGTCTAAGCGCCGCAACCCCGAGACCAGCCCCGGAGGCGAGGTTCGGCACTAACAGGGACGTCCCAGCCGTCCGCGCTGGCGGCTAGGGATGCAAGCCCGTCCCCGCGGCCCGGGGGGCCCTCCCAGGCCCAGCTCGGCGGCCCGGGGCCTCACCTTGAGCCGAGAGCTGTCGGACACTGTTCACGAACTGCTCCAGGGCAGACGCCATGTTTCCCCCCCGGCGGCCCGAGCAGCAGAGGCAGCTCACGCGGGAAAAGGAGGCTGCTCTGGGAGGAGGGGCCGCGGCGATCCACCACAGGGCCTCGACAGCAGCCGGACGTCACTTCCGCCGGCTCAAGCACCGCGAGATCTCACCTACCTGGGGGCCAGTTACTGTTTCCATGGAAACAGCTCCGCTACTCACCGTAGCCGGAAGTTGGCTTTCTTTTCCTTCGCTTTTTGTGCCGTTCCCTTGTGAAATTCCTCCTGCTGTTTAGTGGGCCTGTGAGCAAAGGAAGACGCTAAACTCATAATTAGGCGCATATTTCCCGGATTTTGCTTGGAATGACCGTCCCGTTTTCCACCTAGCCAAATCCTTCACGCCTGGCTTAATTGCCACCTCTTCCACGAGGCTTTTCCTGTAATGAAGACTGGAGCCAGGCAGGCTGCCTGGATTCAGATCCCTTTCCTACTACTTAGTAGCTGCGTGAATTTGGACAAGTTTACTTGGCCGTCCCCTGCCTTGTATTACCCATCTGTAAGATTCTTACAATAACCTCAATCACTAAAACAGAACAGTGCACAGCACATAGTAAGGACTGCATTTTCATTCAGGTATATGCTGAATGAATTGATTTCCCCATTTGAAATTGATCTGTCCTACTTCCAGTCGACTCCCAAAGCACTTTGTTCCTCTCATATAGCCACCCACTCTGTCGCAGAAAATTGTCTCCAAAGTCCATACCATACCCATTGCTCTTAACTGGCCTGGAGTCCCTTAAATTGAAGCATCTTTCTTACTCATTTCTGTATCTTCTAAGGGCTTACCACGGGATCTGGTCCATAGTGGGGACTGAGCAAATTAGTGTACATTTTGAATTTCATCCAACATATTTATTGAGCATTTACAATGTGCTCTGCTAGGTGTGTAAAAACAGTCACGCTCCTTCTTCCCTGAAGATAATGAACAGATAAAGACCCCGAAAAAAGCAGTTGTGCTCTGAAGGAATGGAACAAAGTTCTGTAGGATCATGCAACAGAGGAAACTGACCTCGCCTGGGAACAATTGGAAAGACTTTCTTGAAGAAATGACATAAGCTGAGCTCTGAAGAAAGAGTAGGAGTTAGTAAGGTAAGGGGGAAGGAATTTTCCTGACAGAACAGCCGTGGTGGGAGGGAGTTTGCTATCTGAGATTGAGGAATTGAAAGTAGATCAGGATGGTTGGAGAGCAGTGGTATGAGATGGGGCTGCGAGGTAGGCAGGGACCACATCAAGTCAGCTGTGTTAAAGATACTAGACTTTTCCTTGAGAAGATGGGGAAACTGCTGAGAGTTTTATGTAAGTGAGTAGCATCATTGGGTTTGCACTTAGAAAATGTTGTCATGGATGACTTTAAAGAGACATTTAAGAAGATATTATAGTAGTCAACAAGAAATATAATAATAATAATAATAATAATAATAATAATTGTATATTGAAAAAGTAGATTGAAATAGATTGGTGAATTTGGGATATGCTTAGATGAATGACTTTAACACTTGTACTCTAAGATGGAAATGCCCCTGAATGTTCTATGGCAGCACTTGACCCTGAATCTTTGATCTTTGGCAACACATAAGACAGATATTTTGACTTAGGGGACACACTTCTACGGATATACATGGATTTGAATGAAAGCTGAAAAACATTGTGGAGTAGAGCACTATAGTAATTCAAAACAGCCACAGCTGCTAATCCTACTTTAAAATTTGTTGCCTATTTGGATTGTGCCAGCCGCTCCCCAAATGTGGTTCTCCAACCAGTAGCATCAGCATTATCTGGGAACTTCTTAGAAATGCAAATTCTTGAACCCACACTCTAGATTCACTGCATCAGGAACTCTGAGGGTGGGCGGTTACCTGTAATCTGAGATAAACAGGTAATTCTGATGCACACTAAATTGGCAGAGAGGAGCCAGGATACAAATTACACTCATTTCAAAACAGCCAAGACCCATTCTACCTTTCTGTCTTCCTCTCCAGAAGGAACTGACTGAAAGAGATTGGGGTTATAAGGATAACCTTGAGTATATTCTAATTTACATCTTTTTTAAGGCTAGTCATTTGTAAAATCCGTCAATTACTTGAGACACATTTTACAATAAAGAAAGACACACCAGTGGGTGGAGATGCTACACTTAATCATTTGTTCTTCCATTCTTTGAACACACATCTACTTTGTATCTAATATGTGTCAAGCCCTGTGTCTGTGAACAAGACAGAAGGTCCTTGCCTGCATGAAGTTCTGGCTTGGGGAGTAACACAGTAAGCAAGCAAACGCACAAAATAACTTCATATAGTTAATATAGGTTCTGAAGAAGTCACGTGGTAATTGGGTGCAGGAAGGGCAGGAAATGTTTCTGAGGTCTGAAGGATGAGAAGAGCCGTTAAAAAAGATCCAGGGGAGGAGCGCCTGGTTGGTTGACTTTGGCTCAGGTGATGGTCTCTCAGTCTGTGAAATCGAGCCCCGGGTCGGGCTCTGTGCTGACAGCTGGGAGCCTGGAGCCTCCTTCGGATTCTGTGTCTCCCTCTCTCTCTGCCTCCAACCCACTTGCATTCTGTCTCTGTCTTTCTCAAAAATAAATAAACACTCAAAAAAAAAAAAAAATCCAGGGGAATAAATTCCAGAGAAAGAGGAGCAAGCAAACACGATATACAAAGATCTTAAGGCCCAGACAAGCTTGGTGTGTTTCTGGGCGGAAAAAAAATGCCAGTGTGGCTAAAATATGGTGAATGAGAAGGATCCCGGTGTCTCTCATGAGTACTACTTGTCTGTAACAATAATAACAATCGCTTAGGTTTGTCCAGCTTTTTCAATTTGTAAAGCATTTTCAGATCTGATTGTTTACAGTTTTACTGTTGAAAGTTTATTTAATTATTGAGAGGGGGAGGGGCACAGAGAGAGGGAGAGAGAGAATCCCACGTAGGCTTTGCACTGTCAGCGCAGAGCCTGACGTGGGGCTCGATCTCGCGAACCATGAGATCATGACCTCGGTCAAAATCAACAGTCAGATGCTTAACAAGCCACCCAGGCACCCCCAAACTTTTATTGTTTAAGTTCCCATGGTGTTTTCTCTTACTTGTAGCTACAGGCATCCTGATACAGCACTTTAATGGTCCTCCCAAAAAATCCTTGGAGGCAGATTTTATTGTGTGAGGCATAGGGGCTATTCACAAATATTCCATTTCTTTTCCTTCCACCCTCCTTTGAAGTTAAGTGTGACTGTGACTATGTGACTTCATTGGTCAATGAAACACAAGTAGAAGTGGCATGTGTCACTCTTGGGGTAGGGGTCTTAAGTGCCAGTGTGCGGTTCCTCCTCTGTCAGGGTGCCCACGGATGCAGGTGTTGAGATGGAACCTCCATCAGCATGGGTCCCTGACTAGGGTGGGTCAAGCATTCCTCAGACCACTTTGGACATGGAGTTCTGTAAAAATGACCTCAAAATCTAGAGGATTGGCATTTAGTGCTTCAGAAACACTTATTATCTCACAATTTCTGTGGATCAGGAATTCTGTCACAGTTTACGTGGGTACCTCTGCCTTAAGACTCTCATAAGACCGCAATCAAGGTATTGTCCAGGGCTGTGATCTCATCTGAAGGCTTGATGGGGAGACAGTTGGCTTCCAAGCTCATTTGCATGGTTATTAGAAGGATTCAGGTACTCACAGCTTTAGGACCTCAGTTGCTTGCTGATGGTTGGCTGGAGATCTCTCTCAGTTCTTTGCCATTTGGTCCTCTCCATAAGGCCACTCATAACATGGCAAGTGGATTCCGAGAGGGGTGGGACAAGATGCAATAATGAAGTCCTAGCCTTTTTTTGTAATCTAGGTGCAGCCCACACCCACGAGCAGGGATTTTTCACAAGTATGACTCCCAGGAGGCAGGGCTTCCTGGGAGCCATTTTGGAGGCTGCCTACCATAATGAGTGAGAAGTAAACTTTTGTTAAGCAACTGAGAATTTGGGGTTGATTACTGCTGCAGCTTAATGTAGACTATCCTCATTTGATACAACTTCTATTCTTTTAAAAAAAATTTAATGCTTATTTATTTTTGAGAGAGAGAGAGAGAGAGAGAGAGAGAGAACATGCGCATGAGCAGAGGACGGGCAGAGAGAGAGAGAGAGGGAGACGCAGAATCTGAAGCAGGCTCCAGGCTCTGAGGTGTCGGCACAGAGCCTGACATGGGCTCGAACACAGAGCTGGAACTTGTGAACCGGGAGATCATGACCTGAGCCAACTGAGCCACCCAGGCACCTCAATACAACTTTTGTTCTTCCTTGTTCCGAAGAGGAAACTGATGCTCAGAGAGATTTAGGTGCTTGGCCAAAGATACATAGTTGGTTACTGGCAGAACTAGGATTTAAATCTATATCTGACTCCAGAGTCTGAACGTCCTTTCACCGTATACATTGTGCAAGTGTGAAATGTGGGGATGGAAAAGGCCTTCAGTTTCAGTCAGCGGGACAGTAGCAGCCCTCCACATCACTGCCAGAGTATACAGCAACGTGGGGTGAGCGGGTGAGAAGAAAGAACCCAGACAAAATCATGCCCTACTTCCTTGCACTCTGCTCCAACGCACTTTATATTCCCAGATTCACCACCTTTCTTTGATCACTTTAGCAGGTCCAAGTTTCTACCCACAGCCACATGCAGAATTGGCTTGTTTGGTTGGTTGTTTAGAAGATGGACAGAATCAAGAACGATTTGTCTGAGACTATTTTGTCAACCCCTTCCTATTACTGATGAGTCGATGAAGGCCAGAGAGGAGCTGTAACTTGCCCGAGGTCACACAGCACACTAGTGGCAGATATAGGAATATGACCTCCGTTGCTAGAATCCCAGTCCAGGCTTCTTTTCATGCAGTATGTGGCAACTTTGTAGAAATGCTACCAAGCAGGCGTCAGTGGCCTTTATATGTTAACAGCACAACCTCCTCCGAACAAGCTGTGCCTTGTACCGAGCTAGAAGGGTAGTCGAGGTAGAGCTTTCCTAGCTGTATTCTGGAAGATCTACTCTCCTTTCCTTCTGCTTCTACTTTTAAAGTTCCAAAAGGTATTTTTGATACCTCTAATTTAATTCCTCATGCCCACACCACAGCCTATTTCCACTTTAGGCTGCATCCCATTCTTTTTTTCAGTCCAGTTAGTGATGCTTGGAAGCCAAATTTATACTATGGTCTTTGAATAGCCAAAACAATCTTGAAAAAGAAAAACAAAACTGGAGGTATCACAATTCCAGACTTCAAGTTATATTTCAAAGTGGTAGCGATTAAGGCAGTATGGTTCTGGCATAAAAACAGACACAAATACCAATGGTATAGAATAGAAAATCAAGAAATGAACCCACAACTATATGGTCAATCAATCTTTGACAAAGGAAGAATGAATATACAGTGGAAAAAAGATAGTCTCTTCAACAAATGCTGTTGGGGAAATTGGACATTTACATGCCAAAGAATGAAACTGCACCACTTTCTTTCACCATACACAAAAATAGGTTAAAAATGGATTAAAGACCTAAATGTGAGACCTGACACCACAAAAATCATAGAAAAGAACATAGGCAGTGACTTCTTTCACATCAACCTCAGCCACTTCTTTTAAGATATGTCTCCTGAGGCAAGGGAAACAAAAGCAAAAAGAAACCATTGGAACTACATCAAAATAAAGAAGTCTCTGCACAGTGAAGGAAACAACAAAAATAAAAGACAACCTACTGAATGGGAGAAGATATTTGCCAATGGCATATCTAATAAAGGGTTAGTATCCAAAATATACAAAGAACTTATACAACCCAACACTCAAAAAACAAATAATCCAATTAAAAAACGGACAGAAGACATGAACAGACATTTCTCCAAAGAAGACATCCAGATGACCAACAGACACATGAAAAGATGCTCATTATCACTCATTATCAGGGAAATGCAAATCAAAACTCCAATGAGCTATCACCTCACCCCTGTCAGAATGTCAAAAAGAAACAAGTGTTGGCAAGAATGCGGAGAAAAAGGAACCCTCTTGCTCTGTTGGTGGGAATGCAAACTGGTGCAGCCATTGTGGGAAACAGTACGAGTGTTCCTCAAAGAATAAAAAAATAGAACTACCCTATGATCCAGTAATTGTACTACTGGGTACAACACCCCCCCAATACAAAAACACTAATTCAAAGGGATACATGTGCCCCTATGCTTATGGCAGCATTATTTGCAATAGCCAACTATGGAAGCAGCCCAAGTATCCACCAATAGATGAATGGATAAAGAAGAAGTGGTATATATATATAACGGAATATTACTCAGCCATAAAAATAATGAAATGTTGCCATTTGCAACAGCTAGGACTAGAGAGTATAATGCTAAGCAAAGTAAGTCAGTCAGAGAAATACAAAGGCCATGTCATCTCACTCCTATGTGGAATTTAAGAAACAAAACAAATGAGCAGAGGGGAAAAAAAGACAAACCAAGAAAGAGACTCTTAACTATAGAGAACAAACTGATGGTCATGGGGCAGTGGGGCAGTGGGAAGGAATGGGTGAAATAGGTGATGGGGATTAAAGAGTACATTTAGCATGATGAAAAAAATATATAATATGGTTTGATGGAATTTCCAGTGTTTGTAGATGTAAATGTGACAACTACAACAGAAAATGGGAGTGCAAATGGACCTTATAGTGGTAAGGTTTCTATATTCTACTTGAAGTGGTAAAATATTTATTACTAGTAGTATATGAAAAGTTAAGTATGTATTGTAACTACTAAAAAGTAAAACTCAATCGATACATTAAAAATACTAAAAATTTCAAATAATTCAAAAGAAGGCAGGAAATCAAAAACAGAGGAAACAAAGAGAAAACATAATGAAATAGTAGGCCTAAATCCAATATGCACAATTACATTAAATATAAATGGTTTAAACACACTAATAAGAGAATTGAGATTGTCAGAATGTATCAAAAAAATAGATCCAAGTGTATGTTATCTATAAGAAACTCAGCTCAAATTAGTGCAAAGATAAAAAATAAAAGGATGGGAAGAGATGCTTTGAAAACATAGTGAAAAGAAAGTTGGAGGTGGTTGTATTAATATCAAACATAGTAAGATTATGTACAGACAGTTGTTCATAGTATTCTCCTATCCTTATAGTGTTTGCAGATTCTGTAGTGATAAATCCTACACGGAAAATTAACAGAGATAAAAATAATGCTGAAAAAGTCAATTCACCAAGAGGATAAAACAATCTTAAATATATATAAACCTAACAGAACCACAAAATGTATAAACCAAAAATTGACTTTAAAAACCCTGAAATTGGGGTGCCTAGATGGCTCAGTCAGTTAAGCACCAGATTTCAGCTCAGGTCATGATCTCACAGTTGGTGGGTTCGAGCCCTGCGTCGGGCTCTGCGCCGACAGCTCAGAGCCCAGAGCCTGCTTCAGATTCTGTGTCTTCCTCCCTCTCTGTCCCTTCCCTGCTCTCTGTCTCTTTCTCTCTCAAAAATAAATAAACATTAAAACAAAACCCTGAAATGGGCAAATCCATAATTATAATTGGAGAATTTAACATTGCTCTGTAAGTAATTGATAGAATAAGTAGACAACAAATCAGCAATGAAACAGAAAAACAAAACAACACCATCAACTGACTGTATCTAATTGACATTCAATATAACCTTCACCCGATAACAGCACAATACACATTCTTTTCAAGTGCATGTGGAACATTCACCAAGATATACCATGTAGTGGGTCACAAAACAGGCCTTAACAAATTTAAAAGAATTGGAATCGTACAAGGCATGTTCTCTAAATAATGGAATTAAAGAAGAAATCAAAAAACAAAAAGATAACTGAAAATTTTCTAAATATTCGGATATTAAAGAACACACTTCTAAACAGTTTACGGGCTGAAGTAGAGGTCTCAAGGGAAATCAGAAAAAAATTAGAACTGAATGAAGATTAAAATACAATGTATCAAAATCTGTGAGACGAAACTAAAGCAGTGCTTAGAGAAAATAGTATAGCATTACACATATTTTAAAAGAAGAAATTCTTAAACAACAATTTAAACTTCCACAAAAACTACAGACTAATATCCTTCATGAACATAAGCATATAAACCCCCAACAGAATATAAGCAAATTGAATTCAGCAATAGATTAAAAAAAAAAAAAAAAAAAGGTCATACCATGACTAAGTAGGGTTTTTCTCAGGAATGTATGAGATGTTCATTGTTTGAAAATCATTGTAATCCATCCAACAACAGCCTGAAGAAGAGAAAACTGTATGATCCTATAAACTGCCTCATGCAGAAAAAGCATTTGCCAATATGCAACATCCATTCATGATTTTAAAAAACCTCTCAGAAAACTAGGCATAGAAAGGCACTCCTTAATTGGATTTAAAAACAGAGGGGGGGGGGTGGGATCTACAGAAAGCTCACAGCTAACATGATTCTTAATAGTGAAAAAGTGAATTCTTTCCCCCAGGATGAGAAAAAAGACAAAAATGTCTTCTAAAATCCTAAAACGAAACAGCTAATCAACACTCAAATGTCTTAGTGTTTAAAATCTTTGAGGCTTTGAAAGGCACCTGGATGGCTCAGTCGGTTAAGCATCCGACTTCAGCTCAGGTCATGATCTCACGGTTCCCACGTTTGAGCTCTGCATCGGGCTCTGTGCTGACAGCTCAGAGCCTGGAGCCTGCTTTGGATTCTGTGTCTCCCTCTTTGTCTGTGCCCCTCCCTGGCTCGTGCTCGCTCGCTCGCTCTCTCTCAGAAATAAATAAACATTATTTGAGCCTTTCATTTTTACATAAGAACTGACTGGACTATAAATGTCATGGTATCTTCTATCTGCTTCAATATCTAAGGAAACTATGAAACATACATACTCGAGGCATAGTATATTTTTTTCCTTTCAGTTTTTTCTGTTTTTTTTTTTTTTTTTTTTTTTTTTTAAATATATTAAAGAGAGAGAGAGACAGAGCATGCGCAGGGGAGGGGCAGAGAGATGGAGACAGAATCTGAAGCAGGATCCAGGCTCCGAGCTGTCAGCACAGAGCCCGACGTGGGGCCCAAACCGTGAGATCATGACCTGAGCCGAAGTCAGATGCTCAACCGACTGAGCCACCCAGGCGCCCCTTTCTGTTCAGTTTTTGACATATAACTCACATGCCATAATCTTTCCCCCTTGTACAATTTACTTACAATTCAGCTGTTTTTCATATACCACGAAGTTGTGCAGCCATCACCACTACTTGATTCCAGAATATTCTCTTCACTCCAAAAAGAAGTCACTTTCCTATTAGCAGTCACTCCCCATTCCCTCTTACCTCTTCCCATCCCCTGGCAACCATTAATCTCCTCTCCATCTCTATGAATTTGCCTAATATGGAAATTGCAGATAAATGAAATTATGCAGTCTGTGACCTTTTATGTCTGGCTTCTTTTACTTAGCATAATGTCTTCAGGGCTCATCCATGTTGTAGCATGTCACAATTTCCTTCCTTTTCCAGGCTGAATACTATTCCATTGCATGGATAATACCACATTTTGTTTATCTGTTTATCAGTTGATAGGCAATTGGGTTATTACCACCTTTTGGTTATTATGAGTAATGCCGTTATGACTATTCATGTGCAAGTTTTGGTGTGGATATAGTCTTTCAATGTTCTTGGATTTATATCCAAGAGTGGAATTTCTGGGTCATATGGTAACTCTAAGTTTAACTTTTAGAGGCCACGGCCAAACTATTTTCTAAAGTTGTGGCACATTTTACAAGCCTACCAGTAATGCGTGAGATTTCTTGTTACTTTACGTTCTTGCTGCATTCAGAATTTTCAGTCTTTTCAATTTTAGCCACTAGTAAGTATATAGTGGTATCTCACTGTGGTTTGGATTAGCGTTTCCTTAATGAGCAATGATGTGGAGGGTCTTCTCTGTGCTTCTTGGCCGTATCTTCTTTGGAGAAATGTCTATTCGTACCCGTTGCTCGTTTTATGTTGAGTTATTTGTCTTTTCACTGTGGAGTTGTAAGAGTTCTTTCCATACTCTGAGTAAAAGTCCTGTTCCAGATATACGATTTGCAAACATTTCCTGTCATTCTGTGGGCTATCTTTTTACTTTCTTGGTAGGCCCCTTTGGAGCATAAAAAGTTTTAAATTTTGGTGAAGTCTTTTCTTTTTTTTCTTGGGCAGAGCATATCTGAAAAACATCCTGACGTACCTTCCCCTTATGAGTTAGCTGGCTTCTTTCTCTTTACCCCTTTTGCTGTATAAGCTTAAGCCATGAGGTTTATGCAGCCCCAGAAAGGGAAGGGGAAATAGCAGCAGCTAGAATACAAAGGCCATTTGATTCAAAGTCAGCTTTTGGGTTAAGATTTCTAAATTCTAGGGGCACCTGGGTGGCTCAGTCGGTTGAGCATCTGACTTCGGCTCAGGTCATGATCTCACAGCTCATGAGTTCGAGCCCCGCGTCGGGCTCTGTGCTGATGGCTGGGAGCCTGGAGCCTGCTTCAGATTCTCTGTCTCCCCCCTCTCTCTGCCCCTAACCCACTCACATTCTGTCTCCGTCTCTCTCAAAAATGAATAAACATTAAAAAAAATTTTCTGAATTCTAAAAATTCCCTCCGTATAGCAAAGGAAATGCATGGTGTTCTTTGCCGTGGGGAGCACTCTATCCAAAGGGAGCTTCTAGACACCTAGGAAGAAATGGGAAAGGCTTCTGGAACCAGGAGCTTGAGAGGAAAATTAGATAGGGAAGCAGTCAGATGCTGGCCCTGGCTTCTTCTCACTCTTGAGTCGAAAGTCTCAAAGGGCAGGTCAGTTAGAAACCACAGCGTTCCCAGAGCTTCCCTGGCATCAACAGGGAAGGGGGCAAGCCCTCTTAGAGAAGGATCGTGTTGGTGCCAGATCAGCACGGCTCCTCACTGGCAGGCCTGCAATATCTGAGGGAGGTGTCTAGCACCAAGTGGACCTGAGGTAGCGTCCTACACAGGCTATGCTGTGGCTCACGTGTACCCAGGGCTGCAAGGAGACGGTCAGAACACAGAGGCTGCAGTTCAAGGACTCTGTGAAGAGGCAACAGGCCAGGACCACAGGCATCTCAGTGTAGACCAGCCCGGGGGGTGGAGGGGGGGGATTGGTACAAACAGCTATGCTGTAGAGACAGCAAGAACAGCACGCAGATCCAAGCTTCTGCCCGCCTCCCACCGTGGAGTTATGAAACCTTATTCTTGTGGCCATCATGTTGCCTGGGAGGAATCACCAGCAAACACTAGCCTGGACAGTGGAAGAAGACACAGGTCCAAGCGGTGGGGTGGGAGGAGATCCTATCTATTTTATGCAAATACAATGCTTTTGGCAGGGGGGGTCCTTCACCAATAGGGCAAAATAATCCTTTTTATCATAAAAATCAACTTGGCACACTGTAGGCTATTTTTTTTTAATTTTTTTTAATTTTTTTTGAATGTTTATTTATTTTTGAGACAGAGAGAGACAGCATGAATGGGGGGAGGAAGGGTCAGAGAGAGAGGGAGACACAGAATCCGAAGCAGGCTCCAGGCTCTGAGCTGTCAGCACAGAGCCCAACGCGGGGCTCGAACTCACGGACCATGAGATCACGACCTGAGCCAAAGTCGGACGCTCAACTGACTGAGCCACCCAGGCGCCCCTAGGCTATTTTTAATTCACCAAGAACTCTTTGCGTGCCTTTCACGTGCCAAGCATAGGAAGGAACCTGGGGAAACATGTAGTGAATCACTGCTATGGCCCATGGGTGAATGAAAGAACATATGGAAAGCCTTTGGCTCAGTGCCTGGCACACAGTAAGCCCGCAGTAAATGTGAGTTCTCTGTCCGCCCTAACCCGGTTAGCAGAACATCTAGATTAATGCAGAGGTCGGAGGGTCATATGATGAAAAGGATTGGTTTGAAGTCATATGGACTTGATTTACAGGCCCGCTGTGTGACCTGGGAAAAGTTACTCTACCTCCCTGAGGCTATTTCTACCCTGTGAGATGAAGATACCTACCTGTGGGGTCATTGTGAAGATACAACACGATAAACTGCTTGCACGCTGTGTGTAGGTCACCATGACAGATAAAGAAAACAACATGTGAGGTAATACAACCGATACGCATTGAGAGCTTACTATGTGTATGACTCAGTTCTAAAAGCTTTAAGTGCAAAAAGTCATGTCATTCCACAAGAACCCTAGGAGGCAGGTGCTATTATTATTCCTGTTTTGCAAATGAGGAAATTTAATGAGTGGTGTTTAAAGACATGTCAAAGTGTCATAGCTGGTAAGTGCCAGAGTCAGGATTAAAATGGAGGCGGTCTAACTCCAGAACTTGCGTCCCCAGTCACTGCACTACAGTGCAAAGATCAGGTACCAGGTTCCGATCAAAGCCACTAATGCATGGAGACCATTTCACAGAGCTTGGCCCCTGAGAGACACTCGGTGAAAGATCGATGTCATTGTGTACATGGTGGCGCTTGGAATCCGACCGATTTGAATCCCAATTCTAACACTTACTAGTGACTTAGTGTATTAGTGACCTATTGATGTGTAAAATTACCCCGAAACTCGGAGGCTTGAAATCACATTTACCATCTCACAGTTTCTGAGTTACAAATCTGAGACCAGCGGAGGTGGGTGGTTCTGAGCCAAGGTCTCTCGTGAGATTGTAGTCAAGGTATCAGTTGAAGATACATCATCCGAAAGCTTGACTGGGGTGGAAGGGTCTGTTTCTAAGGTGGCTCACTCACATGACTACTTAACGTCAGGTGGTCTCAGTTCCTCTCTGGGTATTGGCAGAAGGCCTGAGTTCCTTAACATGGGGACCTCTCCATGGGGCTGCTTGAGTGTCCATAGACATGGCAGGGAGAGTAATGAGAGAGAGAGAGAAAGAGAGAGAAGCCACAATGCCTTTTAATGACCTATTCTTCTACCATGTTATAGGTCAGAAGTGAATAAGTAAATCCAGCCGTATCCCAGGGCACAGGAATTCAGCTCCATCTTTTGAAGGGACATGTATCAAAATCATTTATTTAAAATGACCACATCAAGGGGCAAGTTATTAATCTCTCAGTGCTTCAGTATTTTTATCCTTTAAAATGGGTTAATATTAGTTTTCTTCATAGCAACTTTGTGGGTTAAGTGAGACAATTCACAGAAAGAGCCTAGATGGTGCCTGACACATAGGGGGCATCCGTATCTGTTAGCTCTGATTGCCATTTATTATTAGCTATGCTGAACATGGCTATGTCTCTTGTCACTTAGTCTCAGTTTGTTCACCTATCAAATGGGATTAGTGATATCTACTCTGTTCAAGGCACATAAAAACTGTTTGCTGAATGCATGCACAAGTGAATTTATTGAATACATACTATGTGTCAGGCCCTGATCTAGGCACTAGGGACATAAAACTAAACAAACCAGACAAGGTTTTACCCTTATGCAACATACATTCCAAAAGGGGAAGACAAAAAATAAAAACCCACAAGTAAACAATAAAGCAAATCATTAAAAAAATTTTTTTAATGTTTATTTATTTTTGAGAGAGACAGAATGCAAGTAGGTTGGGGCAGAGAGAGAGGGAGACACAGAATCTGAAGCAGGCTCCAGGCTCTGAGCTGTCAGCACAGAGCCCGACACGGGGCTCAAACTCATGAGCTGTGAGATCATGACATGAGTTGAAGTTGGACGCTCAACCGACTGGGCCACCCAGGTGCCCCAAAGCAAATCATTTTATTAAAAAAAGTTTAATGTTTTTATTTATTTTTGAGAGAGAAGTGGGGGAGGGGCATAAAAAGAGAGACACAAAATCCAAAGCAGACTCCAGGCACTGAGCTGTCAGCACAGAGCCCGATGTGGGGCTCGAACCCATGAACCGTGAGATCATGACCTGAGCCAAAGTTGGATACTTAACTGAATGAGCCACCCAGGTGCCCCATAAAGCAAATCATTTTAGAAAAAGGAAGCAAAACATGGTGTTGTATGAGAAATAAAATACAGTGAGATAACCCACCAGAATGGCTAAAAAGACTGACAACATCAAATGTTGGTGAGTATGTGGAACAAACAACTCGCATACATTGTTTATGGGTGTGTAAAATGGCTCAATCAGTTCGCAAAATATCTGGAAGTTTCTTATAAAACTAAACACACACCTTTCCTGGGACTCAATGATCCCGCTTTAGGTATTTACTCAAGAGAGAAGAAAATCCACACCAAGACTTGTATGAGTTCATAGATGCTTTACTCATAATAGCCCCAAACTAGAAATAGTTCAATGCCCATCAATGGGAAAATGGACAAAATGACATATATTCCTGCAATTAAATAGAATTCAGCAATAAATCTTCTGATACAAGGTGAACAACACAAATGATTCAAAAACATGCTAAGTGAAAGAAGTCACAAAACAAATATATAACATATGATTCCATTTATAGTTCTAGAACAGGCAAAACTCATCTATGGTGAAAAAAAAAATGAGAACAGTGGGAGATGGGTTTGATGGAGGAGGAGCAGGAAGGAACTTTCTGGGAAGATGGAAATGTTCTAGAGCTGCATTGTTTGACATGCAGGCCACCAGCCATGTGGATCATTATTGTTTTTATTTTTAATTTTTTAATGTTTACTTATTTTGAGAGAGAGAGAGAGAGAGAGAGAGAGAGAGACAGAGAGTATCCCAAGCAGGCTCAATGTCATTAGCATAGAGCCCGACATGAGGCTCAAACCCACGAACTGTAAGATCATGACATGAGCCAAAATCAAGAGTTGGACGCTTAACCAACTGAGCCACCCAGGCGCCTCCATGTGGATTATTTAAATTAAATTGTTCAAAGTTAAATAAAATGGAAACTTTGGCTCCACAGGTGCAATAGGCACATTTTGATTACTCAACAACCACACATGGCCAGTGGCTGCTGTATCCGGATAGCATTGTTCCATATCTTCCTAGGGATGAAGTCCTAGGGATGAGTTGTCAAATCTCATGGAATGATAAAGTTAAGATTTGTGCATTTCATTTGTAAAATTTGCCTTTAAATATATTGAACTCCCTTAAAGCTACCTAGGCTGATGTGTTTAGGGGTGGGGTATGCTGCTGTCTGCAGCTTACTCTGAAATGCATCCAAGAATAAGATGGGCTGATGGATGGGGAGGCGCACTGACGTATGGTAAAGCAAATACAGCAAACTGTTAACTGTGGAATCCAGGTGGTGGGCATATGTATCTTCATGATACAAGTCTCTCAACTCCTCTGGGTGAAAACTTTTATAATAAAATTAGGAAGCAACACATGGTGACATAATTAAAGAATGAATATCCAAGTGGAGAAACACAGTGGGGAGTCTTAGTGAGGGGGTCAGGGAGTAACCAGACAAGGTTACTGGCAGGATCACATTCATTGACTCACTCACTCATTCAGGATGCAGGGACGAATCAGACCTGGTCTCTTCCCTTGAATCCGGGAGATGTCAGGAGAGTAACCACTTGTGCCAAGGTGCTGAGGACCTACTATGTGCCCCGGTTGGAGCGTGGGTCGGTGGGACAGCACAGCCCAAATACTTTCTTAACCGCTCCACACTGCTTCCTTTTGGCTCTACCTCTCTGGCCTCAGAGTGGACTACCTTACTCTTCCTTTACCATAATTTCGGAAAGATCCAAAAATGTCCGTTCCATCAGGGTGGGGACTTTGTTCACTGCTTGATATCCACCACCAAGCACATAGGAGATGTTCAGCAAGTATGGTGCCAAGGAAATATAAGAATGAAGCTTGTGGTCTCAGTGGCCTCTCTACCCCCTAAAGCCTCTTTCCCTGCTTCAGGACTTTGACCTTGCTGCCTTCTCTCTCTGGACCGCTCGGTCTTTCTGGTTTTTGCATCCCCTATTCTCATCATTTATGTCTCTGCTCCAGCATCACCTCCTGCAAGAGGCCTTCCCTGACCACCCTGCCTGTCTCCCCACCTCTCCATCATCGGGTGCTTTTTGCATCATCGTCTGCTTTTTGGTTTGTTTTTGTTTTTTCGTTTTTTTTTTTTTGCTAAAAAAAACAAAAAAAAAAAAAACAAAAAAAAAAAAAACCTATACCAGGGTACAAAATAATATATACTTACAGATTTATTTGAAAATCATCAGTTTTATGAAGGCTTTGTAATGTTTGCAAGGTGTTTGTTTGTCCTACTTATATCAGCCTCTCCCCAGATATTCGCTGTAAAGCAGGGAGGCTCTCCGGGGGCACATCATCCTGTTTTGGTTCCTTCATACTGTTGTCACTCTCTGAAAAATTTTTTGCCGGTTTTGTACGTTTGTTTGCTTTTCATCTGTCTCCCTTCTAAGAGGTAAATTCCAGGATGGATGGCAGGGACCTGGTCAGTTTTGTCCACAGCCCCATACAGTGAATGCTCAGTCACACAGCCTCGCTCCATCAGCGCGCACTGCTCCTGCAGTCACGCTGCGGCTGTGGGAGGAGGCAGTCCAGGCCCGGGGTCCCGGGAGAAGATGCGAGTGGAGAGCAGGGGACTGTGGCCTGTCCCCAAAGCCCCGCCCCCCGAGCTCCGCCTCCGCCGGGGCGCGTGCCGCAGCCTCGCTCTGGGGCCAGAGCCTGCGCGCTGCGCCCCGCGCGCCCAGCGCCCCGCGCCCTGCGCCCCGCGCTGCCCGCGCGCCCGAGCCGGCAGGGGTTTCTTTCCCCCGTCGCGGTCATGTCTCCGGGTCCGGCCCGGCGGGGTGGCGCGGCCCAGGCCCCGGCGCCCGCGGCGAGCGACCGCCAGGGACCATGATCCGGCTAGGCTGCTGGTGTGCGCGGCGGCCCCGCGGCGCGGCGTTCCCCGCCGGGCGGCGCTGGGGGTCGGGCGGGCCGGCGGGCCGGGCGGGCGGCCGCTCCCTGCGGGTGCTGGTGGACATGGACGGCGTGCTGGCCGACTTCGAGGGCGGCTTCCTCAGGAAGTTCCGCGCGCGCTTCCCCGACCAGCCCTTCATCGCGCTGGAGGACCGGCGCGGCTTCTGGTTGTCGGAGCAGTACGGCCGCCTGCAGCCCGGCCTGAGCGTGAGCACCCCCTCGCCCCCCGCCCCGGCCCCGCTCGGCGCCGCCGCGGGGCCGCCGTTCCCGCTCCGGGGCCCCGAGCCCAGCCCGGCGGGACTGAGGCCCTCCTTCCCGGTCCTGGGCCGGGAGCCCGCGTGACCTTGGGTGGGTCATCGCCCCGAGCCTCGGGGTAGTCTTCGTGTGAAAGGGGGGCCTGGGGAGGACCGAGGGCGCAGCCCTGCGCGCAGGAGCTGGTGGCTGTCCTCTCAAAAGTCAGGAGAATAGGAAGCGTAATATACTGTCTTCAGCACACTTTTTAAGTTTTGGTGCATTTGGCCACGAGTCTTTTAATTTTTTAAATGAAATAAATGTTACAGGTAAAGTCCTCTTTGACCCCTGCCACGGTCACGTGCCCACTTCTTCATCCTCGCGAATTTGATGAGTGTCTTTACCATTCTTTTTTTGCCCTTTTCCATGAATGCATTAGTTCCCAGTGGTATTTGAGGTCCAGAGAAGTGGAGTGCTGCACATCACACAATGCGTCAGTGGTCAAGATGGGGTGGGATCAACTCCTTGGTTTATCCCCTTGCTCTGGCGGCCCTGCTGAACCTGAGCCCGCCACATCCCGCTGACTCCTGATGTGCTCTGCTCTCTGAGTCCGCGATGGATGGAGGGGAAATATCCAGGCACGTTTATAGACAGATGGCTTGGTTTGTGAGCTTAAACTGTTTGGTGAAAGGAACAGGATTTTGCCTTGCCCGCTTAAAGAGGCTGGATGTTTTCTGGCATCCCTTGATTGGCCACCTAGGGTCCCCTAGGTCACCAGAAGTTTGATGATGATGATGATGATGGTATTAGAGCCTATTTTGTATCCGTAGGTTGACTGCATTATCTCCCATGTGAGATAGACATTATATCTCCATCATGCAGGCGAGGAAACTTGTCCTAAGTCATATAGCCGGTAAGGGGCTCAGCTAGGATTGGAACCCAAGTCCGTCTGCCTCCCAAGCACATTTAGCTTTCGCCACCCCAAAGTCCTCTTCTCTGTCCTGCTCTAACAAGTAACTTTTCTTTCGACTTAGAAAAGGTTACTTGACAATAATTGGTTTGTTGAGAGGCAGGTTGAAAAGAAAATCAAGCACCATGTCTCTCTTAACACCATGCACTTCAGAAGGTGACTTTCCCAGAGTTCTGTGTGCTCACTCCTCCCAGCTCTAATGGCTGACTACCAACTTCGAAGTGGAGAGAATACCCTAGTAATTTTTTTGCGGCCTCAGTAACATACCCCCCTGCTCTGTGTGTGTGTTCATTTATAGACGGTGCACGGTATTGACAGTCTGGGCACCTTGTTTCCTTCCAGAAGTGTATTAGGGCAATAAAATAAAGCCCGTCCCCGATCCTGGAAAGGACAGTGGCTTTTGCAGTCCTTTGTACAAGTGTGCAGGCCCCAGGACTAAGGAGATGAATTACCATTTTCTAAGGACGAGGCAAAGGAACAGAGCTCCTGGGACACTAAGGAAGGGGTGTTCTGGGAGTGACGTGCTGAGTTCTGCTTCTGGGAACATTGCAGGAAATGGGATTTTAATAAATGAACACGTGCCCTTTATCCCCAGCACAGCTCACAGCAGGACATCCCCGGGTCTCACCTGGGCTGAGCTGGCCCAGCATCTACAGTTAAAGACAACCAATCAGTCAACCCAGCTTAATTATGTAGGCACATCTGCTTTACAAAACACTGCTCTATCTGTATCCCCGTTGGTCTCCACGGTGCTCTGAGGGGTCACTGGGGCTGAGGTGGAAGGCAGTGCTCATTTTAACTGACTTGGAATGCCGCGTGGTCAGAACAGTTGAGGAACTGAGCCCAGAGACAGGAAGTGCCTTGACCAGGGTTTCAGAGCCCAGTTAGTGATGGAAGGAGGGAGAGGTGGCTGGGATGCCGATTACTGAGGTGAGGTGGTTAGCCCGGGGTCACACACTAAGGGGCCAGGACGTCTTACCCCTCTGTCGAGTGCGCTTTCCACCAGCCTATGCTGCCTCTGTGTGAGTCAGAAGCCGAAAGTCATGTTCTGACAGTATCACCCATAAGTGGCCTTGAAAAAACAATCCTCTGTAAACGTCAGTTTCCTTATCAGTAAGCCAAGGATAGCAATTCTTGCCCCTTGTGGGATGTGAGGCTCAAACAAGAGAGAACAGACATTAGCAAGAGTTACTCGTTTGCTTAATCCCACACAGTTTGCAAGAATATGGCCCGTGTGATCTCAGGGTTCTCCCCGCCTGTATGACACGGTGGTTCTGGAGTGTGTGGCCTCTGGCCTGGCAGAGACCCTTGCTGCACCACACACATGGGGTTCAGGTTCCTGCTCCTCAGAGGACTGGGTCTGTCTCCCTTCCCCTTGTCCCGGGCCTGGAGAACTGTGGCATTTTGCAGACTTGGTTTTGGCCCCGTAACACGAGGTAGAAACTTCTAGCCTGGGACTTGGGAGGTGGTGTTCAGCTCTCAGCAATGCCACCGTCCCGCTGGGTGACATTTCAGAAAAACCCTTCCCTATTCAGAGCCTTGATTTTCTCATATGACAGATGCAGGTCTGGATTTTTGGCTTTCAAACTTTAGAAGCAGCAGAATACGTTTTACACAAAGTACTTACTGACATATCAGTGCACAAAGCAGACAAAAGGGCTGTCGTAGTTGATATGAGTGAGGAGCCTGGAGTTCTGCTCAACTGGCCTTCCACCTGCTCTCCACCAGCCCCCCCCCCCCCCTTAACCTACACTGCACAGAGGTGCGCTGAAAAATCTCTAAGTTCCTCCAGCTCTTGAATTCAAGGACTCTAGTGCCATGGCATGACCTGGTCCACCCTCAGAGCTTCTACAATGCCTCTGGCCGTTCGAATCAAGCAAGTGCATATGATTCATGACCTACCTTGGGTCCCAGGTGGCGCTAGCCGTGCCTCTAGCAGAGCAGGCTTCAGAATTCATGGCCCCTGACACCTTAGCTGGTCTCTGCTGGATCCTTGCTGAAGTCGGAGCCCCTGGAGAGGGGCTGGAACACACATACTCCATGTGACCCGCCCTCCCCCTGGGATGTGTCCTTGTGTGTGTGTGTGTGTGTGTGTGTGTTGGGGGGTAAGGGGAGCGTGGAAGGCTCACACTCTTATTGTCAGCAGCTCTTCCCAGCTGTGCCGTCCTTGTGGTGAGGCGAGGTGCTGAGTACCCTGTAAGTCGCATGTTTCTCTCTCGTCTTCTTAGGAGAAGGCCATTAGCATATGGGAATCGGAAAATTTCTTTCTTGACCTGGAGCCTCTACCGGGGGCTGTGGAAGCTGTGAAGCAGATGGCCAACCTAGAAAAGTAAGTTTGTCTTCCCGCCTGAGTATTTGCGCCTTCCCCCTGCCGGCGCCTCCCCTTCTCCCCTGCTGCCCCCACCCTCTGCCGCCCTGCCTTCTCTCTCCCTCGTCCCTGCACAGGCCTCCATGCTTGTTTCTTCAGCCCTGGACATGGTAACACCCTGAGTGACACACACTCGGCCTGTAGGCTAGTAAGGTGTTTTGATCCAGTAACAGGAGAAAATATTGAGTCTAACGGGACCTGGGTGACTGGGTGCTGGATGAGCCCGTATTCAGCAAATATCTGAGAACCGACTCTGTTAGATGCTCCTGGACACCGGTGATACAGAGACGAACAACACATCGTCCCGCCATCTTGGAGCTCACAGTCCTGCCGGAGAGTAGGTGCTGACGTTAAAGAATCTCACAAGCAGAGATAATCACGGACTGTGATCAGTGCTGAAAAGGAACAGAGTAAGGGGTACGAAGGGGCCTAACGGGAGACCTAATGAGAAAGGTGGTGAGGAAGCAGTATTGTGTGAGGTATTTCTGTTTGCTTCTGGTGGAGCAGTTGCTTCTGTGAGCTGAAGCTCCCGCTCCATAACCACCCACTAAAATCCATCAGCAGTTACAGATGATGGCCTTCCCTGAGGACTTAAAACAGAAAACACAAAAGCCATCCTGAGATGTAGTTCGCGTGCCGTACAGCCATTTAAAGTGTCTAATTCAACGGGTGTGTTCGCAGAGTTGTGCACTCATGACCATGGTCAACTTCAGAACACTTTCATCACCCCCGAAAGAAACCCTAAACCCATCAGCAGTCACCACCCCTTCTTCTCCTTCCCTTGCAACCCTAGGCAGCCACCGTCTACTCTAAGACTCTGTAGATTTGCCCGTGCGAGACATTTCATGTGCATTTCATGTACATACACTGTGTGGTCTTTTGTGATTGGCTTCTTTTATGCCGTCTTGTGTTTTCAGGGTTCATCTGCTTCCTAGCACAAATCAGTACTTCATGGCTGGGTAATATTCCACAGTACGGATATGCCACGTTTTGTTCATCTGTCCATCAGTTAGTAGACACTTGGGTTGTTTCTGCTTTTTAGGTATTAAGAATAATACTGCCATGGACACTCAGGTACAAGTTTTGGGTTTTTTTGTGGTCATATGTTTTCATTTTTCTTAGGTGTGTATATACCTAGGAGCAGAATTGCTGGGTCTTGCGGTAAATCCATGTGTAACATTTTGGGGACTGCCAAACTTTTCCAAAGTGACAGTACCATTTGACGTTCCCGTTAGCAATGTATGAGGATTCCATCACACCCTTGCTAACACTTGTGGGCTTTTTTTTTTTTTTTTTTTTTTTTTTTTAAAGGAGGCTTCGCACATAGCATGGAGCCCAGTGCAGGGCTTGAACTCATGCTCTGAGATCAAGACCTGAGCTGAGATGCAAAGTTGAATACTTATAACCAACTGAGCCACTCAGGCTCCCCGTGTGGTCTTTTTTATTGCAGCCGTCCTAGTGGGTGTGAAGAGATATCTCATCGTCCTTTTGATTTGCCATTTCTCTGAGGGCTTATGCTTTGAGCATCTTCTGGTGTGCTTTTTAACCATATGTTTATCCTTTTTGGAGAAATGTTTATTCAGATCCTTTCCTACTTTTTTTCAATTGGGTTATTGATCTTTTTTATTGCTAATTTTTGAGAGTTCTTTATTTTAGATAACAAGTCCCTTATCGGATATATGATTTGCAAATATATTCTCTCATCCCATGTGGATTGTTGCTTTACTTTCTTGGTGGTGTCCTTTGAAACCCAAAGTTCTTATTTGGATATAGTTCACTTTACCTGTTTTTCTCTTTTGCCCCTGTGTTTTTGCTGTCGTATCTAAGTATCATATGCCTCAGCCAAGGTCACAAAGACTTGCTCCTGCGTTTTCTTCTAAGAACTTTATAGTTTTAGCTCTTACATGTAGGTCTTTGATCCATTTTGAGTTAATTTTTGCATAAAGTGTAAGGAAGGGGTCCCACCTCAATCTTTTGTCAGTGAAAATCCAGTTCTCAGAACCATTTGTTGAAAAGACTCTTTTTTCCTTCTATTGAATGGTCTTGGCTTCCTTGACAAACATCAACTGACCATAAGTGTTTAAGATTTATTTCTAGACTTGTATAAACTTTTATTGGTCACAGTTTTGCTTGAATTTACCAGCCTGCCTGACCAATCAAACATAAGGTATGATTTGGTCTTTACTGTGCCATATAAATGCCTCCCCAAATCATCAGTGTTCAAAGTTCCACCATTAGAACTTTGAGTTACAGTTTTTCAGACTCATTTTGTTGGCAGTTTAGTTTTAGACTTGAGTCAGGTCCTGCAGAGTACTGTGTTTCATTCTGGTTTATGATTTGAACTTGATTTATGGTGGAATACTGTTGTATGACTTCTTCCACCTACAGGAAGAGCCTAGAGGGACAAAGCGTATGTGTATCTGCACTGAAGCTGTTCAAAATTCTATTTGGGTTTGGATCAGCGTTTCCTGGACCGCATTCAGCCAACTGTATTCTGGGGTGCTAGATAGCGTAGTGGTTAAGGTTATATCCTAACTGGAGTTGGGCTGCCCAGGCTCAAATCCGGGCTTTTCCCGAATCTAACTCTGAGATGTTGGGCAAGTTATTAAACTTTCTGGGTCTCAGTTTCTTCAAGTGTAGAAGGAAGGTTATGAGAAAGTCCTCAGTATATATAGCTCCTGGCACATTGTAAGTGCTCAGTAGATGTTAGCTGCTGTGGTTACTATCCTGCAAGATTTAATAGGTATGCAACAAAAAAGTATTCTTTAACCAAAACAGTATGGGGGGCATTGGATTAAGATCAGACTTCTAAGGGCTTCCAGATTGCTAGTGTGTGCATCATGACCCTTCACTGGGGTAGCAGAGGATATAGCATTCTTCATATGTATTCTAGCCTAGAACACTTTTCCCCCCACAGCTTCCCTGGTAACGCTTTTGTGAAAATGCAAGTCTAGACCATACCACAGGTCTTGTACTTCCATTTGGCTCCTAACAGGGTAGATTCCTAAGGTCAGTCAGTGCCCAAAGTTTGGACAGAGAGAGAGAGGGATCTAGTCAGTAACTAAGTAGATAGCTTTGTATCTAGTACCGAAGTAGACAGAGGCCAAGGTTTAAAATGTTACTTAAGGAATATTTGTCAGGCATCTGCTACATGCTAGGCTTCCTAGAAGATGCTGCAGATACAGAAGTAGGTAAGAGATCTTGCCTTCATAGAGTTCACTAGTAAACAGATGACTAGAACATAGTTCTAGAAGTGGCGTGGTAGATGTATGAATACAGAAGGCAGGGGCTAACACTCTCCAGAGGAGGCGGCGACACTTGAGCTGTCATCTTGAAAAATGAAAAGGGATCTGGCAGGTGCAGAAGGCAAGGGGGTGTCAGGTAGGAGGGAACAGTGAGCGAATACCTTATCTGCCCACTGTCCTAAAACAGCCTTCCTGGCATGCTGTGTCCTTCCTCCACCAGCACCGAGCAGGGGCTGTGCTTCCTCGGACTATCTTCAGTGGCAACTACCCTTTTTTTCTTAGTGTTTATTTTTATTTTTTGGCGGGGGAGGGGCAGAGAGAGAGGGGGACAGAGGATCCAAAGCAGGCTCTGTGCTGACAGCAGAGAGCCCGAAGCGGGGCTTGAACTCACAAACCTCGAGATTGCGACCTGAGCCAAAGTCGGACGCTCAACTGACTGAGCCACCCAGGTGCCCCTACCCTTTATTATTATTATTATTATTATTATTATTATTATTATTCAGTAATACATGAGTATATTCTTTTGAAAAATGCAGTGTGTACATATGTGAAAAAATGTGAGTTGCCCATTTTCTCCACTCTCCCATGTACATCTCCCTCAACCCCGCTCTTTCTATCCTCGTTAACAATTTGGGGTGTATGCTTACAGACCTTTTAAAATGCATTTATGTATTGGGGCACCTGGGTGGCTCAGTCGGTTGAGTGTCTGACTTTGGCTCAGGTCACGATCTCACAGGCTGTGAGTTCGAGCCCCGCATTGGGCTCTGTGCTGATGGCTCAGAGCCTGGAGCCTGCTTCAGATTCTGTGTCTCCCTCTCTCTCTGCCCCTCCCCTGCTCATGCTCTGTCTCTCTCTGTCTCAAAAATTAAATAAAAACATTAAGAAAAAAAAATTTTAATAAAAAAATGCATTTATGTACATATTTGTATGGTTTACAAATACAGGTTTATCTGTATATAAATTTGTATGTTCTACCCAGCAGCCAGAGAGATATTTTTAAACCAAATTCTGGTGATGTTGGTCCCCTCTTAAAACTACCTCTTGGGGGGCACCTGGGTGGCTCAGTTGGTTAAGCGTCTGACTTCTGCTCAGGTCACGATCTCACAGTTTGTGCGTTCGAACCCCGCGTAGGGCCCTGTGCTGTCAGTGTGGAGCCTGCTTTGGATTCTCTGTCTGCCTCCCTCTCTGCCCCTCCCCCTGTCCCTCTTGGCTTCCTACCCTAAGTCCGCCAGGCCCGTGAGGTGGTCTGCTACCCGCTGTGTCGCCCTCCAACCTCTTTTCACCTGCTCCAGGCACGCTGGCTTATTTTCTGCCCCGGGGATGCACGAAGCTTGTTTCTGATCTTACAGAACTCTTAACGTACCCTCTTGGAATATTTCCCTGCTAGGACTTGGTGTGGCCACATTGATTTTAATCCTTTAGCTCTGAGTAGCTTTCGTGTCCCCCCTTCAAAGTGGCCATGCTGCTGTAGCTAAAGAGGCCACTGTCCCCACCCAGCTTCCTCCCCATCCCCTGGGTATGTTCTCTAAGCTGATGTTGTGTGTCTGTGTTGTCCCTTCCTCTCTCAAATGTCAGCTCCCTGGGGTCAGGGAGCTATCTTCCTGGTCCCTAGGGTGCTACCTGGCACAGGGTACAGGCTGAGGTATTTGCTGAATAAACATTCACAGAATAGTTGTTGTTTATAAAATAGGATGTGGTCTTCTATATTATTCTATTGCTTTCTCTTTTGTACCTGACAATAGGTGTTAGCTCCCTTTCCACAACAACACTATCGAGCTATCTTATTCTTTGTAACTACTGCATCGTGTTTTATTGCATACATATACCATCATGTATTTAATGCGTTCCATATAGACATTTAAGTTGGTTCTCATTGCTCCTTGTTTATCAGGCTATAATGAGTACACATGCAAGTATTTCTGTGCAAGAGTGGACCAGCTGGATCAAAGCCATATGCATTTTTATTTTATTATTATTTTTTTTAATTTTAGAGAGAGCACGAGCAGAGGAAGGGCAGAGGGAGAGAGAGAATCTTTTTTTAAAAAAATTTTTAATGGTTATTTATTTTTGAGAGAGAGAGAGACAGACAGACAGACCACAAACAGGGGAGGGGCAGAGAGAGAGGGAAATGCAGAATCCGAAACAGACTCCAGGCTCCAAGCTGTCAGCACAGAGCCCGACAGGGGGCTCGAACTCACAAACCATGAGATCATGACCTGAGCTGAAGTTGGACGCCTAAATGACTGAGCCACACAGGTGCCCAGAGAGAATCTTAAGCAGGTTCCACCCTCAGTGCTGAGCCCAACATGGGGCTTGATCTCACGATCCTGGTATCATGACCCGATCCAAAATCAAGAGACTGAGCCACCCAGGCGCCCCTCCATATGCATTTAAAAACAATTTTTATTGAAATATAATTAGCATACAGTGTTACGTTAGTTTCAAGTGTACCATATAATGATTCAACAGTCATGTACATTACTCAGTGCTCATCATAGTGAGTGCACTCTTAATCTCCTTTATCTGTTTCAGCCATCCCCCCACCCACCTCTTGTCTGTGCTCTGTATTTAAATTTGATACACACTAAGTGATACTTAAATGCTATTCTTCCTGCAGATGTTCCCCCAGAACAACCAGCATAGTATATTCCATATAAAGTGCCATTAGTCAGCATGACTTATCCTTGAAAGGGGCATTTTGACGTGTGAAAATAGCCAAAACTGATTTGGAGTCACTGCCGGCAAATGAATGAGTCATAGCTGAATCTCCCTAGTGCTTAGAGTATGATGGATTTCTTTAAGTTTATTTATTTATTGAGAGAGAGAGAGAATGAGCAGGGGAGGGGCAGGGAGAGAGAGAGAGAGAGAGACAGAGAGAGAGAGAGAGAGAGAGAGAGAATCCCAAGCAGGCTCCATGCTGCCAGCACAGAGCCCAACATGGGGCTCGAACTCACAAACCCATGAGATCATGACCTGAGCTGAAATCCAGAGCTGGACACTTAATCGACTGAGCCACCCAGGCACCCCTAGAATATGATGGATTTTAGTATGTGCTGAATAAAAGGAACTCATGATGTCTAAAGCAATGAGCACTTTCTATTGGGATTATAATTGGCTTCAGAGGTCAGTCCCTAAGAGAAGGCTGAAAAATGTTTGTTTTAAAAAAACAATGGTTGGGGCGCCTTGGTGGCGCAGTCGGTTAAGCGTCCGACTTCAGCCAGGTCACGATCTCGCGGTCCGTGAGTTCGAGTCCCGCGTCAGGCTCTGGGCTGATGGCTCGGAGCCTGGAGCCTGTTTCCGATTCTGTGTCTCCCTCTCTCTGCCCCTCCCCCGTTCATGCTCTGTCTCTCTCTGTCCCAAAAATAAATTAAAAAAAAAAAACAAAAAAAAAACGAAAAACAAAAAACAATGGTTAATTTGGAAAATTAAAATATAGGATAAAAAGTCATTTAGAGCCTCATCACGTTGAAACAACCACTTGCTTTTATTTTGGTGTTTTTGCTGGAGTTTTCTTGCATATAGATCTCTTCCCCGTAGTTGTCATTATAATATGTATAACTTCAAACATGTATGAAATGGTAGCAGTGTTTGCCAAAACAAGTATTTGACATCCTAGGGGGACTACTTAATACCACTCATTTATAAGGATAAGTTTAGTTGTGCTCACACCTGTGTTGTTGTTTTTTTTTTTAATGTTTATTTTTGAGAGAGAGAGACAGAGCACGAGCAGGGGAGGGGCAGAGAGAGAGGGAGACACAGAATCTGAAGCAGGCTCCAGGCTCCGAGCTGTCAGCACAGAGCCCGATGCAGGGCTCGAACCCATGAACCCATGAACCATGAGCTTATTGACCTGAGCCGAAGTCGGACACTTAACCGACTGAGCCACCCAGGTGCCCCGCTCACGCCTGTGTTTAGCCATGACTTTCAATACCTATTGTTAGAAGGTGAAAGAGGGACAGTAAAGCGTCCTCCAAACTGAGAAGGCACTTTGAGACCAGAAAACATACAGTTTTCTGGGGACTCTGTACAGTTTACACAGTTTCAATTCAGGATGACTCTGATGGGGCGATCAGGTGAGCAGTGATCCAGAACTGCACAACCATTTTCTGCCAAGTCCTGACGTGAGGCCGTAGATTTTCTAGAGGGAAGAGATGTGCAGACAGCACTGTGGTGAGGTCAGAGGGACTAACGCTTGGCGGACCTCATGGCGCCATCTGGGTACCAGAAGACGGGGGAAGAAACTATGTTATCTCTACTAGTTATCTCAACATCATTAGGAGAGATGAGAGCAAGCCTTTCTACATTCCGGTCAGGGCATACATTAACCTCCAAGGGGCCTGGAACACGTACCCCCAAGGGAGGCCATCGCTTGCCCACGAGCAAGATGGAGGGCGCCAAAGATGGAGTCGGTGTTGTGAGCATGCCTACGATCGCGGAGCCTGGCATAGGAGGCAATGTATTCTTTCACTCCCTAAACACGTATTTTGTGTGTCACTTCATATGTGCCTGGCACCGTGCCAGCATGAAATAAGGCACCCAACCTAAGGTCTCAAGGAGTTTTCAATATGGTGGGGAAGATGGCAAGTATAAAGAAAAATAATTTCAGTTTGCAATAAGCTTTGTGAAGGCAATAAACAGGCGATATATTTGAGAGTAAACGGGGAAGGGACTGCTTCAGGTGGGGTGGAAAGGTTTCTCTGAGGAGGTGACATTTGACTTCAGAGCTAAGTGGTAAGAATGAGCTAGTTAGTAAAGAGCCAGGGTACAAAGGCCCTGAGATGGGCACGGATTCTGCTTATTTGAGTGACACCTCAGAGGAGACCAGTGTGGCTAGAATTCAGGGAGCGTGGTGTGGGTGGGAGGGACGGCACTCTGGCAGAGGAGCAGGTCGAAGAGACAATGATGGGATTTAACTTAGATTTTAAAACCATGGGCTTGGGGCGCTAAGTTTGGACAGGGAATTTTCCAAAGAAGACATGCAAATGGCCAACGAGGGCATGAAAATTGGCCCCGACATCATTCGTCTGTAGGAAAATGCAAATCAAAACCATAATGAGATACCACTTCGTACCCACAAGAATGACCGTAATAATAAAAAAAACAGGACAATCATAAGCGTGGCCGAGGATGTGGAGAATTTGGAACCCTTATCACTGCTGGTCGGATTGTAAAGGCGTGCAGCTGCTGTGGAAAACGCTAGAGAAAACGTTTCCTCAAAATGTTAACTGTGGGGGCACCTGGATGGCTCAGTGGGGTAAGCGTCCAACTCTTGATTTTGACTCAAGTCATGATCCCAGGGTCATGGGATTGAGCCCTGCGTTGGGCTCTGTGCTGACTGGATCCTGCTTCAGATTCTGTCTCTGTCCCTCTGCCCCCTCCCCTGCTCACAGTCTCCCTCAGGGGGGGAAAAAAAAAGGTCAGTCTGGATGCTTGGCCGGGGCATTGGGGTAGGAAGGCTTGGCAGGGGCAGAATTGGAAACTGAGGAACCATCAGAGGTGGTTGTGGTAACTCAGTAAGCGATGGCGGGGCTTGGGACTGGGGTGAGGACCGTGGAGGGAAGTCGGTGGAATGAAACACGCGTTGGAGGTAGACCCTATAGGTCTGGGGATGGATATTGGAGCTGGGCGAAGGGTAGGAAAAGGCATGATTTTTCATTTTTTTCTTGAGCAGCTAGATGAATATAATAGTGCCATTAACTAGGGAAGGAACAGGTCTGGGGAGCGGGGAGGACCACATGTTCCGTTTTGGAAAAACCGAGTCTGCGATGCTGACGAGATGTCCACATGGAGACACTCAGTAGACCATTAGGGATGCGAGCCTGGCACGCGGGGGAGAGGGCTGGACTGTGAAGTTAAAGTGGGGGGGCACCAGCATAAAGATGGCGTGTAAAGCCTTGGGTGACGTCACTGAGCAGGGAGTGTAGGCAAAGAGCCCCTGAGGGTCAGAACCAACAGAGAGGCTGGGAGATTATGCTGGGGCGGCCGGCGAGGGGCAGGCGTGCCAATGCAGGAGCTGTCACAGAGGAGGGCACGGCCGCTCGGGTGCTGGTGAGCAAGAGGAGAGTGGGGTGTGCGTGGGGTATGGTGACATGCGGGTCCTTGGTGACAACAGGCACTTCCCGTGGAGCAGAGGGGGTGGGCTCCAGGCTGGGTGGGTTGAAGCAGGCACCGGAGGTGAGCAAGTGGGGTCACCAAGTGCAGGCCGCCTGGCAGATGTATTGGGTCAGAGAGATGGGAGGTCACAGGGGCGGGTGTGAGGTCAAGGTCGCGTGTGTGTATATGTATGTTACAAGACGGGAGAGAACAGAACACGCTCGAATGAGTTGTATGGAAGAGGAGCGCAGGGAAAGGGGGTGTCGCAGGGCCCCTGCGAAGTGTCGCCCCTGCAAGTATCTCCTTGCAAAGATAAAGGGATGGAATCCAGGACACCAATGAAGGGCTTGCCTTGAGAGGAGGGAGGGAGGCAGGCCTGTTCCTCCCGTGCCGTTGAGCGAGAGAAGGAAGTTCAGGCACAGGCACGTTTCTAGAATCCACGATGGGAAGACAGGGGGTCTCGCGGCCGAGAAGTCTGAGGAAAGGGGGGTGGTGCCATGGCTGTCCTGGGGAGCGGAAACACGAGCACACGGTGGGGCCTCGCGGGGAAAGGCTGCCGGGCTCCTGCACCACTGCCTTGGGGTTGTGGTCATGAATTTAAGGTTAAAACGGCCAAACTGATTATGTGCAACATTGGGTTCCTTGGGTGCAGGTAGAAGCCGGAGAGGTGGGTTCTTTCAGGGCCTTGGTGGAGAGAGAGAAGGACGAGCGGGGAGATGGCAGGGGGGCCACAGGGACCTGAGGGAGGGCGGTGGCCAGGGATGACAGAAGCGTGCTGAGCCTCGGGGTTGTTGTCTTGCCATTGAGTGAAGATGCCTCCGCCAGGAGGACAGCAGGTGGCGGGCAGAGTGAGGACACAATCCAGGTGTGGCCGTGGGAAGGGTGTCGGAGGTGGGGCAGAGGAGGATTTTGGAGGCGTGCAGGCTGGACCTGGGAGGTGGGGTTGGGTCCACTGTGTGTGCACAGTGCGCGTGTCCACGTTGTGGCCACTGAGGAGGCTGATGGGGCGGGATGGAGGCACGTCGGTGAGCCCTCGGGCGGTGGGGGGGATGAGGGACGGCCCCTGGGCAGGTGGCAGGTGACGGCAGCTGGGAAGGGCAGCAGGCGTGGGGCCGTTGGGCACAGGCTTCACCGAGTCAGGGATTTTGAAGGAGTGTTGCTGTGCGGACGGGACGGGGGAGGCCCGGGGCCCCGAGGCCTCGGCCCAGCCTGTCCAAAGGTGTCGCAGGAGGCTCCTGGTCTCCCGAAAGATTTCAAGGACAGACACAACACAACAGATGAGCAGTACAGGCCAGGAGGTGTATTAAAGCGGAAGTACACTCTCGAGGGCTGAGGCCCGGCGAGCTCAAGAGAGAGCTGTGCCCACCGGGGTTTGAGTCTCTGTCTTTCAACGGCAGGTGTTAGCAGCAGGGTGGAATAGTCATTCCCTGAGTCGGGGATTTCTTGGAAGCAGGGGGCGGTCCCTTCCAAGACCGTGGGTTACTCGCTTTTTCTTCCTGATTTGGTCGGGGGTGGGGGTGGGGGGGGTCCTGTCAAGGCTCCCTTAGGGAGGAGATTTTAGTGATACTCTGTCAGCCATCTTGGGCCTGTCTGGTTTGATCCGGTTTCTCGGGGTTTTGTTTCGGGGTGCTGCCTGGACGGCGCCTGTGACTTTTCCTCACAGTTGACCGGGACTTCCTCTCTGCTGGCCTCTAGGCCTCCTGTTAGAACCTGACCGACCATCCACTCTAACAGGAGGAAAGGTCTGGAAGCGAGGAAGAGCCTCCTCATCTTGTGTCTCTGAACCACGTGGGGTGTGAGGGAAAAACAGCTTTCGCTGCAAGGCACGCAGGGGAGGCAGGTTCCTCACGGGAGGCCAGGTTTCAGTGCGGGCAGGGGGTGAGAGCGCACCTCGAGGAGAGGCTGAGTGCCTACGGGACGGACCCTGCACGCGGGCGGGGACAGTGAGGGTGGCAGGGGCAGCGCCACGAGAGCCGAGCTTCGGGGGTCGCTGGACGGCACAGGCATTCTTGCCTGGGGACCTGGCAGTCTGACGTCGGTCGGACTCTCGGGGGACTAATTTGCCAAAGAGAAAAGGAGCCAGGAAACCTAGTCTTCCCAGGCTCGTTCGATGCCGGCTTTATGTGGCTGTTTGGGACCAGATGGCTGTGTCGGGGCCCCTGGGCCGTGGGGACGAGGCCCTTCCTGTCAGTTCCCCACTGTCACCAGAGCAGAGCCAGATGGTGGGGAGGCGGTGTTCCTCAGCAGAGTCCGCGCCCGTCTTGAGGGGCCTCCCTGCCCTCGTACAGCCGCTTAGCCTGACCCAGAGGATGGGGCCGCTGCTCTCTGTCACCTCCGACGGAGGGCTTGGCGGGCACACTCCCTCGGAAGGCTCCAACCTCACAGGGTTCTTTCCTTTGCATGGCATGAGGCCCTGATTCTCCCTCAGGTAACTTGCTCTGCATCCTTTTAAGGCCTCTCGTCGCTCATGCTTCCTCCTCGCGGCATCTCCCCGTTCAGATCCCCGAGAGGGCGAGAGATTCACCAGCTAACGGCCACACGCAGAAGTGCCATCCGTGGGATGCCCGTCCCCGAGCTGGTCGCAGGGCCGGAGGTGATGTCGCACGTGGCTGTTCAGGGCTGTGGGACAGAGCAGATGTCTCTGGCTTGGACAGCAATGCAGGGCAGTGGGTTTTCCGGTTCCAGGTGACGGGTGCAGACCCGTGAGGGCCTGACGCCCGCAGAGCAGGAGGGCGGGGGTGACGAAGGCCGCGGAGACGTGGGTGCTCAGGCTGACTCTCCTTCCTCTTGTCGCAGCACTGATGTCTTCATCTGCACGAGCCCCATCAAGATGTACAAGTACTGTCCCTACGAGAAGGTAAGATGTGCAGCTTGCTTGGAGGGCCTGGTGCTTTGCCTCTTCTCACCTTTACCCCATGGTGCCATGGGTAAGGGGTGCTGGCACTCAGTACCCCCCGGGGAAGGCACGGCCCTCACCGCACCGCCTTCGGGAGCTCGGGTGGCCTCGTGTCTGCCTCTTCTCCCATCCGTCCCTCCTGTCCGTGCCAGCGTCTCCTCTCCCAAAGATCTTCTCTAGCACCAGTCTGAAATTCCAGCACGTTCCCTGCGTGGACCCTGGGGAGGGTGCCAGGTTCTCTGGGGAGGCTGACCACCCCCATGTTAGGGAAGCATCATTTGTGAAGGGTGAGATGAGAGAAACGTGCCAGGGGAGGCCGTGGAGGCAACCCCCACCCAAATACTGGGGCGCCTGACTCTGTTCACACAAAAGTCTTACAAAGGTGAGGCGGTTACATGGCATCTTGCTCATGTCATCTTTATTGGAAAGAACTAGAATGACGTAATGCTGGGGCTTTTCTGGAAATTGAGAACCTGTGGTACCAAACCCACAGGAAAGGTATGTTGCCCGGGAGGTGGGCACTCCTACCACAGGTGGGTTCACGGGAAGTGGGGGCAGCCTCCCAAGTCCAGGAAGGCGGGACTGGGCGCCCAGAACACCGCCCCCCCCCCCACCCCACTCAGGGGGATTGCTCGGCATGGAATTTTCTCAAGTGTCTCACACAGTCTCTCCTCTCTCCAACTCCGTGTTAGGAACCAAACATACACAGTCCGCACGACATTGAGTGCCTTGGGTGTGCGTTAAGTGCAATGGGAACTCACCCTTGCTGAGCAGGGAACGGTGGCATTAGGCGAGGCACTTGGCCATCACCATTGCATTCCGTGCTCCTCACCCATTCCCTGGTTACCCTCTGACTTTTAACATGAGTTGCGCTAAACTCAGGGGAGCTAAGGACCGGCCATCAGTAAGAGTGGAGTTAGGACTGAAGGCCTGGCCCGCTGCTTCTAGCAGAGCAATGATCCGAAGTCAGGTCCCCAGACCGGCGGGATCTGCATCCCCCAGACGTTTGGTAGAAGTGGACGTTTTCCAGCCCTCCCTGTGACCTTCCGAGTCGGAAGCTCTGGGAGCCGCCCAATGTGTTTTAACAAGTCCACCAGGTGCACCCGCAGGGGTGAGTCACTGGACCAGAGTAACTATTTCAACTGTGCTTGTAGTGGGTGGTCAGGGTGATCGCCTGGTGCTTAGTGGAGTAAGACTGAGAAAATGGCAGCCATTCCTGCGTTCCTGTGGACTCAAGCGCCATCTTGATGCCCACCCTCCCACCTTATGGCTTCAGCCCAAGACCGCCCTCTGAGCTCTGGATAACTCAAACCTGATGGCCCCGGGCTCCTGATGCCCCCATTTCATGTTTGTCTGTCCCTCTCAGTAAACTGGCATCGTCCACCAGCCTCTGAGTCTGAGAGCCACAGAGCCATCTTGGTGATGCCCTTCTTACCCCCCACGCCCAGGGCATCAGCAAGTTGTATTTTCTGTTCGGGCTCCTGGCATCCGCCTGCTTCTCTCTCCGTCACACCACCTTAGCTTCTCTTCCCAGAACCACCAAAAGAGCCGTCTGTACTGCCTGCTCGTTTCAGTTCCACACGGTTCTACAAAGTAGATCATGTGAGTCCCACGCTGTAAAACCTTTCAGTAGTTTTCCAGCGCACTTAAAATGGAATTTTAAAATACACGCACGCACACACACAAACTCCTCATCATAACCCTCAAGGCCCCCCGAGCCGTCTCTCCTGCCATCCTGAGTTCCTGATCCTCCGTTCTCAATGGATGCTCCGTGTTCCTATTTCTCGAGCAGGCCCGGTGTTCTTGGCTCGTGCCCTTAAACGTGCTGGGCCGTCTGCGTGCCTGGTTCTTCCTCCTCCCTGAGGCCTCACTCAGCCGCCCCCCAACCCCATTTCCTGCCCGTATCTAAAAGTTTGTTCTTTCCCTGCCTTGCTGTTCCGTCCCTCAGCCCCTTGTTTCCTGTATAAACGTTTGCAAGGGGTTTACGTCTTCGTCCGTGTCTTGTGATCTGTCTCCCCGTTAGACTGCAAGCCCCATGAGGGCAGCGACTGTGTCTGTCTTGCTTACTTTTGGTCCCAGTGCCTGGCACGCTGACAGCACTCAGTGTTTGTTGTCGGATGCATAGATTCAACAGGCGCGCATCAAACATCTTCTAGTAACGATGCTTGCTGTTGATCTGATGCCTTAGCTATGCCAGGCACTGTACTTTTATTATCCGTACGGCAGCTCCCTGTGAAACAGGGTGCTCCTCTGATGTGAGGGACGAAGAGGGAGGCTGAGAGAGGCGAGGCAGCTTGTCCCTGAGCCTGGTGATCGTACGGGCAGCGGGGCCTGGTCCAGAGCCACGCGTCCCAGAGCCCGCGCCCTTAGCTGCTCCCACCCGCAGCGCCTGCGCACTGCGGAGGGCTCAGAGTCCAGTGAACACAGATGATACCACTTGGGACTCCTTCGTTGCAAGCGACATCAACGGTGTCCCGCTAACTTGAAGAAAAATAGGGCCTTTTAGGAGGCTGTTGCTTTGCTCAGAGAACCACCGGAGGATCTGAAGGAGCAGCCCGTCGACAAGCCGCTGGGGAGCCAGAGCCAGCAGGGGGTCTCTCCAAGCACTTGTGCCCGCAAAGACCACAGCCCCATTCGTTCTCCGTCCGTGGGTGTGTTTGCCCAAGATTCACGTTCCCAGGAGGGAGGCTTACCGGCTGAGCTCAGGTCACGCTCCCCGCCCTTGGTCAGGGGACGGTGGGCATCCTGACTGACATCCCATCAAGGCCAGGGGTCTTTGAAGAGAAAAAGCGAGGTGCTGTTATCAGAGGAAGGGGCTCAGTAATAGTGGGCAGTGGATGCCCTGACCAAACAAAGGGAAAAAATAACAAAACCCTGGCTATAAAACTGCTACCTGTGATGAAAACACTATTAATATTTTGAGGTGTTTCTTTCTAGTTTCTCTTTGATGAGTATTAATTTTTTTATGTTTATTTTTGAGAGAGAGAGAGAGAGCGAGAGCAGGGGAGGGGCAGAGAGAGGGAGACACAGAATCCAAAACAGGCTCCAGGCTCCCAGCTGTCAGCACAGAGCCTGACGCGGGGCTCGAACCCACAAACCGTGAGATCATGACCTGAGCCGAGGTCAAATGCTTAACCAACTGAGCCACCCAGGCGCCCTCTCTTTGATGCATATTAGATACAATACATGTATTTTAACAAAACTTAAACCTCCTGTGGTTTAGCATCCTCTTTGCACTTAATGTAGTTTTAGCCTTTGTTCTGTCACCAAGTATTCTTGGAAAAACATGATTGCTAATAGCCAAAGTCATCTTGTAAATAAATCTTCATATGATTGTGTCCACAGGATAGATTCCAGGAGATAGAATTCCTGGCTCCCACAAGGAGGGTCTACCATGACCCACACTACAGGGAGGGAGGGTCACACCGTTGACGCTGTGCTGGCTTCAGGCAGGGGCCAGGCCGGGCCACAGAGGGTCGGTCAGTGGAGGGAGTGGAGTACTGAACAAAGACATGAAGACAGGAAAATGCGGGGTATGTTTGAGGAACTTTGGGTGAGTTGTGTTGGCTGGTAGCCTTGGGGCCTGGCTGGGATGTGGGCTTGGGATCAGGCTGGGGTGCAAGCTCATCTCCCAGCCCTCTGTCACCGTTGAGCTACATTGTCACCTCCTCCCCCCCCCCACCCCGCCCCCACCGGAAGCCAGAGGGGAAGGCGGACTGACTGTGTCTTGCGAAGAGTTGAAAGTAGCTGTAGCCACCTCCCCTCCCACCATCCGTGTGCCCTCCCATCCCTGGTACACGGACCCTCTGTCCTTGGCCAGCTGAGGCTGGGGGCAGGCGGCTGCTGCTGATTCTTCTGCTGGTGCCTGAGGTGGAGTGATGTCCTGTCTCAGGACGTCAACTGAGGATGGATGTTTTGCCCTCATGGCAGCCCCGGTGGGTGCCCATGACCTGGACCTCTCACAGAGTTTTTCCCTCCGCGCCTGCCCCCAGGACAGCATCAGCCTTTGGCAGCAGAAGTGGGAGTTTTTCTCCTTAGTTGATTCCCCTCGAGACCCAATCAAAGGAAGGAAACCCAATTGCTAAGAGGTCAGCTTCTTTATCATACTTAGGGTGTCAGAATTAGGTACCATTCAGGTTATCAGAACCAGAACCTTCTTTCTGGCTCGACCGTGCTGACATTTGACACCCAGATGTACATGCAGGCAAGGGCTTCACCTGCCATGACCCATTAACCTTCATAATAGCCTTTTGAGGTAGGTATTGTTATTATCCCCATTCTACAGATGAGGGAACTGAGGCACAGAGAGGTTAAGTCACCTGCCCAAGGTCAGCAGCGAGAAATGGCGAGTCAGGTTTGGGCAGTCTGACTCCAGGGCCTGTGCTCTGTACCTGTGCTATGCTGACCCCCTTTTCTAATTCCCCCTGATTCAGAACTTAGCACGATATTACTAGGTTTTTTTTCCCCCCGAAGAGATTTAAAAACAATCTACAGTAAATGCTTCATGCTCAAGCGTGATTTTTTACTGTTACTTTTCCGTATTCCGATCACAAGTGGGATTAAGTGAGATGCTTGGACGTAACAATGGGATATGTGCTTTTCATTTGAAGTCTGGTCTCCAGATGATATGTCTGCTAGATTCTGTGTTTGATTTTAAGAATAAATGTTAAACATTTCCACCCCATAAGTGAGCCTCTTCACTTGAACTCAAATAAAAAATGTCGGCCGAGTTTTGAACTTCAGAAGGTAATGAATGAAATTTCTTCACATATTTCACACCAAAATTGTCCAACTGCTCCCAGAACTTAAACCTCCTGTAAGACTTACACTAAAAGCACATCATTTGCCGCCAAAATAAACCATAATTTCTTTTAGGAGCAGTGGGAGTCATACTGCCAACATTTCAGGAACTTTCTCTGGTGGTACCTCCCACCTCTTGTGCTACCTAGGAGTCTCAAACTGGGGCTCATGTTATGTTTTGGCCCCAACTACTACTTATAAAAAAATTGGCTGTTCATGGTAATTGGCGTAGGGTTTTTGGGGGAGGATGATGGAAACATTCTGGAATTACATGGGCAATGGTCGCACAACATAATGGATTACTAAAGCAAACCCACTGAAATGTATACTCAAAATTGCTGAATTTTATGGTATGTAAATTATATATAAAAATGACTGTGAAGCAAAATAAAAAGGACACAGCCTTTTACAATACAGAAAATAATGTGCTAGAAAAAAGAGAGGTCTCAAATAAAACCAGAAATGAAAGAGTTGTCACAACTGATACCACAGAAAGACAAAGGATAAGAGACCACTAAGAATAATTATATGCCAGCAAATTGGACAACAGTAGAAGAAACGGATAGATTCTGAGAAACACAACCTTCCAAGACTAAATCGCGATGAAATAGAAAATCCGAACAGCTCAGTTACTACCAAGGAGAATGAGTCAGTAACCAAAAACCTGCCAGTGAACAAATGTCCATGACCAGACGACTTCACTGGTGAATCTTGCCAAACATTCAAAGAAAAGTTAATCCCAACCCTTCTCAAATTCTTCCCCAAAATGGAAGGGGAGTGGAGGGACTCTGAAACACATTTATGAGACCAGCATTACCCTGATCCCAAAACCAGACCAGAATGCCACACAAAAGAAAATTTGAGGTCAATATCCCTGATTAATGCAGATGCAGAATTCCTCAATAAAATACTAGCAAACTGATTTCAACAATACATTTAAAGGATCATATGCCATGATCAAGTGGGATTAGTTCCAGGAGTGTAAGGATGGCTCAACGTATACAAATCAATTAAGTGATGGCTACATTAACAAAATAGATAAAAATTATATGATCATCCCACCAGATGCAGGAAAGCATTTGACAAAATTCAATATCCATTTTAATAAAAACTCTCAACAAAGCAGATATAGAGGGAATGTACTTCAACATAATAAAGGTCATTATGGCAAATTCATGGCAAATATTCTACTCAATGGTGAACAGCTGAAAGCTTTTCCTCTAAGAGCAGGAACAAGACAGGATTTTTATTCAACATAATATTGGATGTCCTAGCCACAGCAATTAGGCAAGAAAAAAAATTGTAAAGGAAGAAGTAAAACTGTCACTGTTTGTAGATGACATGATATTACATATAGAAAACCTTAAAGACTCCACCAAAAAACTGTTGGAACTAATAAACAAATTTAGTAAAGTTACAGGATACAAAATCCTACACAAAAGTCTGTTGTATTTCTTTACATTAATAATGAACTGTCAGAGAAATTAAGAAAATTTCATTCATAATTGCATCAAAAATAATAAAATACCTTGGAATAAATTTATCCAAGGAGGTGAAAGACCTGTATATTAAAAACTATAAGACCTTAATGAAAGAAATTGAAGAAGATACAAATAAATGTCAAGATATTTTGTACTCATGAATTGGAAGAATTCATATTTAAAAAATTTTCATATTATCCAGGGGCGCTGGGTGGCTCAGTTGGTTAAGCGTCTGACTCTTGGTTTGGGCCTTTAGGTCATGATCTCATGGTTTTGTGTGTTCGAGCCCTACAGCAGGCTCTGTGCTGGCAGTGTGGGGCCTACTTGGCATTCTCTCTCCTTCTCTCTCTGCCCCTTCCCCACTCATGCTATCTCTCTCAAAATAAATGAACTTAAAAAATATATATTCATACTATCCAAAAATAATCTACAGATTCAGTACAATTGCTATAAAAAAAAACATTGGTATTTTTCCACAGAACTAGAACAAACAATCCAAAAATTTGGAGCCACAAATGACCCCAATAGCCACGGCACTCTTGAGAAAGAAGAACAAAGCTGGAAGTGTCACGCTCCCTGATTTCAAGCGATGTTGCAAAGCTATAGTAATCAAAACAGTATAGTCTTGACATAAAACTGACACCTAGATCAATGAAACAGAATAAAGAGCCCAGAAATAAACCCATGCATGTGTGGTCAATTAATTTAGGACAAAGGAGTCAAGGATAGATAATGGAGAAAGGACAGCCTCCAAGAAATGGTGGGAAAGTTGGACAGCCACGTGCAAAAGAATGAAACTAGACCACTGTTTTACAGCACACACAAAAATTAACTCAAAATGGATTAAAGACCATAATGTATGACTTGAAACCTTAAAACAGAAGAAAAATAGGCGGTTAACCCCTTGACATACATCTTGGCAGTGATTTGAATCTGGCACCAAGACAAAGGCAACAAAAGCAAAAATAAACAAGTGATAACTACATCAAACTAAAAAGCTTCTGCACAACAAAGGAAACCATCAAAAAAATGAAAAGGCAACCTCCTGAATGAAAGAAAATAATTGTAAAAATGATATCTAAAATATATAAAGAACTCATACAACTCCATAAGAAAAAACAACCCCCAAACCAAACAATCTGATTAAAAAATGGGCAAAAGATCTGAATTGGCATTTTCCAAAGAAGATACACACATGGCCAACAGGTACGTGCAAAGATGCTCAACATGATTAATTATCAGGGGAATGCAAATCAAAACCGCAATGAGGTGTCATCTCACACCTGCTAGATTGGCTGTTGCCAAAAAGACCAGCAATAGTAAGTGTTGGCGAGAAATGTAGAGAAAAGGGAGCCCTTGTGCACAGTTGGTGGGAATGCAAATTGGTACAACCACTCAGGAAAACAGAGTGAAGATTCCTCAAGAGATGAAAAACAAAACTACCAAATGATCCTGCAATTTTACTTCTGGGTATTTATTCAGAGAAAACAAAAACAGTAATTTGAAAAGATACATGCACCCCTTTGTTCGTTGCAGTATTATTTACAATAGCCAAGATGTGGAAACAACCTAAGTGTCCGTTGATGGATGAATGGATAAAGAAATTTAGTTATTATACACAATGAAATGACTCAGTCATAGAAAATCTTGCCATTTGTGACAACATGGATGGACCTTGGGGGCATTATGCTGAGAGAAATAAGTCAGACAGAAACAAATACTGTATGATCTGTCTTATATGTCGAATCTGAAAACAAACAAACAAGTAAACAAAACAACCCAAGCTCATAAATGCAGAGAGCAGGTCAGTGGTTGTAAGAGGTGGGGGATGGGAGAAATGGATGAACTGTTTGTTTTAGTGCAAACAAATAAAATTTAAAAAGCTAATGTTTAAAAAAAAATTTTTTTAAAAGGGGGGCTCCTGGGTGGCTCCGTGGGTTAAGTGTCTGACCTCGGCTCAGGTCATGATCTCACAGTTCCTGAGTTCGAGCCCCGCGTCAGGCTCTGTGCTGACAGCTCAGAGCCTGGAGCCTGCTTTGGATCCTGTGTCTCCCTCTCTCTCTACCCCTCCCCTACTCCCGCTCTGTCTCTCTCACTCATCAAAAATGAATACACGTTAAAAAAAAATTTAAAAGACTTACTATAAAGATACGGGAATTGAGACAAAATGGTATTGATGGGAGGAGAGACACATAGATCAGTGGAACAGAACGGAGAGCCCAGAAATAGACTGCCATGAATGTAGCCAACTGATTTTTGTCAAAACAGCAAAGGCAGTACTGTGGTGCAAAGGTAGACGTTTCAGCAAATGGTGCGGGAACAACTGGACATCCGCAGGGGGAAGAAAGCTGTACATAGACTTTACACCCTTCACAGAAATCAGAATGGATTAGAGCTCTAAATGTAGAATTTAAATCTGCAAAACTCTTGGAATATAAATAACCTAGGAGACAGTCTAGACACCTTGGCTAGGTCTTTTTAAATACAACCTCGGACTTTTTAAATACAACACCGAAGGAACGATTCATGAAAGAAATGGTGGGTTAAGCTGAGCTTCGTTAAAATGAAAAACTTCTGCTCTGCGAAAGATATTGTCAAGAGAATGAGAAGACAGGCCACAGACTGAGAGAAAATATTTGCAAAAGACATAAGTGATACGGGACTGTTCTCTAAGATACATAAAACATTCTGAAAACTCAACAACAAGCAAGTGGGTAACCTGATTAAAAAATGGTCTTGGGGCACCTGGGTGGCTCAGTCGGCTAAGCATCTGACTCTTGATTTCAGCTCAGGTCATGATCCCAGGGTTGTGGGATCGAGCCCCGCATCTGACTCTGTGCTGCGTGTGGAGCCTGCTTGGAATTTTCTGTCCCCCTCTCTGCGCTCCTCTCCCCCACTACCACGCTCTCTCTCTCTCAAGATAAATAAACATTTTTTTAAAAAAAGAAAACTTTAAAAAATGGTTTTAAGACCTAAACAGACACCACATCAAAGAGGATTTACACTCAGCAAATAAGCACATGAAAGTGCGCTCAATATCCTTTGCCATTAGGGAACCACACATTAAAACAACAGTGAGATGCTACTATGCACCTGTTAGAATGGCCAAAATCCAGGACGCTGACAACACCAAATGCAGGAGGAGATGTGGAACAGCAGCAGCTCTCGTTCATTGCTGGTGGGAATACAAAATGGGGCAGCCACTTGGAGAACACAGTTGGGCACATCCTTACACAAGTAAACACACTCTCACTGTATGATCCACTCATCACACTCTGTGGTATTTGTCTAAACAAGTTAAAAACCTAAGTCCACGGAAACACCTGTGTGCAGATGTGTATAGAAGCCTTATCTGTGATAGCCAAAACTTGGAAGCCACCAAGATATCCTACAGTAGGTGAATGGATAATAAGCTAATGGTACACCCAGGCAATGAAATATTTTCAGCCCTGAAAAGAAATGAACCGTCAAGCCATGAAAAGACATGGAGGAACCTAAATGCATGTTACGAGTGAAAGAAGCCAATCTGAAGAAGCCAAAATAGCAGAGGATTCCAATTATATGACATTCTGGAAAAGGCACAGTTATGGAAGCAGTAAAAAGATCAGTGGGGAGGGAGGGACGAATAGATGGAGAGCAGATTTTCAGGCAGTGAAATTATTCTTGGCAGATACAGGTCATTATATATCTGTCCAAGTCCATACAATGTACAACACCAAGAGGGAACCCTCACATAAAATATGGACTTTGGGTGATAGCGATGTGTCAACATAGGTTCACTGAATATAACAAATGCCCCCCTCTGTTGCAGGATGTGAATAATGGGGGAAGTTGTGCATATTTGGGGACAGGAATTATATGGGAACTCTCTGTACTTTGTGCTCAATTTTGCCGTGAACCTAAAAGTGCTCTAAAAAAATAAATTAAAAACAAAAATAGTGTGTCTTTGTGTCCCTTTCAGTCAGTCCCTTTTCCCTGCCCTGTCCCTCTCTGGGTATTGTTGGTAGGAGTGAACTACCGATGTGTTCATTCCTACAGTTTTGCCTTTTATGGAAAGTCGTATAGTAGGGACTCATACAGTTTGTGTCTGGCTTTCATTTGAAGGCATAATACTTTTGAGGGGCGCCTGGGTGGCTCAGCCGGTTAAGCATCCGACTTCGGCTCAGGTCATGATCTTGAGGTTTTTGAGTTTGAGCCGCGCGTCGGGTTCTGTGTTAACAGCTCGGAGGCTGGAGCCTGCTTGGGATTCTGTGTCTCCCTCGCTCTCTGCCCCTCCCCCACTCACACTTTGTCTCTCTCTCTCTCTCTCAAAAACAAAAATAAACATTTAAAAAAAGTAAAGGCATAATACTTCTGAGATTCACTGATGCTGTTGCATGCATCGGGACTTTATTCCTGTCTGTTGCTGAACATATTTCTGCTCTATGGCTGGATCGTCATTTGTTTATCCATGTGCCAGTTGATGGACATTTGGGATATTCCTAGCTTTTGGCCGTTGTGAATAAATTTCCTGTAAACATTCATGTGCACATCTTTGGGTGGACATATGCTTTCATTTCTCCAGGGCAGATACCGAGAGTAGGATTGGCTGGGTTGTATGGTAGGTGTGTGTTTCACTTCTTTAAAGTTTGTTTGTGTGTTTACTTATTTATTTAAAGAACATGCACATGAACCGGGGAGGGGCAGGTAGAGAGGGAGAGAGAGAATCCCAAGCAGGCTCTGTGCTGTCAGCACAGAGCCCAGTGTGGGGCTTGAACCCACAAACCATGAGATCATGACCTGAGCCGAAACCAAGGGTCAGAGGCTTAACCGACCGAGCCACCCAGGCACCCCTCAATATTTTTAAATTTCAGCTGTTTTAGTAGGTTCCTAGTTATCTGTCTCTGCAGTTTGGATCTGTGTTTCCCTAATGACTAACGATGTTGAGCATCTCTTCTGTGCTTATTTGACCTCTATATACCTTCTTTGATAAAGTGTCTACATTTAAAAAAAATTTTTTTAATGTTTATTTATTTTTGACAGAGAGAGAGGGAGACAGAGCATGAGGGGGGAGGGGCAGAGAGCGGGAGACACAGAATCCCAAGCAGGCTCCAGGCTCTGAGCCATCAGCCCAGAGCCCGACACGGGGCTCGAACTCACGGACCGTGAGATCATGACCTGAGCCGAAGTCGGACACTCAACCGACTGAGCCACCCAGGCACCCCAAGTGTTTACATTTTTTGACTGATTTTTCTTGGGCTGTTTGTGTCTTCGTCTGAGTTGTGAAAATTCTTTGTATATTCTACATGCAAGTCCTTTATCAGATAGCGGATTTTACAAATATTTTCTGCCAGTCTGTGGCTTGTCTTTTCCTTTCCTTAACTGTGGCTTTGGAAGAGCAGTGTTTATAATTTTAGGTTTTAATTTAGGTTATGGCCCATGTCAGGTTACTTTTTATATATGGTAAGAGTTAAAAATAAAAGTTTTTGTGTGTCGGGTTGTTTTTTGTTTTGTTTTGTTTTTTTCTTTTTTTGGCCCGTGGATGCCCAGCTGTTCCTCTGTTGAATTACCCTGGTACCTTTGGGTGTGTTTCTTAAATATATTCTGTCTCTTTGATCTAAATGTCTATCCTCATGTGAATATCACTCTTGGTTACTGTAGTTTTAGAGTAACTCTTGAAAACGATGTGAGTTCTCCAACTTTATTCATTTAAAAAACTGTCGGCTGTTCTAAGTCCTTTGTATTTCTCTATACATTTTAGAACCAGCTGTCAATTTCTACAAAAAGCGTGGTGGGAATTTGATTGAATTGCATCTTATCAGTGGAGGCTAATGACATTGAATCTGCTGAGCCATGAACATTCATACATATGTCATTCATACAAAATGACAATTTCTTTAGATCTTTGAAATTTCCTTCAGGAATATTTTGTATTTTTTCAGCATATAGGTCTTGCACACATTTTGTTAAATTTATTCCTATTTTGCTTTTTTCGTTTTTGTGCTTTTTTTTTTTTTTTGCATAAAGCCTGTCCTTATTTTTTTTTAAGATTTTTTAAATGTTTATTTTTGAGAGAGAGAGAGAGACAGAGACAGAGCACAAGCAGGGGAGGGGCAGAGAGAGGGGGAGACACAGAATCCAAAGCAGGCTCCAGGCTCTGAGCTGTCAGCACAGAGTCCGACGCAGGGCTCGAACTCACAAACTGTGAGATCGTGACCTGAGCCGAAGTCGGACGCTTAACTGACTGAGCCACCCAAGCGCCCAAGCCTGTCCTTATTTTTAAAGTATTTTTTAAAAATGTTTGGAGATTGTGGTAAAGTGCACATAACATAAAATTTACCATCTGAGGGGCGCCTGGGTGGCTCAGTCGGTTAAGTGGACGACTTCGGCTCGAGTCATGATCTCATAGTCCGTGAGTTTGAGCCCCGCATCGGGCTCTGTGCTGACAGCTCGGAGCCTGGAGCCTGCTTCGGATTCTGTGTCTCCCCCTCTCTCTGCCCCTCCCCTGCTCATGCTCTGTCTCTCTCTGTCTCAAAAATTAAAAAAAAATTAAAAAAAAATTTACCATCTGAACTATTTCTAAGAGTAGAGTCAATCTGTTTCATGTTTCTTTTTGGCACTATTGTAAAGGTATTGTTTCTTTCGTTTCAATATCCAAAGGTATAGAAATACAAGTGATTTTTGCGTATTGACCTAGTATCCTGCCATCTTGCTAAACTTCTTTATTCTAGTAGATTTTTTTCACATATAATGTAGGGCTCTCAAAGTTTAACTAAAGTAACATCTATTAACTACTTACTACGTGTCAGGCATTACTCTGTGTCCTACACAGATTTAATGTGATCATAACCACACTGCAAAGACACTGGTCTTAGAAGGTTAAATGGTTTGCTTAAGTCCCGCAGCTCAGACACATCAGAACCACAGGAGAGGAGAGATGAGACCAGAAGTGGCACCCTTTGTCCAGCTGCCTTGTACGAGAACTCTCTGTGTGCCAGGCACTGTGCTAAGACTTTTACGTACATTGTCCCATTTAATCCCCAAAGGAGTCCCGTGAGGTAATACTCCCATTACCTCCACTTTCCCATCTCCCCTGCTCATGCTCATGCTCTCTCTCTCAGAAATACATAAACATTAAAAAAATTTTTTTAAAAAAGATGATGGGTGATGACAGGCCGCCTGGGTGACTCAGTCGGTTGAGCATCCGACTTCGGCTCAGGTCATGATCTCATGGTTCATGAGTTCGAGCCCTGCACTGGGCTCCCTGCTGTCAGCACAGAGCCTGCTTCGAATCCTCTGTCTCCCTCTCTCTCTGCACCGCCCCCTCAAAAATAAATAAACATTAAAAATAAAAGGTGCAGGAGGCCTTCATAGCATGCGTGTTGGGTTGAGTAGGCCAGGCATGTGCGGGCTTGGAGCTGGGGTGCGGGCAGCCTGGGTTTGAGCTAGGGTTCTGCCACTTTCTAGCTATGGGGACATGGACAAGTCCCACCATCTCCTTGAGTATGTTTCCTCTGCTGCCACTGGGATCATCACATCTTGATGGCGGCCCTTCCTCCTGGAAGAAGCCTGGCTGTGCCCCAGCCGTGTCTGTGCCCAGGCCTGACGGCCCCTTCCTCTCCCCCTCCCTGTTTGTGTTCCAGTATGCCTGGGTGGAGAAGCACTTTGGCCCCGACTTTCTGGATCAGATTGTGCTGGCCACAGACAAGACCGTGGTCTCTGCCGACCTTCTCATAGATGACCGGCCAGACATCACAGGCAAGTGGCCTGCCTCAGGTGAGGAGCAAGTGTGGAGAGCTGGGAGCCACTGGGACCGACAGCATGCAGGGCTGGCCTCACGGCCCCTGTCCTGAGTGGTCCCCACTTAATCACCAGATGTGTATTAGGCCTTCAGCCTCCAATGCTCCCCTACCGGGAAGGCAAGGTTATTCTCAGCATCCGGCAGCATCTGGCCTTGGAAGGGGTGCCCCTGGGAGTCGGGAGAAGCAGGTCTCAGCTCCTGGGGTAACTCGTCGGATGAGTCCCTTTTTACCTCATGTAAAATGAGGACCAGGCCGGCCTCCAAACATTTGTTTTTAGCAACAAAGCTGTTTTTTTCCCCCAAGGGCAATGTGGACTGAACCTGCTAGAAAACAGAAAAGCATAATGTGTCTAGTTGAAGGAGCTATATTTGTCCCTTTTGCTGATGAGTGACTCCCTCCCTCCCTCCAAACAAACAAACCTTATACCACCTTCGAGAGGAGAGGGGAAATTCATCAGCGCACCTAACTGGGTAGGAAGGCTTCTGCTGCGGTAAATCTAGGAACTCAAACACCAGTCAGAATTCGGTTTCTTTTATCTCCTGACTGCTCTGCTTTGCCTTTGTACTCGGTCAGGCTCCCCTGGTAGCCATCAGGGCTTTCAGAGTTAACGCCTATTCTTCTGGTCACCTCAGTGGGAGAATACAGAATATCGCTTCCCTAATGGCTTTTGGAGCTGGCTCGGGAAACACACCCATCTATCTCCACACTGGTCACAGTGTGGCCAGAGGGTGGGATTCATGCGTGTGCCCACCCCTGACCTCCCAAGCCACGTGCTTCCACAAGGAGAGTCAGGGCACATGGGGGGCACGGAGCCCCGCCCAGCTTCTGTCTCCGACCACCGGGAGCAGGGGGGAGGCCTGTGCAGGAGGAGCCGGGGAGTCAGGTTGTAACCCGGGGGACAGGATCAGCACCAGAGTGCTGGTGTGGACAGGTGGACCTGAGGGATCGAAGGTTACCCACGGTCGACAGGTGGGAAGCTGCGAAGCCGGCACTGGCCAGCGAGGGAAGGCCAAGCACGAGGGAGGGAAGGGCAGGGCGTCAGCAGGGCTCAGCTCTGAGGGCGGTCGTGGTGAGAACGACCACCACCACCCCCACCACCACCACCACCACCACGGAAGCCACCGTTTGCTTTGGGTCCCCTGGGGGCCGTCCCAGGTGCTCCTCCGCGTGGCCCATCTCATTTAACCCTTGCAACCCCCCAGTGAGGCGGTGCTGGCGCAGTCAGCACTTGACCGACGGGGAAGCCGGGTCTCAGAGAGGCCCGCTGTTGCTGAGGACGCCCCGGGCCTCCTGGAGCCGGCCTCAAGTGCTGCTTTCCCGCCCACAGGGGCCGAGCCGACCCCCAGCTGGGAGCACATCCTCTTCACGGCCTGCCACAATCGCCACCTGCAGCTGCAGCCTCCCAGCCGCAGGCTGCACTCGTGGGCAGACGACTGGAAGGCCATTCTGGACAGCAAGCGGCCCCGCTGAGCTGGACTGTGCTCCGTCCAGGCTTCTCCGCAGGGCCCCTGGCCTCAGGGCTCCCACCTCAGGGCCTGTGTGTGTGTGGGGGGGGGCTAGCGCTCTGGCCCGGGGCTCCCTCTCTGATGTCCCGGGCCCACTGCATGTCTCCCCCCTTTCCCCAGCCCTGCCAGGCCTTAAACTGATTTCGGGGCAGGGCTGGCCCGGGGGCCCTGGACAAGACACGTGCCCCCGGGGGATACAGGCTGACCTCAGGCCACGGCCGGGCTGCTCAGGGCTCGGGGCTCCAGACTGGAAGGAGCCGAGGGTCCAGCAGGCCTCCCCCACCCCTCAGGGAAGTCCCCACTCCCGGGTCTGCGGCCCATCGGCGAGGGTGCCAGCAGTGAGGTGCTTCTGGAGTGAGAGGGCCCCGAGCCCTCATTCTGAGCTGCAGCCCCTTCCCTGCCTGCCCGCCTGGTCCCCGCTCCCGTAGGGACCCACCATGGATTCAGCAGACACCCCGAATTCCAGGGCACACCCGTCTCCAGGCACCGCACGCCATCCTGCCTTTGAACGGCTCCGAGGTTTCTTGTACCTCCGGCCCTGGGGCCCTGCTCGGGGCACAGCACAGTCAGCAGGCTGGAACATCTGCTGAAGGCCTGGAAAATAAATGCTGTTCACGTGTCACTCAAGGAGTGGCCACCTCTAGCCCTTGCCCTGAGGTCCTCCGGCGTCTGGCCCCTGGGAGCCCAGCTGCACATCTTGGGGGGTTGCCCCCCACACTGATGAGGGGGGCTGAGGCGCCTCCCCGCCCATCGCCATGGGTGCTGCAGGTGCTACGTGGGACCAAGGAGGGATGGGCAGGTGGAGAAGCTGGCGGCCATAGTTGTCCCCTGAGTAGACCCTCCACCATGCTGACTGGTCCCCTCCTTGTGCCGCCAGGTCTCCAGCCCCTCCTGTCCTGCACAGTTCAGAGCAGGGTCCCCCACTCTGTGCTCCTCTCACCCCACATCCCTGAGATCCCAGCAGCCAAGTGGGGAGGGGGCGGAGTGATGTCAGAGTCTCCACTTTTGTTCTTTTCGGTCTGCTGGGAAGGGTGACGCGAACCAGCCATCACATCCCCAGGCTTTCTTTTTTTATTTAAAAAAAAAAAATTTTTTTTTTAACGTTTATTTATTTTTGAGACAGAGAGAGACAGAGCATGAACGGGGGAGGGGCAGAGAGAGAGGGAGACACAGAATCGGAAACAGGCTCCAGGCTCTGAGCCATCAGCCCAGAGCCTGACGCGGGGCTCGAACTCACGGACCGCGAGATCGTGACCTGAGCTGAAGTCGGACGCTTAACCGACTGAGCCACCCAGGCGCCCCACATCCCCAGGCTTTCTTGAAGGCCTCCCCCCTCCACTGCCCTTGCAGGGAACCCCTGATTGTCCCATCTCTGGGGTCTTCCTGCCAGGCCCCCTGTGACAGGTACACTAGGGCTGCCCCAGGAGGTAGGGTCAAGTAGGAGACAAGGTGAGGGAAAGTTGCTGAAGCTCAGCCAGCCTGAGCTTCTTGACTTTCTGGCTCTCAGGGCCTCACCAGCTCGGGCATCCAGATGAGGAAGGAAGGACTCTGCTCCGGCAAGGGCAGTTTTCCACCGTGCTGTCCCCACCTCGGCAGCCGTATCCCTCCGGGGCTGGGGTGGGGGCTCTGTACGTCCGTCCTGACAAGGAGTGTATTTGGGGTTGAGTCACCTGATCCAGGGTCCACCTGGCCCAAGCAGGGCAGTGTCCAGAGGAGTCCTGGCCCTCCCAGCCTGTGGCTCTGGACGAAGTGAGACCCTGAAGGGCTGGCCCTGCTCCCCAGAGACCCTCTGTGGCTGCCCACTCGAGGAGATGGCCACTGTCTAAGGGCCAGGAGACCGTGTCACCTGCATGATGTACTTTCTTTCTGGGCCCATTTCCTGCCCACCGGGCCCGCAAGCCTTCTTCCTAGAGCCGCCCCTGTGTAGTCCCCGTGTGTAGATCCACCGGGATGCCCTAGCTTGGGACTGGCAGGGCATCGCAGCCTCTGGCCTGGTGAGAACCGCACCCTCGCCCGACTTGACCTTCTGGCCGGGAGGAGGGCCCACGGACGGAGTACCCGCTGCTCGAGGGGTTGGTGCTAGCCCAAGGCCACAGCAGTGAACCAGACCCACCCAGCCTGGCTCTCTGAAAAAACAAGCCACTTAGCTCATTTCTATCTTGGGGCCTCGTTCTGCTCCTGACAGAGACTTAATCCCATCAGGTTTTTCTCAGCCACATCTGGTTCCTCCCAGGGAGTGTCCCAAGCACGGGGTGGGAGGGGTGTTGGGATATGTGGTGGGGAGGTGGGGTGTGCGGATGCAGGGGCCTCCTTTCTTCATGTCGACGGCAGTGGGGAAGGGAACCCCCTTCCTCATCCTCACGCTGGTGTCGCCGGACCAGTGGGTGCCGACACTGCTGGGATAGCCTGTCCCCCCCACGTCTGGTGGATGGGGGGCCCCTCGGCCACAGGCTCCAGACTGTGCCCCGCTGGGGGGCGGTGCGACCCCTTTGCCTGCTTGCCTCCTCCCCGTGCTCCTGGCCCCTGGTGACCCGCAGGGAGCGCCAGGGTCACGGGCAAAAGCCGGGGTGGGGTGGGGGGGCCAGGACACAGAGCCCCCTCGCAGGCACTCTGTCCCTCGTCTCTGCCATCCCTTGCTGTCCGCTCCCAGCCCGCGCGGGGCCCGATTCTAGGTCTGCTTCTTACAGAGCTACGGCGTGGGTGCTGTGCTGGCTTCAGCAGGCTGGCTCTCCCACAGCCTCTCCTTCGGGACTGATTGGCAGCCTGAGTGTACAAACTCCAAAGCTACGGATTGCTGAGCTTGTTCTTTGCTCATCCAGGATCCGTCACCCTGAGGCGGCAGCGGCCTCAGCCGCCTAATTCATTTAAAGGAGAAAAAAAGAATTGTAGCGGCAAAGATGTTTTAGTCAGTGCCTCGGAATGCGGCCCCACTGGATGAGCAGACGAGCCATCCAGAACTCACTGTGATTCCCTGAGCTACAGGAGAGGTCTGGGGCTGCGGGAGTGACTGGAGTGGGGCCCTGGCCAGCCTCGGGCCCGGACAGGCCCCTTCCAGCAGGCGGCACTGGCTGAGGTCTGGGTAGAGGAGGGGAGAGCCCTCCTGGCTGAGGGAAGGCTGTGCAGAGGGCCTGGGGCTGGAGGGGGTTGCTGAAGAGCGTAGGAGGGAAGCAGCAGCAGAACGAACCTGGACAAGAGATGGGGAGGTCAGGTCGGAGGCGGAGCCTGGGCAGAGAACCAGCATGGAGGTGCTGCCTGTCCTGTGGCACCCACTCTGCCAGGTCCCGTCATTGCCCTCATTGTGCTGGGAGGGAGGGACACCTGCAGCAGCTGATGACAGAGGCCAGGACTTCTCGGCTTTATGATTTTCTTCCCTTCCTCCCTCCCTCCCTCCCTCCCTCCCTCCCTCCCTTCCTGCTTCCCTCCCTCCCTCCCTCCCTTCCTTCCTCATGCCCTTCCTCCCTTCCTCCCTCCCTTCCTCCCTCCCTCGCTCCCTTCCTCCTGCCCTCCCTCCCTCCCTCCCTCCCAGCCTTCCTCCCTCCCATACTCCCTCCCCTCTCTCCCCCTCCTCCTTCCTTCCTTCCTTCCTTCCTTCCTTCCTTCCTTCCTTTCAATAGGATACACACAAGTGAAATGAAGGTGACTTTCTTCAAAGCCCACGAAGTATGTGTTTGGCTTCAGCACCGTTTAATGAATTGCAGAAAAGGGAGTCCACCTCCTGGTAGCAAAGCCAGGCTTGTCCTGCCCCGAGATGAGGTGGCCCATCAGCGTGGTCCCTTGCCTTCTTCGCTGGCTGGCCTCAACAGGCTCAGCTCCTGTCAGGAGTGGAGATCTACCCCTTTGATGATGTTGGAAATAAGACCAGAGCCCCTGGAGGGAGCCATGGCCTCCAGGTTAGCCAGGGGTCTGAGGCAGAAAGATTTAGTATAGTTATTCCACTCTTCTGGGTCACGGTTTCCCCACTGGGACCCATTCCGACATCATAACCTCACTAATGGTCATTTCCTTAGTACTTCCGCGTTCCAGATGCTGAGGAGCACATTCTGTGGCCTCATCACCACCCTCTTGTGGTCACTCCCACTTACTGATGGGGCTGTGGTCTCAGCAGAGCCAGCTGTCCCGACCGAGGGTGTACCAGGGCGGTGGTGCCACCAGGATTTTAGCCCACGTAGCTATGTTCTGGGGCTTGCGACCTCTACATAACACTGTCCTCCAATCCAGAATTCCCTAAGGGCTCAGGTGTCCATGGTTAAAGCCGAGTCAGTGCTCAAGGGATGGGCCTCCGTCTGAAGAGGAGAGTATTCAGGCACTCAGCCTGAAGCAGGCCCGAGGGCAGATAAGGGTCAGGTCAGAACTGCCAATTCCTAGCAGCCAGAGGAGTTGGCTGGGTTGGCCCTCAGTGACAAGCCCGAGGAAAGGGGTATGGGGAGGGGGGAGGAGGAGGAGGTGAAAGGGAGGAGGAGAGGGAAGCTCACTGATTCTCCTGCAGGCCAGGCAGAGGGACAAATGTAACAGAGCATGCGTGACACTTGGTATACAACCTCCTGTCCCCTCTATTTGCCAGTGTCCTGGCAGGCACCTGTTGTCTAGAACAGGAGGCCCGTGGGATGAGCAAGAATGGGGAGATGGCTTGGGTAAGTCCCCCCTAGGGAGAAAGTGGCCCGCTGGTACTGTGATGAGTGAATCAGCTAGAGCGAGAATGAGCAGGTTCCTGGGTGGGAGGACCCCCATCCTCTCCAAAGCGTGGGTGTCAGGGGTGTGAGAGAGATGATAGAAATTCCAGCAGCAACCCCAGCTGGTTGAGGAGGCCAGCTTCACAAGCAGAGGAGCTACTGAGCAGGTGGGACCGAGATGGTCCCCAGGATCCTGGCTCTCCCTTTAGCACGGAAAGGAACGAATTCAGAATCCCTGCATGAGAAGGACCATCCTGGGAGCTCATTAGTAGCCACCAAGGAGGGGCAAGGTGGTCCTGGGGCTGAGGGTTGCAGGGGGACCACCCAATCTGGCTGCTGCCGAGAGCAGACCCTTGTTACCCCTGAAGCAGGGGCTCAGTAGTGCAAGCAGGTAGGGTGAGGCTCACGGCCTGAAACCAGGAGACATGAGACGTGGCCAGTGCCCCAAGCAGAGGCCGGCTCCTGCATCCAGATGTCCTCTCACCGGGGAGGAAATGAGGGAGACCCTATGAAGAGCAAGAGGGGATAGCAGCCCCTCCAGTGAGTGGGGACTTAAGAGTTAGATGCTTCTAGAAAGAGCCTGAGAGACCAAAGAAGACCATGTTAGGTGGAAAGAGACTGAGTTAGCTTTAACTGGCAATTAAAAAAAAAATTGTCACCAGTTATAGTCAATAACAGACATCTATCTGCATATCTGTAGCGTTTTAACTTACATGTATTTGGTTTTTCCCACAACCTGCCCAGGAATCCGGGCACCGAGAGGTTAGTTGACAAGCCCTGGGCCACCCAGTGAGGAGACGTGGGGCTCCCAGAGCCTGCAGGGAAGAGCCAGGAGGCAGCCTGGCAATGGGAGGGACTGGGAACAGGGAGTCTGGAGAGTGGACTTGCCACCAGCTTGGTGGGGGACCTCTGGAGGCTCTGATGGGAACCAGGGGTGCTTGTCCTAACTTGGCCAGCAGGTGGCAGCACAGCGCACTCTTGAAATCGCGGGTGCGTTTTGTGTGTGAGGAGCGGGGCGGACTGCGACACTAGTGATGAGTGAGTGCACGCGCAACTGCAGGGAAAGAAGAAGGAAGGAGCAAATTCCCTAAGCTCCATTCTGGCCCCCCTGGACCAGCTCTTCTTGCCCCTTCCTCCTTCCTCCCGGGCTGCTGTGGACAAGGTGGGGCCCTGCTGTCAGACCCGCCGAGGGCCCGTGTCCAGCCTGGCTGCTGGGCAGGAAACCTTGTCTCCAGCCCTTTATAGACGAAGCTGGGGCTGTGACAAACTGATTCAAGGATAGAAACGCATAGAAACAGGAACCCGATCGGCTGTCCCGTGAACGCAATTTGGCTGAAATTTTTAAAATCCTTGATTTGATTGCACAAAGCTGGGTCAGACGCATAGGCTGGGGCATAGAAGAGGCCAGAAATGATCAGGGTACTTAAAACTTAGAAGGTCGGAGACAAGTGGGGCCAAGGAGACCCAGCCTGTGATGCGAACAGTGTTCTTACCTGATTCTGCCGTGACCTCCCAGGCTAGGATCCTCTTATGTGAAAGGACAGGGAACTGGCGACGCAGGTTGTAGCGCGGGACCTGCAGTTGTCAACTATGGCCACAGGGTGGCGCCAGAGGACCATCTCTGGCTGCTCGGTGCCTCCCTGGGGCTCTGGAGCTGGTAGTCGGCTGGACCAGATCTGCCCTATATTCTGGTCCCATACTGGTGTTCCGACCACCACCATCTCTTTCTGACCCCGTGTAAGCTCTGGAAACTCCTGTGGGTGGAGCCTGATCTGCGCACAGAGGGGACCTCAGCCACTGATGACTAAGTAGATGGATGAATCCCACCTGCTGTAACCCTCCCCTAAAACAGCCCAGGGCTGTGGGGGGCAGTTCAGGCTCCAGGGAGACACCAGGAGGAAGACTGTAGTCCCGGCTGGGCCCGGCTAGGGGAGAATGTAGGTGCTGAGAGACCTTATGGGTCCCTGTCCTCACGGAGACTCCGCTGTCGCAGGGTTCCATCCATGCCTCCTGTCTCCCCTCCTTCACTAGATGGTCCACACAAACCAGAGGTGCCGAGCCCTGAGGCTCGTGTTATCGGCCAAGAGTGTTTTCTCAGGGCAGCTTTTACACCCTGCCACTCACGTGCCCTGGAGTCTGGCTGGGACAGTTGGTGGCTCTCCTGGTGGGGCAGTGCTGAGCGGGGCTTTTGCAAGGCTGGGCCCTGCTGTCAGACCCGCCGAGGGCCCGTGTCCAGCCCGTGCGGTGCGCAGGAGTGCTCACTCCTTCGCGTGTGCTGGGGGATTTGTCTCCGCTCCCTCCATGACCCCGGCCTGCCCACATGTTTCAGTCATCTCCCGGGCCCTGGTGGCATTTGAGCGCCTGGCCTCTGACTCTAAACAAGGCTTACCACTGTTTGCTCAACATTTCCCGCTCGACCTTGTTCTGTTCTCCCATCCCGCCCCACCCCCGCAACCCGCAAGCGCCCCCTTCTCCTCCCCATTTAGCTCACCCCTGCTTGCCCCTGCCACCCCCAAGAAAGTTCTCGCAGACTGCCCCAGTCTCCCGGGACACCTCCCTCTTCTGACCTCAGCACTAACTGCCTGAACCCCTGGCTTCAAACTTGGGCTCTAGGGAAAGAGTTTCCTGTCTTGTGGATGAAAGAGGCTGAAGGGGGAGAGGATCCAACATTTACTGAGTATATTCCAGACACTTTCTCACGTCACTAATCTCTCCACATGGCTTATGAAGTAAGGCAAGGATAATCTGGTTTCGATTTTGTGAAAATTGAAGCTGAGACTGTGATGCCCGGGTTCCGTCCAGCTCCAAAGGCCAGGCCATTCCCGCCATCCAGAGCTGCTGCTCCCAGTAGGGAGAAAACACCTGCAGGCATGCAGAGGTCAGAAACTGCGCCTAACACCTTCAAGGGAAGCCGGCTGGGGCGGATGGAGGGAGGGAGCCGTGGGGGAGGGGTGGCTGCTGCAAAACGTGAGGGGGCCCAGAGGCTCTGGAGGGGTGGATATGGGGACTCAAGAGGGTCCTGGACTCCTGGCAGAATAACTGTTTAGGGTACCTCCGTGGAAACCACCGGGTGAGTTGAACTTTCTTCCCTACCACCCACATGCATGTGACGCGTGTGCACACACACATACACACACACCTGGGCCAGGCAGAGAATGCAGGTATCTGTGTTTTGGAGGAGTGGGGAGGAGGGAGCATGGGTGCTACAGTTGGAGAGATACACAGTGTCCTAGAAAGATGGTGACACCCAGGGAGACTAGAGAGCCCTAAGCACAGAACACTAAGGATTGGGTGGTGGTACCTTCCATTCCCCTAGAACGAATGAAGGCAGGCTGCGGGAAATCGACGAGGTGCTTGCAGTTAGAGCAAACCTCGGGCACAAGGATAAGTCCCACTACTGATGGCATCAAACTCCTAAACAAGAGGATGGATGCCCAAGGTCAGGGACTTATGTAACCAGAGCAACGATTTAGAACTAGTGTGATCAGTATCCTTAGATGTGGTAGAATTTTGGACCCTCAAAAAGACCAACGAGAGAATTTGGAAAATTAAAAGCTAGTCATGGAAAAAAGCCCTCCATCGATTGGCTGAATAGCAGAGTGGGCATAGCTGGAGAGCAAACAGTGAGTTGGAAGATTAAGGACTCTTAAAATGCAGCACAAAAGGACGAAGAGATAGAAGGTACAAAATAAAAGGAGGGAGATACAAAGAGCAGAGTTTTGTTGTTGAGGCTGACACCATCTCAGAACTATGATTATAATAGGTCACCAGTGCCAGGCAGGATGAATGAATAAAGATTCACTACTGGAAAGAGTATTGAAATTTTAGAACACTGGGGATAAACATTTCTAAATATTTCCAGATAAAAACCAGGCTACCTGCAAACAACATAATGCTAGAAGCAAGGATAAAGTGAAGTAATTAGCTTCAAAATCTAATGGAAAATAATTTCAGACTCAGAATTCTATACCCAGCTAAATGTAAGAATAAAACCACATCCTGAAGACACATGATTTCTTGGAATGTTTTGCATTGAAAAAAATTCCCTTTTGAAAATAATACTAACTGAAGTGCTCTAGCAAGAAGGAAAATTAATTGGAGAAATGAAATACAAGAAACAATGACTAGCCGAGAACTGATAACATTTATTAAATCTAAGTGTTATTGCATAAGAATTAACAGTCTGAAGCTAAAACCACAGATATAATCAACAAAGGAGTTAAAGAGTTTGTGGAACAGAGGAGAATAAACGTATGTTAAAACTTGTGGGAAGGTGGATATAAATTCTGATTAATTCTAGTAATTGTAGGGTAAGACTAAGTGTGTGTGTGAAAATGTTAAGGGAAATCTCCACAAAAATAGAAGTAGAATGTATAACTTGTAAACTATTAGAAGGAAACACTGAAATGGAAGAAATGAAATCAATCTAACAAGTACGTGGAAAGAGGGAAAAAAACACAAAACGTAAGAAATACGATACACAAATAATATCAGGAATAAATTCAAACATTCCATTAATTGCAATAAATGTGAATGAGTCAAAATCACAAGAAAAATCTCCACAAAGAATAAGATCCTGCCTTCAAGAGATACATATAAATGGTATCGACCCAGGAAGTTTCTAAATAGGAGAATAGAAAGAGACATACTACGTAAGCCCTAACAAAAGGATATCAGTGAGTGGACCTCAATATCGGACAAGACAGAATCCAAAGAACATTAACAGAGGACAAAGTTGGATTCATGTTGCTAAAAGAGACAGTTTACCAACAAAATGAAAGTTATGAAATTTTATGCCCCGACAACATGGTTTCACGATGCTTGTAACAAAGACTGATAGATAGAGCCAGAAGGAGAAGTGGCCAGGGTCACGATTAGAGCAGGAGCCTTTAATAGATTTTTCTCGGAAACTGACAGATCAAAGGAGCAAAAATAAGGAACACACGTATTATATATGTGTGTTTAAACGTGTATATTATACATGTATTTATACATACCGTTCAAAAAAGAAATTACACTGCTTTCAAAGATGCATGGACTGGTCATGAGATTGGAGTCTTGAAAAAGAAGAGTGAAATTATTTTGTAGACAATAGGATCATCTCCTTAGAAAAGGGAGAAAGGGCCAATGGCAGAGTTGTTGGATTGTGAGACCAAGTGCAAGAACCATTGTTCCCCTGGCATTGGGGGTGGGGAAGAGCAGGACAGCTGTGAGAAATGACATTTGGAAGGCAGGGCAAGAGGGCTGGGAGAGTGAGGACAAGATGACAAAGGGGGAGACCTCTTTTGGCTGAGGAGGTGAGAGCTGGGAGGTGATAGTCTCCAAGCGCAGCTGAGTCTGAGCTTGCCAACAGTTACTGAGTGCCAAGCATCTCCCAAGTGTTTTGTATGAATCATCCGATCCTTGAGGTGTGTGCTATTAATACATCCATTCTGCCGAAGGAACACCCGGATGTACACAGGGATAGTGAATCATAGCAGGCTCGAAATTTGGACTTGGGTCCATCTGATGCCGACACTGCTATTAATCTCTAAACCGTAGGAACATAAATCACCATAAACAGGTGCTCTTAACCCTACTCTGGGCACCGTTCTAGGGAGAGAGTCTATCAGTTTTATCTGGCTCTCAAAGAAGACTGATCCAGGAAATATTAAGAATCCCTGGGGTGGCTCAGTCTGTTAAGTGTCCCACTCTTGATTTTGGCTCAGGTCATGATCTCGGGGTTGTGGGATGGAGCCCCATGTTGGGCTCTGCGCTGGGCTTGGAGCCTGCCTGAGACTTTCTCTCTCCCTCTCTCTCTGCCGTTCCCTCACTCTCTCTCTCTAAAAATAATAATAATAATAATAATAAATAATACTAAAAAAGTTAAAAAAAAAATAGAATCCCTGACTCACATGTTGGGCTACTTTCCAGAATTAGAAAGGAGGGACTCTGAGAGCTTGGCAGGGGGGAGGGTGCTGGCCCCCACAGCCCCTGGGGCCATCGGAAGCCTGGACAAGAGGTCCTGGGATAGACCGTGCTGGCTGTTCTGACGCTCCCATGAGTCAGTACAGGACACGTGGTTCCATCCAGGCTCTCGGAGAAAGAAGAGACAGACTCTCTGAGATCACCTCTGCCGTCAGAGATAATCCAACCCTGCGGTCACAGATAGGGCCCCTGGAGCCCAGAGAGGTTGCCCCAGTCACCCATGGTCCTACAGCCGGTTGGTGGCCAACGGTCAGAGCCAGGAAGTGGTCAGCACCCTCCCGTCTCACTGCCCTGACCTCGGTGGTCCAGCCTCTCCCCCCGCGGTGTGATGTTCAGGGCCAAAGGAAGAGCCCAGTTCTCCAGGGAGCCTATGTGGCAGCAAAGAGACCAGAAGAAGACGTCAGCCTGTGGCCAAATGGTGTGACTTTGTTGATTTATTTTTTAAGTTGTGGTAAAATACAGATGGCATGAAACTTCTCATTGTAACCACTAACAAATGCACAATTCAATAGCATTAAGTACATTCGCCATGCTGTGCGACCGGCCCTACTGTCTAGTTAGTGCCAGAACTTTCTCATCACCCCAAACCCATTTGCAGTCACTCTCCATTCTCCCCTCCCTCGGCCCCTGGAAACCACCCATCCACTCTCCGGCTGTGCATTTGCCTACTCTGGAGATTTCGTATGAACAGAACCAAACAATGGCCTCCTGTGTCTGTCTTCTTTCACTTACCATATCTCCAAGGTCCATCCGTGCTGTGGCATGCATCAGGGCCTCCTTTTTTATGACCACATAGTATTCCTTTGTGTGGGTAGATTACATGTTGATGTTTAGCATCAACGTTGAAGGACACCTGGGTTGTTTCCATCTTTTGACGACCGTGAATAGCGCTGCTGTGAACAACGATGTACAAGGTTTTGTTTGAACACCTGCTCTCCGTTTTTTTTTGCGTGTATACCTAGGAGCGAAACGGCTGAGTCATATGGTCATTCTATGCTTAGCTTGCTGAGGAACCAACAAACCGATCTCCACAACAGGCTGGAATTTTCCCTGGCCCTTCCTCTCCGCATGCGGCAACCCCCGCCCCTTCCCAGGCAGCTCTCCACCACCCCCTGCAGCCCGCCTGCGCTCCTGGGCTCCAGGCCCACTGCCCATGCTTGCTCGACCTCTCGGACGTCCCCGTGCGTTGTCCTTCTCAAGTCTGCTCCACCGGCACTTGCCCCTTTCCTCCGACATTGCCATGCCCTCTGCCCAGTGTCCCTGCAGCATGGGCCCCAGCAGGTGACAGGCCCCAGCCTCAGGCTGGCATGTGAGCCGTAGGTCACGGGGCTAAGGGTGGCGTGCCTACTGTGTGCTGCTGGTCTAACTATACCTGTTGCCCCGTGTGATCCTCACAACGAGCCCTTGAGGCAGATACCAGTATTGTCTCCATTTGTGGATGTGGAAACCAAGGCTCAGAGAGGTTCAGCCACTTGCCCAAGACCACACAGCTAGTACGCGGTGGCGTGTGGGCTTGAAACAGGCAGGCTGTCTCCTCAGGGTTGAGACAGATCGCGGGGCTCCCGGGAACAACAGAAAACCTCTCTGACTTGCAGAGAAGAAGGTCAGAGATTAGGACGTGGGCTCTATAACAGACAGATGTGGGAGAGAGGGTGGCTCTTGGGAGACGTGCCTCTCTCAGGGGGCTGAGGTCACAGTGAGGGTCCTCCCGGGGGTGGCTGTCATCAGGTCCTGCGTTTACCAGCTACTGTGGCCCTCAAGGGCCCGCTGAGCCCGGGGGAGTTGGCAGAACCTTGTGGCAGAAAGCACATTGGAGGTGACAGGTAGCTGAGAGATGATGATTTTGCTCCGGTGTGACTGGCACACAGCATGCGATTTCTCGGTGAGATGGTTTGTGTCACTGCCGGCAGGCTGCGAGCACAAGGGTGAGTACGCCCGGACGCAGAGCATAACCTCAGCTCCATCAAGGACCCAGGCGGCAGGCGGGGGTGCCCACGTGCCCACACGTCCACGTGCCAGAGTCTGAGCACAACACCCCAGCCGGGGGCCATTCCACAGACCCTTCCCCCAGATGAAGAGCCAGCCTCCAGGGCCCGGCAGGGGTGGCCCCCACCCCCTTGGGCAGCGACTGGCCTCTAGGTGGGCCTCCTTCTGCAGCAATGTCTTGGCAGGAAGTCTGGGTGATCATCTGCGGCTGCATTAGACCTGAGCCAGGTCTCGTCCTGTCTCCCCAGCCTGGGCTCCGGCTCAGGTTCCAGCTGATCCCTGAGGGCCAAAGGCAAAGGGGGGGCGGTCATCAGCGTGCGGGGCCCTGCCCTAGGTGCAAGATCACACCGGGGAAGGCGGGCCCCGTGGTCGCCTTCCTGAGCACGGGCCACACAAGCAAAGGAGAAGGTGGCGGTGAGCCATGAGGACCCCCCACTCTCTCCCCTGCAGGGATTCCGAGTAGGGGTGGCCACCTCAGGAGGCCCAGGGAGCCCCGGGCACATGTGCCAGCACCGAATGGACGCCAGGAGCTCGCCCCTGGACAATCCAGCTAGCTAGGGGACCTCGGGTCTCCCGTGGATACGGTGGTCTCCCGGTTCCAGCCCCCTGAGCCTCCTCTCCCCGGAGCCTCTGGAAAACGATTTCCAGATCCAGGAAGCCGAGGATCAGGTCCCTGATGGCGGAGACCTCGTAGGTACCCGCTGCTCTGTGAATTCCATGGAGAGAGGGGCATTTAAACTGGGACAAGAAGGAGGAGCAGGAATTAGCTAGGCAGGGGAGGTGGTAAGGGTGATAGACAACGGGATAATGTGTGAAGACCCCAGGGCAGGAGGGACAGGGCCTTGGGGGGCTGAAACAAGCCCATGTGGCTGCTAGTGTAGATGGGGACAGGAAGCAGGGGTAGGGGGAGGAGACAGAGGTGGGCAGAGACTCCACTCTGCACCTGCCTGGTGGCCTTAGCTTGTTATGGCACCTTTAGCCATCAGCCTCCCGTTACAGTGACCTCCCCACACCCCAGCCTCCTGGGTGACTATAAATGTCTTCTAGGTCAGACTGTCTTAGCCTCATCTGTACCTGGCCCAGGGACTGGTTGGCGCCTGGTGGGTGTCTGCGGGACCCATAAATAAATAGATATTCGAATTAACCAACCAATCTCACCGAGAGATAGAAACCGGGGTTAGGTGAGGTTGAGGGACCTGTGTCCGTGCGGTAACCCTGAACTCCTGGGAGGGATGGGGCAGCCCCCCGGGTGGGGCTTCGGGAAGGCAAAGGGTGTGTTTAAAGAAGCCAGACTGGGAGAAAGAGAAAACAGGTCTCCACACCTCTCCTGGGAGGTGAAGCACCTTCTTGAAAACTTGGAAGGCTCCCTGGAAGAGGTGATCCCAAGGCAGCCGGCTCCTCCCATCCCCCTGGGCTTCTGACCCACTGTCCCTGGAACCCAGAGGCCCCGCCCATTCCCTTTCTGGCAGGGGCTCCTCTCCTCGGGTTTGCAGGCCCGGGAGGGAGGGAGCAACAGGGAGTGGGGAAGGAGGCAGACGACCTGTTCAGGACACTGGTTGATTCATCAGGCTTTGCTGCTTTCCGCAGCTCTGCAGCCTTCAGCTGCATATTCAGGCTGGCTCCTGGCTTAGCCCTGCCTGCGTCTGTGCAGCTCTATTTTTACAGCCCCGGAGGGCTGACGAAAACATTTAAAAAGACACAAAAATTAAAAAATTTAAAAGTCCGGTGCCAGCTGTTCTGTTTGGAAAGCAGGCTGACATCTGTGTTCTGTCTCATTGAGCTGCATGCTGTCCCCACATCCATCCCCCCTCCCCCGATGGCCCAGGGGCTTAGGAAACCTGGCTCAAGCCCCCACTTTGCCACTCACCCTCTGCGTGACCTTACCCAACCCCCTTCCTGTCCTGTGCCTCAGTTGCCACAATGTGACAAAGAGAAGTTCGGACAAGTGGATTCGTGTTTGAATTTGGGTGGTTCAAGAACTTTCTCCATGCAGGAGAGGGGTGTGACGGGAGGAGGCCGCTCCCCTTCCCTGTTTCAACACCCCCTCCTTCTCCATCCCTTTGACCAATTCCTCTAAAAAAGCTCCACTTTTCAACCTGAAGGAAGGGTCCGGCCAGGACCCTTGCAGTGGGCTGGGAGGTTGTGGGGACAGGGGTCGGCATCCCTGAGTCCTAGTCTTGACTCTGCAGCTCAGCGCGGGCAGTCCTTCAGAAATCTCGGGCAAGGACCGGGGTCCAGAGCTGCAGTGGCGGCTTTAACAGAGGGTAGCCGTGGACGCTTTGCTGAGCTGGCTCCCCTGGGCCTGGGAGCCTCTTCTGTCAAGTGACGGATGGGATGATGTCAAGTGATCAGCTGTACTGGTGCTCCCAGAGCTGCTAGTCCTCCCCTCCGCTGGGCACCAGGAGGTATGCATTCCATTCTCACCCCACCCCCACCCCGAGCCCCCCACCCCCACTCCCCAAAGGAGGCGTGGTACCCGTGACTCGATGACGGTCAGGGAAACCACACCGTAGTGGTTAGTAGATGCTACATCCTGGAAGAGAGGCCAATGGCTGGTTCTCCACGATCTTGTCTTTGACTTGGCAACCGCTAAGGCCTCACGTTGAGATGCTGTCACAAGACACTGAGCGCCCCGTGGCCTGGTTCCTGAAGATCTGTGAGGAGAGAGGCCTCATCCCCCTAAACCCAACCTTTGTGGTATTAAGCCACTGAGATTTGGGGGTTGTTACTGCAGCCTGAGATGACTGGCCTGAGTGATGCGATGCGGAAAACAGTCACAACTACGGATTTCTCATCTAATTGTTGAGCATCTGGGCGATCGCAGGCACTCAATCAAGCCCTGGCTCTTATTACAATGCCAATTCCCGTTTCTCGGGCGAGTTTTCCCCAGAAAGAGATGCCGAGGCCAAGCTCTGAATGCAAGGAGTGTATCCAGAAAGCGATTCCAAGGAGCGTGGACAAGGGAGTGAAAACGAGGTGGGGCAGAAAAGGAGGTTCAGTAGTAGGGTGTAGGCAGGACCCGGTTACTGCTGTGGGCAGCTGGGGTTCCGCTCTGCCGGGGACCTCTGGGACAGCGGTCAGCATGCACCAAGTTGTCCCCACCCGGAAGGTGAGGGAGTGGCGGATCTGCCCCTCAGCGCCCATGGGTCACCAGCGGAGGGCGGCTGGTGGGGGGAGGGGACAGTTAGCTCCCAATCCCGGGGCCCAACACCAGCTTGCTCTGGGCGCCGGTGCCTACACACGGGATGTGGGGGCGGGGGAGGCATCTGCCTTCGCAGCCAGGAGGGGGGCTCGGGCAGCTGGGTGCGCTCCCGGATCCCAGCTCGACCCCAGTCCCCTGACTTCCCGGCTGGCCTGGACCGTGCGCGCTCAGGGTGGGCCCTGGCGTCCAAAACCAAGCTCTGCGAGGGAAGGGACAGCTTGGCGCGCTGGGAGCGTTGGCGCTGCACCTGCCTGAGTGACCGTACGGACTGCGAGTGAGCCGGGTGCGCACCTGGCGGCCCGGCCGCCCAGCCTCCCTCCACCGCGGTGCCCGCCCCGTCTGCACGGGGGTCCCGCCGCCCCCGTGCTGCCTGCCGCCCGCGGGGCCGGAGAGCAGGGTGGCCTCGGAGAGAGGCGGTGACACCGGGGAGTGGGTGGGGTGGGGGCTGGCGGAGGGGCCGGTTCTCATACCAGCCCTGCACCTTGCGGGGTGGGGCCCCCTTTCGACTTTTCAGGAAACGGGAGAAGAGACTTGACACTGCTCATCGTGGACCTTGGGGGGTGGGTGTCCAGAAAGAGTTTTGGATGAAGCAGCAGGCAACTTCTAACCCCGGCTCTGCCTTCCTCAGCTGCGTGACCTCGGGCAGGACACTTCACGGCTCAGGCTTACCTCTTAAGTTCTCGTCTCTAAAAGGAGAGGCTTGGGCCGAACCGAACCGCCAGAGTCTTGTGTTAGGGGGGCTGGCGAAGGAGCCAGCCAGACCCCGGGTGCAAATCCTGAGGCTGCTGTTTGCTGGTTGCCTGATCTTGGGCGGGAGACGGCCTCTCGTCAAGCCCCAGTTTCCTCATCTGTTGGGAAGACTGAGATCGTGGTGGTCACGGGCCAGCTGTCACACCTGCCGCTGTATCACCCGGTATTCTCAGTGTCACGGATAACCGGGAAGGTCTTCCGCCCTCGCTGTGGGACCCTGAGAAAAATACGGGACCTCTCTGGTTGTAGTATCCGACCCTGCTTTGCCCAGATATTTGCACAGACAGATGGGGTGCTGGGTGTGATGTGAGGGATGAGGGCCAATGAGGAAAGAACGAGGATCGGCCGTGAGCATTACGATCCATCGGGAGAACCTGACGTGGACAGTATAGACCCCCCTCCCGGCAGGTGATCCCTGGGGACACGCTCCACCACTCCCACCCCACTTCTGATTTAAAAAAAAAAAAATCAACTCCAGGCATCCGTCATCTACTCATCCATCCTTCGGACACACTTAGCAACTCCCAGGCCTCTGGAGAAGGAGGATTCAAGACAAAGGTACGTGTAGTTGAATTGGGGTGAAAAATGTGTAAACAAGTAACCCAAGACCCAGAGGCTTATTGAAATTTTGGAGTGTGGCGTCACACTGAGAAATTGCTCCCGCATTGTATGATGCTATAAAAGCCTCCCAAAGGAGAGAGGGCGGGTCCTGTGTCCAGAAGGGGACACCTCACCTGGGACAAGAGTCTGCACCCTTCTGACTCCCAGGAGCAGCAAAAGATGTTCGGATTCTAGGGCTGGAAAAGCACAGGCGAGGCTGCCAGACATTCAGTGTGGCCTGAGCAACGGGTAATGCCAAGTGGGAGTCCCTCTCCCCGACAGTCAGGGCTTGCCTGGAGTAGCCAAGTTCTCGTTTGTCCTGTGGGTCCGAGAGCGAAGAGACCCCAGCATCGGTTGGTTCTGACTTCTCCCCATCTGTGGGCAAGCGGCTGCTCAAATGAAGTTTAAAATGGCTTTAAAGATGTATGAATGTAAATAAAAACACAACAGACCAAAATTTACAGGATGCAGCGAAAGCAGTGTTAACAGGGAAGCTCATAGCTGTAAAAGACCACATTCCAAAAGAAGGAGGGGGGCGCCTGGGTGGCTCAGTTGGTTGAGTGTCTGACTCTGATGTCGGTTCAGGTCACGATCTCATGACTCGTGAGACTGAGCCCTACGTCGGGCTCTGCACTGAAAATGCGGGGCCTGCTTCGGATTCTGTCTCTCCCTCTCTCTTTCTGTCCCTTCCCCACTCTTTCTTTCTCTCTCAAAATAGGTAAAATAAACATTTAAAAAAACCGAAAAGAAGGACGATCCCAAATCATCAACCTACCTTTACCACTGAAGGAACTAGAAAAAGAAGAATAAATTAAGTCCAAAGCTAGCAGAAAGAAGGAAATAAGATTAGAGCAGCGATCAATAAAATAGAAAACAGGAAACAAGGGAGAAAGTCAGTGAAACCACATTTGCCTCTTCAGAACATGACAAAGTTAGCAAAACTGATAAGCCATTAGTTAGATGGACTGAGAGAGACCAGGATGAGGGGGCGGGGGACTCAAGTTATTAAAATCAGAAATGAAAGTGAGGACATCACTACTGATTCTACAGGAAGAAAACTGATTATAAGAAGGTTGCACACCAACAACGTAGTTGAAATGGACAAACTTCTAGAAACACACGACCTATCAATACTGAATCACTGAAAACCTGAATAGGTGATTCATTCAGTAATCAAAAACCTTCTGACAAAGAAAAGCCCTAAACCTGACGACTTCACTGGTGAATTCTCCCCCAAAATTTAAAGAAAGACTAACACGAATCTCGCCCAAACCTTTCCAAAAAATTGAAGAGAACACTTTCCAACTCATTCTACAAGGCCGGCATTACCCTGAAACGAAAGGCAGAGGAAGAAACTACAAGAAAAGAAAGCTACAGACCAATACCCTTTACGAATATTGATGCAAGAATCCTCAGCAGAATGCTAGCAAACTCAATTTAGCAGCATATTAAAAGGATTATACACCATGACCAAATGGGATGTATTCCTGGAAAGCAAGGATGGTTCGATATACAAACATCTGTTCGCCTAATATACCACATTCACGGGACCAAGGAAAAAAATCCCACAAGAATTGCTTGCAGGCACTCAGACGGATATTTGTACACCCATGCGCACAATAATCAAAAGGCGGGAACGACGTAAGCCTCCATTGATGGAGAAACAGATCAACAAAATATGGTCTACACATCCAACGGAATATTAGTCAGCCTTAAAAAGGGAAGGGAATTCTGACACACTACAGCGTGACTGAACCTTGAAGACATTATGCCAAGTGAAAAAAGCCAGTCACAAAAAGACAAATACTGTGTGACTCCACTTACATGAGACACGTGGAGTCGTCGACTTCATGGAGACAGAAAGCGGAACGGTGGTTGCCAGAGGCAGAAGGAAAGGGGATGGAGAGTTAGGGTTGGTTTGTTTTTTGATTTGTTTTAATGTTCGTTTATTTTTGAGAGAGAGAGACAGACACAGTGCCAGTGGGGGAGGGACAGAGAGAGAGGCAGATACAGAATCCGAAGCGGGCTCCAGGCTCCGAGCTGTCACCATAGAGCCTGACGTGGGGCTGGAACCCACGAACCGTGAGATCATGACCTGAGCTGAAGTCAGATACCGAACTGACTGAGCCACCCAGGTGCCCCGAGAGTGAGTGTTGAATGGGGACAGAGTTTCAGTTTGGGAAGATGGAAAAGTTCTATGGATGGATGATAAAGGCAGTTGCAGAAAAATGTGAAAATATGTCATGCCACTGACCTGTACACTTAAAAATGGTTACGCCAAGCACGCTTTCGTACAACTGTAGCCCCAGCAATTCAGGAGGCTGAGGCGGGGGGGGTTCGCTTGAGCCCAGAAGCAACAGGTTGTGCCAGGAGGGCTGGACCTCCCCCGGTCGGAAGTGGGGCAGGTAAAAAACGGTTAAAATAGTAAAATTTGTGTTGTGCGTACTTTTCCACAGTAAGAACGTATACGTAAAGTTCGTAAAATAAAAATAACGAGCTGTGACCTATGAGCCCGCGGTGTTGGGGAGATCTTACACCCGTAACGAGTTGTAGCGACACCATGACAAGGTATTGATGAATGTGGTCCTAGGAGGGGTTGAGCGAAATGCCACGGGCAGCCGGGGTGGGGAGGATATGCTTGTCACAGAGGGACTGAAAGCTTCATTTGAGCTGGACGTCCCAGGAAGGCGGGGTGGAGAGGGCCTTACAGACTATGCACTGCCTAGGCAGGTCCTGGAGGGAGGTGAGGGCTGTCCCGGGTCTGCTGTGACTGGTATCAGGACCCGGGAGAAGGGCAATCCAGGGGAAGGTGGGCCTCCCCTGCTCTCATCAATCCTCGGGCTTCCCTGCTCACTCCTGGGGCTCGGGGCCCTGGTGAGCCTCCCTGAGCAGTTTGCTGGAGAGGAAGGCTTAATCCGGCCTCCTTCTTGCACACGGGAGGAACCGGGGATCTGGAGTGGGGGGAAGCGCCAGGAGATAATGCAACAAGGAAACATAACCGCTAAAACTCTAATGCAACCGTAGCCGGGTGTCACAGGTATTTTATCCATGTCAGCGAGGCCGGTGGAGCTATGTGTCTGATGTGTCACTTTCAAGTAACAAGAAAGGGAATTCATTGGCTCCGGTATCTGAAAATTAAAAAAGAAAATTCCCAAAGAGTGTTGTTGCAGGCAGCGCTTGCTCCGGGCTCGGGGAGGTCTCTGAGGTCCCGCTGTCTCTCTGCTCTTCCTTCTGCGGTGGAGACTTATCCTGGGGAGGCGTTCCTCCTGGCCCTGGGGTGGGTGCTGGCAGTTGCCAGGGATACGTGCCCCACGCGCAGGCTCAGAAGAGCGACTGCAAGTAGGCAAACCTGACCCCAGCCAGGGATGGAATGTTCTAATTAGCTTGGACGGAGTCCTGTAATTAGCTTTACTCCAGGTTCCAGGTGTGGGATTGAATGCCCCAGAACCGTAGGGATCCCAGTCGGAATCAGGGATTCCTGGGAAGGAAGAGGAGAGAAATGGATGTTGAGATCAATTCTGAGTGCTCAATGCTAAGAGATATCACAACAACTGGAAAAGAATGATATAGTTATTAGAAGTGCCTCCGGCTGCAACAGAAAATGCAACCAACAACGAATTAAACGAATAGAAGCCCGGGGTTCCGTGGTGGCCAGCACCGATTGAACTGGGCGGCATCGTTCCCCCAAAGAGCCAGGCTCCATCCACACGCTCGCTTCTCCACTCTTGGCGTGCTCACTTTTATTCTTTACTCGCATGATGACTGCCATAGCCCCGGGAATAATACCCGCGTCCAAGGCAGGCGGATGGGGGACAGATCAAATCTGCAGGCTCCCTTCCCACATCATCCTTCTTATTGGGATGCCGGAGCCTGTCCAGATGCTTCTGAAGAGACTTTCATTTAGGTCTGGGTCCATTTAGGTCTAGGTCCCATTTAGCTGGGTCCTCTGGCCACTCATACTTGCAGATAGGCTGACCAACTATCTTGGTTTGCCTGAGACTGAGGGAGGTCCGGGGACTTTTGGTGCTAAGACTGGACAAATCCTGGACAAACCAGATAAGCTGGTCACCCTAACGGGAAGCGAACGTGGGGCTTCCCAGGCTCTATGGTAGAAGGTTGCAAAGGAGGAGGGGGTGATGGTGGGTTTTGGGGGTAGCCATCAGCAGTGTCTACCACAAACAACCAGGATGGTGAAGGGATTCAAAATCAAGACATATCTGGAATCGGTGAAGGGACTAAAAAAATAGCCTAAAAATTAGTAGACATTATACATTCTGGATATGGGTTGCGGTATCTTCTCCCAGTCCATGGGTCACCTTTTTGCTTTCTTAATAGTGTCTTTGACGAACAAACATTCTTGACTTAGCATAGTTCAATGTATCACTTTTCTCTTTATGGTTAGCACTCTTAGTTTCCTAAGAAACCTCTACCAAGATCATGAGATACTCTCCTTTTTTTTTTTAATGGCTTTATTGAGAGATGATTCACATACCATACAATCCACCCATCGGAAGGGTACAATTCAATGCTGGTAAGATATTCAGAGATGTGCCACCATCAGCAATCTAAGGACATTTGCATCACCTCAAAAAGAAATCCCGTGTCCTTTAGCTATCATACCCTTGTCCTCATCCCTCCCCGACTCCCAGGCCTAAGCAACCACTCATCTACTTTCTGTCTCAATAGATTTCCCTATTCTGCACATTACATATAAATGGAATCCTACAATATGCGGGCTTTTGTATCTGGCTTCTTTGACATAGCGTAATGTTTTCAAGGTTCGTCCATGTGGTAGCATGAGTCAGAATCTCATCCATCTTTATGGCCAAATATGAGGTCAGGGTCAAGATAGTGTCTCCTCCATAAGGATATCCAATTGACTTGGCACCATTTACTGAAAAGACCACCTTTTCCCATCGCACTCTATCATCAATTAGGTAACCTACATGCGTGCTTGTTTCTGGACTCAATTATTTTTTGTTTTGTTTTGCTTTGTATTTTTTGGACGCAGTTCTATTCTTTCAGGCTATTTGGCCATCCTAATGTCAACCCCACGGCATTCTCCCTGAATAAAACTTTACAGCAAGTCTCGATATTAGCTTATCTAAGTCCCCCCATTTTGTTCTTCTTTTTAGTTTTTTTTTTTAATGTTTATTTTGAAGAGAGAGAGAGACAGAGAGAGAGAGAGCGGGGGAGGGGGCAGAGAGACAGGGAGACACAGAATCTGAAGCAGGCTCCAGGCTCTGAGCTGTCAGCACAGAGCCCGACACGGGGCTCGAACTTGGAAACAGTGAGATCATGATCTGAGCTGAAGTCTGATGTTTAACCGACTGAGCCATCTAGGCACCCCCTGTTCTTTTTTTTAAACATTGCCTTGATTGTTCTTGGCTGTTTGTATTTTTTTTTTTATAAATTTATAATTGCCTATCCGTTTCTAAAAAAACAAAACAAAACAAAAAAACCTGTTGGGATTTTTATTGTGTTTATGTTGAGTTGAGTTACAGAGCAGTTGGAGTAGATCTGACATCTTTAAAACGTCGAATCCTCCATTCCAAAAAACATAGTATATTTCTCTATTTAAAAAATTTCTCTCAATAACATTTCATAATTTTTAGTGTTGAGGTCTTATGTGTCTTTCAGTAGATTTATTCATAAGGGTTTTTTGTTGTTGTTTTTGATGCTATGCTATAGTTAAAATTTTTTCATTTGGATACTTGTCTTCAAATACTTGAAGGGCTTTTAGGTACAGCAGAGGGCTGGTCACTGATTTATTGCCTGGTATGCGCAGGCAGGCCTGGAACCAAGTGCCGTCCATATTTTCCCATCTACTCCTTAACAGCCCTTGGACACAGGGCTCTCCAGCCTCATTTTACAGAGGTGGAGCCAGGCCTGAGGCCAGGGCTCTCTGAAGGCCAAGCTGCACCCACTTCAGTCTCGGTCCAGACCTGACATGGGGAAACCCGTGCCTATGGCTGCAACCCTCTGAGGTTCTTTCCAGATAAGAAATTCTACGACTCCCAAATTCAAATTCAAGATTCGAATTTATCCAGCCCCACCCTAGTGCAAATATTAGTGAATCCTGACTTTTTTTTTTTTTTTAACGTTTTATTTTATTTTTGAGACAGGGAGAGACAGAGCATGAACAGGGGAGGGTCAGAGAGAAGGAGACACAGAATCCGAAACAGGCTCCAGGCTCTGAGCGGTCAGCCCAGAGCCCGACGCGGGGCTCGAACTCACGGACCGCAAGATCATGACCTGAGCCGAAGTCGGCCGCTTAACCGACTGAGCCACCCAGGCGCCCCCTGACTTTTTTTTTTTTATAAGTAAACAAGTCAATATATCAACTGAAAACACAATTTCTTAAGTCCACAGAACCTGAGTATCGTAATACTTTTTAACCATAATCTGAGTGAGGGTTAAAAGTCATCACACAATTTGTAAACAACACTTCAAGGGTGCTTAAAATCTCTGAGGGGAAAATGGCTTAAATGACATGGCCCACACCTCCCCATGAGCTCCAGCCAGCATATGCACCCAAAACCGCTGATAACCCCCACTGCAGGCCTCACAGACCCCTCGATCTCAGCATGAGCCAAATGGAACTCACATCTGCCTCTGTCTGGCCAACACTGGTCATACCTTTTGGTGACTCACATCCTTCCTAGGTTGGGGGAATTTCCCACACAGTGAGACAGAAGCATGCTTCCCAGAGGCCCTGGCAACCAGGCATCCGTATGTGGTCTGGGCTTGGCCAGTCACACGAGCCTGGGTGAGGTGCTACAGAAGGTCTAGGAGCCACTCTGGTGACGGTGGCCACCAGGACGCCCAGGGGCTAGTGGCACCAGTGGTAACGTCTGGTGCCACCTGCAACCGTCTGGCCCGGGCACAGGTGCTGAGTTCTTCCGGCCCCTCCCGAAGAGCCTGCGAGCTGGATTCTATTGTCTGCAACCCAGAACCTTGCCTGGAACACACCCCTCCCCAGGCTCGCTCCCCGACCCCCTTTACAATAGCGGGCAACAAGGCCCCTCCGGCTGTCCATGCCTCCAGTCCAGCAGTGACCCTGGTGTCCTCCCTCCCCCTCCATCCCAGAGCCTGGGTCTTACCGACGATTCCGCTTCCTACAAAGCTCGAGGCTGTCCAGTTCACCACTCCTATGGCCAGCCGGCTTTAGACCGTTCCTGAAGTTCCCACCCTCGCTCTGGAGTGATCTTCCTGGGAGGCAGACTAGGTCAGATGGCCCCTCACTGCAGCTCTCCAGTGCCTGTTTCCCCGGCTTGTGAATTTTGCTGGGGAGCCTTTCCTCGGGGGACCACCCTAAGCTTTCCTACCCCAGTGCTGGCTCTGCCCCTCTCGTTCTCGAAGCCACGATTGCTTCTCCTGACCCAGGGCTTTTGCACATGCCCTTCATCTACCAATAGCTTTATTCCACCCTTTCCTAACCCCTGCCCCGACTTTGCCTTTAGTCTTAGCTTCTGGGGGAGTCATTTAAAAAAAAATGTTTATTTATTTTTGAGAGGGAGAGAGAGAGCACGAGAGCGAGGGCAGGGGAGGGGCCGAGAAGAGGGAGACAGGATCCGAAGCAGGCTCTGTGCTGACAACAGCGAAGCCCAATGCAGGGCTCGAACCCACGAACTGTGAGATCATGACCTGAGCTGAAGTCAAACGTTTAACCGTCTGAGGCACCCAGGCGCCCCCTGGGGAAGTCATTTTTGAGCCTTCCCCTCAGGGAGAGACATCTCTCACTTGGACCTTTGCAGCCCCTGTGCTTTGGGAGGCTCTGCGTGGTCGGTTCCCCGCTCATGCGTAGCCACTTCTGAGCTATGTGCCCTCAGGCAAGTTACTGAATCTGTCTGGGCCTCAGTGTCCCTGTTTCTTCATCTGCAAAATACAGTTAGTGATATTTGCTACTCCAGATTCAGCTTCCACCCTTTTCTGCTCTGTCTGCGGCCCTAAGCTCACCCTTCAGGCTGCATTGTCCCCTGACTTCAGTGGGAGGTGCCATCTGAGCTCAAGAGAACGGAGCCGGAGCCGTCAGGGAGTCGCTTCCTAGCCCCTTCCTTGTCTTGGGCCATTTCTGTCTAAGGCACTGTAGTCACTCCGTAATAGGTCTCTGTGGAGCCAGGGGTGAATTCTGTTTCTATAGCCCAGAGCTGTTGAGAGGAAAAAATGAGAAGACTCATGATACTCTCAGCACAGTGCCTGGCTCGCCTCATTTCAACTCATTACTTTTCCATGTATCTGTGAACAGACTGGATCTGAAATGCAAAGGCCTTTCTCAGCTGTGTCCCCAGAGCTTAGCACAGAGTTCAGCACATTTGATGAGCATTTGATGAATTAATGGTCCTATTTGCCTGTGTGCAGTACGGTCCTGGTGCCAGGAGAAGAGGCAAGACTATCCACAGGCTCCCTTGTGCAGTTGTTCAGGTTGTGCACTGCAAAAGTTGCCTGGCCCAGGAAACAAGTGGAGCCCAGATCGGCCCGTGCCCTTCCCACCAAGCTATGCTCCAAGAGAAAGAGGTATTTTTCCTCATTTGCTCAAAGGGGCTGTGTGAGTTAATGGTTCCTTAAGGCCCTACCCCCAAGCCCAGTTTTTATTCATTCATATAGTATACTCCGTGCTCCTGCTTATGTCCTGCCTCCCAGCCCCCTCGAGTGCCTCTCTTTTCATTAGTTCCTCTCTGCCTTCCAGGAAGCCAGCAGCTCCCCAAGGAAGTACTCTAGCTTGAGAGAGGCCTGCAGAAACCGGCAGGGACAGGGCTTCCAAAAAAGTCTCTGGTAAGCCTGAGCACCAGAGCCACTGATCTCCCGGATAAATGGGGGCAGACAGCAGTGAGTGAGTGGGCAGGCCCAGGAGAAACCAGTCGTGGGCGGCTGCAGAAATACTGACCCTGGACTCAGAGGGGGAATAATAGGCAATTAGCACCAGAGTGCCCCCATCCAGCCCCAAGCCCATTAAACACAGGAGGACTTTAACCAAATCCTACCTTAAAGAGCTCTATTTAGAGGCAGCTTAGTATAAATTGTTCTGTAAAGAGAAAAAAAAAAAAATCCCAACAATCCAGGCAACAGAGCAGTTCCTAGTGGGAGTTGGTAATAGGTGGGTTGGAGAACCAGCGGGGGCCAGGGCCTTTGAAAAGCTCTGCAGGGAGAGTGGAGGAGGTCGTCAATTTCAATTCAGCCTGTTCTATTTCACTCTGTTCCAGGGCCTCTGCCTTCCCCCAGTCTCTTACATATTTGGAACCAGAAACGGTGCACAGTGAGCTGAGTTGCATCTCTGCCTGTGCACAGGGAGGTCAGGCCCGGTAATCCCTGGTCCAGGGAAGGGGGCCGTCCGGGGCCCAGGCCTGGATCAAGCATGAGTGTGGGACACTGATCACTCCCCTGTGCCTTGGGTTCCTTTCCCTTTGCTCACTCCCCTCTGGGCAGCACCGGAGCAGCTCACCCCTGGCTGCACCCGGAAGTCACCAGGCGAGTTTTCCAAATGCTGATGCCCGGGCCCCACCCTGAGATTCTCGTCAGTTTGTGTGGATTGGCGGCCTAGAGTGGGCACAGTAAACGTTCCCTGGGTACTTGCACATGCAGTACCTGAGGCCCGTCCTATCCCTGCTCTCTTGTGTGGTTAGCCACCCATATGGGCCTGGGAGACTGGCAGGTGCACCTTCCTAAACCCCAGAGGCAGTGGTTTTCAGAGTGGGTTCCCTGGAGCAGCAGTATCGGCATCGCTTGGCGATGCTTTAGGAATTCATATTCTCAGGCCCAGCCCTAGAGCTCTGGAATCAGAAATTCTTTTTGTTTGCTTATTTATTTTTGAGAGTGGGGGAAGGGGCAGAGAGAGAGAGAGAGAGAGAGGGAGACAGAGAATCCCAAACAGGCTCTGTGCAGCCAAAGAAGAACCAGATACCCGTGGGTTCGAACCCACGAACCCATGAGATCATGACCTGAGCGAAAATCGAGAGTCGGACGCTTAACCAGCTGAGCCACCCCGGGGCCCCTGGAATCAGAAATTCTTGGTAGAGCCCAGCAGTATGTGCTTTAACAAGCCCCCCAGGGGATTCTGCTGGGAAGCCAAATTTGAGAATCCCTGCCCTAGAATAATGACAGAATTATCAGTGCAGTTCAGCGCTCTTCAAACTTTACCATGCACAGGACTCAATTAAAATATAAATTCCGGGATCCCTGGGTGGCTCGGGCGGTTAAGTGTCCCGACTCTTGATTTCGGCTCGGGTCATGATCTTGTGGATCGTGGGATCAAGCCCTGAGTCGGGCTCTGCGCTGACAGAGTGGAGCCTGCTTGGGATTCTCTCTCTCTCCCTCTCTCTCTCCCTCTCTCTCTCCCACTCACGTGTGCACTCTCTCTCTCTCTTTCTTTCTCTCTCTCTCAAAATAAATAAATACACTTTAAAAAAAAGATTATAAAAAATGCACATTCTGGGGCACCTGGGTGGCTCAGTCTGTTGAGCGGCCAACTTCGGTTCAGGTCTGCATCTCACAGTTCATGGGTTCGAGCCCCGCGTCGGGCTCTGTGCTGACGGCTCGGGGCCTGGAGCCTCTTTCCGATTCTGTGTCTCCCTCTCTCTCTGCTTCCTCTGCTTGCACTCTGTAAAGCAGCAGGGGGAGGTTCTGTATTTCAGGCACAGCCCCAGGTGTGGCCGCTGGTCCACGGACCACACTGAGCAGCTAGACTGTAGCTACGTTGACTGAGTGCTTACTGTGTGCCAGGCACTGTGCTTAAACCATCTCATCTCAACCTCCCGGAAACACTAAGAGGTAGGAAGTATTATTATTGAGAGATCACTCACATTCCACAGCATTCATCCATGGGAAGTATACAAAGACTCTCTGTATTCAGAGTTGTGCGCTCATCGCCCCAGTCAACATCAGAACATTCTCATCCTTCTCAAAGGAAAGGCGGATCCTCTTAGCCATCCCTCCCCCGGCCCTAGGCAACCTACCTTCTCTATAAACAGATTTGCCCCTTCTGGACCTTTCACTTAAAAGGGATCATACATCACGTGGCCTTTTGTGCCTGGCTTCTTTCACTCAGCGTCATGTCTTCAAGGTTCATCCATGTTGTACTTTGTGGGAGTGCTTCACGCCTTTCTCTGGCTGAATATATTCCGCTGTTGGGTAGATCACAATTTGTGTATTCATTCAACTGTTGATGGACACTTGGGTGCTTTGCCTTTGGGAGAGAGCGTGGCTCGTGCTGCCGTGGACACCGATCCACAGCAGTCCCATTTCACAGATGAAGACACAGAGACTGAGAGAGGCCACACAACCTGGGCACTCCTTGCTCCAAGGTGCCTCCTTGCCAGCCGTCTCAGAGGCCCAGGTGGTGGCAATGCTCACGGTGAGTTTGTTTCTGGAGAAGGAGCGAGGGGCTTGGAGGCAGGGCTCCCGGATCAGAGTGTTGGCTTAACTCCTTCCGGGGAGAACGGGGGCAATTTGTTTAAGTCTGAGCCTCAGTCTCCCCAGGAGACAAAGGATAAGTCTGTTAGGAGCTGCATATGGAGGAGGGGAGAGGAGGGGAGAGCGCGGGCAAAGCGTTCTTGGCGGGAGGAGGCACTCTGCACTGTCGGTGGGGCTGAAGTTCCTGGATCAGGGGCCAGAGGGGCCGAGGGCACTAACTGAAGCCTGTGATGTAGGACCCAGGGAGAGGGAGAGCGAGAACGAGAGCGAGGAGAGAGAGAGATGGAGAGGCAGGCAGTGGGCGTGCCTGGTGGGGCAGGGAGGGGAGAGGAGGGGCAGGCTGCCAGAGGCAAGGCAATGAAGCTTTTCACCTCCTCCCACAGCCATTTATCCAGCCCCAGGGGTAATTGCCATCATTTCAAGGCTGGGTAATGCCAGGCAGATTAGGGAGGGAAAGGCTCCCTCGGGCGAGCAGGAACATTAGGCACAGTTATAAATGTCAGCCTCTGACAGGAGCCGAAGCTTGAGGGCACAGCCTCCCAGCTGCCGGCCAGTCCCACCCCTTCCCCCCGTTTTGGGGCCAGGCTGGGCCAGGCCCCAGGAGCCGCTTGGGCTACTGCACACCCCATACCTTACCTTCCACTCCCTGTGCCCTTCCGGCCGCTTCAGCTCAGGGTTCAGGCCCTGTTCCTGGTGCTCAGTGTGTGCCCTTGGGCAAGCGTGTGCCTTAACCTGAGTCTGGTCTGCAAAAGGCTGTGAGCCTTGGCCACCGCCAGGACCTATTTTAGCCTCCCGGCACCGCTACGGGGGGGACACTTCTATCTCCACGTGTGGGGGGGGGGGACACTGAGGCTCAGAGAGGCGAGACCCCTTGTGGGCCTCAGTCTCCCCATCTGCAGAATGTGGACGTTGGGGAAGAAGAGGAGGCCTCGGAGGGCACTGCCGGCCTCACAGTCTCTGTCCCGAGGAGCGGGGACAGAGATCCTGGAAATCAGGCAGGACAGCGTGAGGCACGGGGAGCAAGGTTGAAGGCAGGCGTCTTCCAAAATCATCTGTTCTGCTTCCGGCTTGGGGCCAGTGCTGCCGGAAGCCAGGAGTGTGGGCCCCCAGCTGGGGCGCTACCCAAGGGGACGGGGTGACGGGGGAGAGGGTGGGAGGGGAGGCACGTGGCAAGCGGAAGCCAGACTGAAGTGGGGAGCTCCTGCCCCGCGCCGGGATCCCAGGGGGTCGCCACACAGCCCCCCCACCCGCCCAGCAGCTATGGTGCCAGGTGTCCCCAGAGTTAGGGTCAGGCCTGCTGATGGGCATGCTGGTGACAGCACAGCCGATGCCAGGCGCGACCAAGACGGTCATGTTTGAAAAGAGGAGAGACAGATGGAGAGGAAAAGGGAGTCAGGCACAGGGATGGATCTGCTGGAGGTGTTTTCCTCCCACCAGAAGAGCCTGGGCGGGGGGGGGGGGGGGGTCCCTTCCTCAGGGCCTCTGCCCCGATCAGGGAGGTGAAGTCAGTCCCACCTGGGGCTCTAGGGCTGGTGATTCCTGGGAACCCGGAGAGAGAGAGAGAGACAGCACGGGTGGGGGAGGGGCACAGAGAGAGGCAGAGAGAGAATCCCAAGCAGGCTCCACACTGTCAGCGAAGAGCCCGATGCGGGTGGGGCCCAAACCCACGAACCGTGAGATCATGACTGAAATAAATAAAACCTTTAAAAAAATTTTTGGGGGCGCTTGGGTGGCTCAGTCGGTTGGGCCGATGGCTCAGAGCCTGGAGCCTGCTTCCGATTCTGTGTCTCCCTCTCTCTCTGCCCCTCCCCCGTTCATGCTCTATCTCTCTCTGTCTCAAAAATAAATAAATGTTAAAAAAAAATTAAAAACAAAAAACAAAAAAACAAAGGGAGTTGCCGGCCTGAAGATACTTCACCCCCAGACACTTTACCTGCCGATCATTAACCCGAGGTCAACACTCGTTAGCGGTTCTTCTCAAAGGTGACGCAAACATACCACGTCACGGACAGGTGTAAAATCTACTCGGAAACGGTCGCTGGCAAGCAGCGAGCCTTGTGTAGCTCAGGCTCCTCCAAGATGCGGAGCATTGCCATCTAAGCCTGCCCTCGTTCCTTCCAGTCGTTTCCGCCCGCTGTTTTCGACAGCAGCTACTCTTCTGGTCTTTTCCCCCTTTGCTTAGTTTTGCCTGTTCTAGAACTTCACGTAAACGGAGTCACACAGCATGTGTTTTTCGGTGGTGGTGTGGGGCGGGGGGCTGGCTTCTTTTGCTGAGCGTATTTATTTTGACATCCATGCATGTTGTTGCCTAGACTCACGGGTCATTCTTTCTACTGCTAAATAGTATGCCACCGTGTAAAATACTCCATTTGCTTACCCATTTCATCTGTTGTTCCTTTGAGATGTTCTCAGTTTGGGGCGATTCTGAATAAAACTACTGTGAACATTTGTGCACGAGTCTTTGTGTGGACATATGTTTGCATTTCTGTCGGGTAAATACTTAGGAGTAGAATTACTGGTCTTCTGTCTTTTATACAATCAAATTAAAAAAAAAAGAAAGAAAGGGGGGGTGCCTGTGTGGCTCAGTCGGTTGAGCGTCCGACTTTGGCTGAGGTCATGATCCCACAGGTCATGAGTTCGAGCTCCGCATCAGGCTCTCTGCTGTCAGCGCAGAGCCCGCTTTGGATTTTCTGTCTCCTTCTCTGTCTGCCCCTCCCCCCACTAGTTCTCTCTCTCTCTCTCTCTCTCTCTCTCTCTCAAAAAATAAACATTAAAAAAAAAAAAAGAAAGAAAGAAAGAAAAAGAAAAGAGTGTAGGTAACCAAGTTGCAGAAACTTTGCTCAATCGCCATCCTGTTGTCAGAGAAGCTGTCCCCCTCCGCCCTGGACAGTCCTCTGTGGGCTGTGGAGGAACGCTTGGCATTGAGACAGGCCTGGTTCAAATCCTGGCTCTGCCACTTGTAAACTGTGTGACCTTATGCGAGTTTTGAACCTCTCTGAACCTTAGTTCCTCCTCTGTAAACTGGATACAACGATAGCAGTCAGTAGATAGTTGCTGGGGAGCCCGACATCCCCCAAAGAAGGGCTATGAAATGCCCAGCCCAGGACTTGGCCCCACTGTGGGTGATGGCCAGCACAAGGCCCTTCTCCCCGCTTATTTAATTCAATTTATTCAACTCGTATTTCAAGATCCAGTGTCTTCTCATTGAAGCCTTTCCTGAAAGTCTGCATAAAATGAAAAGTGCAGACACTCACAGAATACTTAGCAGGAACCGCCTGACTCTACACGCCATGCAAATGGTAGGTCATTTTGTTCTCTCGATAACACCATAACACAGTTTATCATCATGCCTATTTTATAGGCACAGAGAGATTCAGTGATTTGCCCAAAGTCACACAGCAAGTAAATGGTGAACCCGCTCAGTGTAGCAGATCTCTATGGGTTGGCCTATTCTAGATATTTCCATATAAAGGCAATCATACAACATGTGGCCTGTTGTGTCTGGCTTCCTCTATTCATATAATGCTTTCATCTTCTTCTTCTTCTTTTTAATGTGTATTTTGAGAGCGCAAGAGAGCGCATGAGCAGGGGAGGGGCAGAGAGGGGGGGCGGGGAGCTAGAGAAGCCCAAGCAGGCTCCACACTGTCAGCGCAGAGCCCAACGCAGGGCTTGAACCCATGAACCGCGAGGTCACGACCTGAGCCAAAATGAAGAGTCGAACGTGTAACCAACTGAGCCACCCAGGCGGCCTTCCGCAGGATTCTTTCAAGGTGCATCCACGTTGCAACATGTGTCTGTATTTCATTCTTTCTCATGGTCGGGCGGTAGTCCATTGAATGGATAGACCCCATCGTGCCAATCCGAGCATCTGTCGATGGACATCTGGGCTGTTTCCACCTTTTGGCTACTGTGATAAGTGCTGCTACGAACATCTGTGTCCAAGCTTTTCTCTGAACTCCTGTTTTGAATTCTCCTGGGTATATACTGCGGCGTGGAGTTGCTGGTCCCGTGCTAATTCTGTGTTTAACTTGTTGAGGAGCTGCCGAGCCGTGAGCTGGTGTTGAATGCTCTCGGGTTGTAGCTGAAGATGTGGAGGACGAAGCGGAGGAGGGTTTTGCAGTGTCGCGGGCCTCTTACTGAATGGGACACAGTGAAACAGCGTCACGAAGCTTTCGCAATCATCTCCGCTCTGCCAAGGCCCTTTCCACGCCGGCCATCCTGTCAGAGCCAGCTTGGGAAACCGAGCCCCCCTCCCCTTGCACCCCTGAGACCCAGGGCACATGTTCGTCCTCCTAGCGGGGCAGCCCTCTGGCCCTTCAGGGGTCCCCTCCAGAGACAGGGTGAGGATGTCTGTACCCCTTCTGGCTGAGTCCCACCCACGGGCCAGGCCAGGGTGTTTGGAAGTGAGTGGGGGGCGTCCTGGGTTCCCAGGCAATGCCAAGGACGTCAGGGTCCCCCCCCACCCCCCGCAACAGGTCCACGCCTGCCCTGCCCCTCCTTCCACGGTCAGATCTGGGAATGCAGCCAAAAGCCAGCAGACGGTGCTCAGCAGAACCGGAAGAAAGAAGGCCGGGGAGCCTGAAAGTTCAGTCGCCGAATGCACACGGCACGTGAGCGCCCCACATGTCAGGGAGACAGTGTTGAGCAAAACAGGTGAAGTCCCTGCGTCATCTTTGGGTCCTGGTGCAAAATGAAACTGAGGGGCCCCTTGCTCAAGACGGGGGCAGCAGAGGCCCTTCTAACTGTACACAGGTCACAGGCCCTCGAGGCCGGCGCCGGTCCCTGCCCCGCAGAGAGGGGCGCGTTGCTACCCAGGGCAGGGGGATCAGGGGCGTGGGGCCTGAGCCAGGACCGCCCGTGGAAATGGCAGCAAGAATGTGGCGCAAGAGGAGACTTAGGAGAGCAGGTCCAGTTCCCACCTTGGAGGGGGGGAGATGGTGGTGGACAGAGGGGCTTGAAACTCCTGCAGCTGTGTGGGGCCGTGACTTCTTGCAGAAGGTTCTTGGGAGGGGGTGGGAAGAGTGCCTGGTGCAATTCTCGAAGGAGCCAGGTTGTTTTCTTCTGCCAGAGCCTGGGTGTGCAAAGCCCTGCCCCTGCATGGACGCGTGCGGGGAAGAAACCAGCAAGACTGGTCGGCCCTGCCAGTAAAATGAGAAACAGATGACATGAGTCCCCGGGGCTCCAACAGCAGCCCAACAATTTGGCTCACATCCTGCAAAACAGCTTTTCAGAGCTGACGCTCTGACCTGTCAGTGGCTTCTAAGCGCACAAAGATGGATTCCTTGGGGCCTCACAGTTCTGTCTCTGGTTGGATTTCCTTGTTACAAAATGCGGTGAAATACACATGACGTGAAATGTACCGTTTCAACTATCATGATGTGCACGGTTCATTGACATTCAGTACACCTACAGTGTTGTGCACCCAGCTCCCCTATCTGGTTATACGTCTCCACCACCCCGAAAGGGAACTCCACACCCATCAGCAGCCTCCCCCTCTCCATCCTCCAGCCCCCGTCCCCATGGATGTGCTTATTCTGGACGCTTTGTACAAACGGAGTCCTTCCGTATCTGGCTGGGTTTCCAGTGAGCCCGGCTTCCATTTGTTGAGCAACCATGCCTCAGCCGTGTGGCTACGCATTTCCACCCACGCTGTCTCCTTTTGTCCTCACGACAACCCCAGTGGCAGGCACGTCTTACAAGAGGAGAGCGCCAGGCTTCCGGGAATCAGCTCCGATAGCCAGGTGCCGCCACTCAAGGCCAGGTCTGTCCCCTCTGAAGCGCTCCCCAGGACGCTGTCCCCCTCTTCAGAGCTCAAGGAGGGTAAGAGGTTGGGGTGAGCTCACAGAGCCGCGTCAGCTTCTCTGTCTACAAAATGGGGCCAAGAGCCCTCCGCCTGTGTTTCTCAGGTCCTGGTGGAGTCCCAGGCTCTGATTGATGTGAGGATGCTCTGTGAGCCAAGGGGCACCCTGTCCCGATGGGTGTCATCATCATGGATTAAGAGGGCCTCCATTCCTGCTCAGATCAAGGCTCTGTCCACACTGAGTGGACAAAGCTGCTAATCCTTCGGGGGGGAGGAGCTCATCTAGAACATCCCCGGTGGAGGTGCAGCAAGGGTACAGGCTTCTGCTGTGACGTGAATGCCCATCTGAGGGGATGAGCCTAATAAACACTCAAGACATGGCTCCTGGAGAGGAAGAAGGGAACAATGAGGGGACAGGGCTCCCTCACCCTGGGCCAGGACCTCCCACACACAGACATCTTGGATTTTGTACAAGCTGCACATAGTATCTATTCGACAATTAACTGTTTTAAAAATATAGACCACACGGGAACACCTGGGTGGCTCAGTCGGTTAAGCGTCCGACTTTGGCTCAGGTCATGATCTCACGGTTTGTGGGTTCGAGCCCCGCACTGGACTCTGTGCTGACAGCTCAGAGCCTGAAGCCTGCTTCAGATTCTGTGTGTCACTCTCTGCACCCCTCCCCTGCACACACTCTGTCTCTGTCTCAAAAATGAATAAACTTTTTTTAATGTTTATTTTTACTTTTGAGAGAGAGAGAGAGAGGGACAGAGTGCAAGTAGAGGAGGGGCAGAGAGAGAGGGAGACACAGAATCTGAAGCAGGCTCCAGGCTCCCGAGCTGTCAGCCCAAAGCTCAACCCAGGGCTCGAACTCACAAACCGTGAGATCATGACCTGAGCCGAAGTCGGACGCCCAACCGACTAGCTGCCCAGGCACCCCATCAGAAATGAATAAACATTAGAAAAAAAGAAAAAAAGACCACACAGAAACTCGTACACAAATGTTCATGGCAGCATTATTCACAATAAAAGAGCCCAAAGGTGGAAGGAACCCAAACGTCCATCAGCGCCTGAATGGGTCAACAAAATGGGGTCCATCCATACAATGGGATATCCTTAAAAAGGAAAGAACTTCTGTCACATGCTACCCAGTGGATGAAACTTGAATTCATTATGCCCAGTGAAAGAAGTCAGTCATAGAAACCTGCATCCTGCATGATTCCATTCATAGGAAATGTGCAGCATAGGCAAATCCATAGCAACAGAAAGCAGATGAGCTGTTTTCAGGGGCCGGGGGGGGGTGGGGGGGGAACAGGGGGGACAGGGTGATGGCTAATGTGAGCAGGGTTTCTTTTGGGGGTGAAGTAAATGTAAAACTGACTAGTGATGGCTGCACAAGTCTGTGAATAGCCTGCCCATTACTGCATTGTGCACGTTAGGTGGGTGAATTGCATGGCATGTGAATTATATCTTAATAGCGCTGTTTAAAGAATGAATCAAAGACTTGCTAATGACTCCGCCTCTGCACCCACTTTATTCCTGACAGTGGGTGGTTTACAGCCATCCCCTTTCCTCCCTCAATCCCCCCCTCCCTTCACTTATTTGCTCCGCACGGACCTTCTTAGATGCCCGATCCACGGTGGAGAGACCCCCACTAAGCACCAAGCCCTCGAGAGGGCCCTGAGCCCAGGCCGCCCACACCCACCGCACAGGGTGACCTCTCACAGACCCGGGTGGCAGTGTCCCTGTCCAGGGCCCGGCTGGTTCAGAGAAAGGGCTTTCACTTTCAGGTGTGTGTCCCAAACAACACAAGGAGAACCACATCAGAGCTCAAAGGGGTCTAACACCCCCATTTTACAGCCAGAAAAGGCCACGTGGTGCAGTACTGGCGGGGGGGGGGGTAGCAGAGCTGGGCACGTGGGGCCTGTTGACTCCAGAAGCAGAAGGCCTCAGGGAGCTCCAGACCTCCTCTGCCTCTCACCGCCCCCTCCCTTCTTCTCCCCTACTTCTCCACTCCAGCTCTGAGGAGGATTCAATTCAGAGTCATCCTGAGCCCACTGCAGGGGTGGGGGTGGGGTTGAGGCAGGGGGTGGGACTGGATAGCCCTGCCGCCCTCCTCATTTCCTTCACACCTTTAAAGAATTACCTCTCCTTGGGGCGCCAGGGTGGCTCAGTCAGTTGAGCGTCCAGCTTTAGCTCAGGTCATGATCTCACGGTCCGTGAGTTCGAGCTCTGCATCGGGCTCTGTGCTGACAGCTCAGAGCCTGGAACCTGTTTCGGATTCTGTGTCTCCCTCTCTCTCTGCTCCTCCCCTGCTCATGCTCTGTCTCTCTCTCTCAAAAATAAATAAACATTAAAAAATTAAAAAAAAAAAAAAAAGAATTACCTCTCCTTAGCGCCATTTGCATTTTAGCAGGGAAACCGAAAGGAGGAAGGAGGCTCTAAGGGCAGAGTTTCAGAATCTGGGCTGCGTAGCACAGGCTGTGAGTTAGTCGCAAGCCCAGAAGGAGTTCCCTATAGACGCTTCTTCCCAGTAAACACTCTTGTTTGGTCAGCAAGGTGGGGGGAAGGTACTAGAATCCTCCATTGGTCCACCTCAAATACTAAATCACTGGCCAAAACTAAGCTCCCCAAGGGATCTTTTGTTCCCAGAACTCATGGCAGCTGGAGAAGAAGAACACTGCTCACCCCTCAGGGATCTTGGCCCAGTACCTCATGGTGTTCTGGACGCGGAAACAGTTTCTAGCCCAAGGACGTGGCGGCGGGTGGAGGGGTGGCCGGGACAGGTGTCAAAGCCCCAGAAGGGTGAGGAGGGCAGTGGCTGAGTAGGATGTGGTTCAGCTCAGGGGACCCGATGAGTAGTGTGGGAGGGTCTTGGGAGCCAGGTGCCTCATTGTTGGAGGAGAGGGTTAGGGATACGGAAAGGGACAAACCCCGATGAACCCTGAGATGCTGGCTTTGAGGGGTAGACTACATGCCACCCCAAACCTCCCGCTTTGGCAGAAGGATTATTTTGAGCCGAAGGCAATCGAGAAGCAGTTATAAAAAAGCTCTCTGCCCTCCCCCATTTGCTTAAAAGCAGTACGCAAATTTGCCAAGGTGCCCTCTCCCCTGTCTGTGAGGAAGGACCCAAGTCCATCACCAGAGACAACTCTGGATCCTTATCAGTCCAGGGAAGGCACCAGAGGAATCTACATGATAGACCTTACCCACTAGGCCTTATCTTCTATTTGGTCTCCCATGTATTTACCTTCCCACAGTTCGCTGCCCCCGAAGTTCAAAGTCCTTGTCCTTTGTCTTGTCACTTCTCCGAAAATGTATTGTCCTTTTGTGCACATGCCTGTGGGCAGAGTTCCACCCCTTTTTGTAGTAAACTGATTTTTCTCTTGTTCCTCTGTCTTTTGTCAGTCTAATTTACAGGTCCCGCTGGAAAACCTAAGAGGGTAGAGGGGGAAAAAAACCCATTAAATTTCCCCTACACTTGGAAATGAAGGCCTCCATGAAAACTGAAGGTTTTCAATATACATAGGTACATATAGGAATAAATATACAGATATTATTAACGGGGAAACAAACAGAATAGAGCCCCTTGGGCTAAGCCCCACGGTCAGTGAGCCAAGACTCAATACCTAAGTCAACTGCAGCTTCAGCCTCCACCACAAAAGTAATCTTTGGCCAGTCAATCTGGAATTACTTATTGTTTATGTGGTTCTATTTCTGGGCCCTCTATTCCGCTGATTATTGTTTTAAGCCACCAAGTTAGTTTGGGGTCACTTGTTACACAGTAGATCATCGTGAGACCGATCGTCCTGACTTCGGCTTCCTGAGAGCACCTTCCGAGTCCGCTGCCGGCACCCAAGCCCTTGTCTCACTTCCGCCTTTGGAGGAGACTCCAGCCAAGACAAGTAGGTCACGGAGGACTTAGGGACAACCTGATGTCCCACACCTGAGGATTTCACAACATGGCGGCAGGGTCGTTCCACCGAATCTGATACAACAGTGAACTGCAAGAACTAAGACCACCTCAGCCAGCTTGAAGAGGTCTCCCAAACCTAATGCGAAATGGAAAAAAGCAAGCTACAGAAGGGTAAGTCCAGCGGGAAGCTCTTTATAAGTTGCAAGTAAACACACGAAGCGATACGAGGTGACCTTTACGGACATATACACGCGACACATAGGAGCACAGCAGCACTCACGAGAATGAGAAATGCCAGAGCCCCAGTAGCGGTCTCATCCAGGCACAGAGGGAGCAGGGGAGGGGCTGGGAGGGCCACAGAGGGGCCCCCACTGGATTTCGTTTCTTTATGACGAACTGAAGCAAATGGGAAGATAAAACTTATTGGCGAGCACGCAGGTGTTTGTCACGTTATCTTGTGTTCTCCGGCCTCTGAAAGTGTCTCGTTTTGCTTCAGCCAGGGTGAACGGGTTTCTGCTACCGGCCCAGCTCAGAGCCGTAGCCAGGACGAGCCTGACTCACGTTCCCCAGAAATGCTCCTCAGGCCTCCGGCCAAGTCACAGGAAGCAAGACAAGAGGCCTCCGCGCACACACGCGATCGCTCTGCCCAGCGTCGACTGCCTCCCACTCAGTGCCTGCTAAATCTGCAACCCTCCAGAGCCATTAGCTACAATAGCTCCCCTAAGTAGGTCACAATGATTATCCCCCTTTTAGGGGTAATAGCAATAATAATAACAATAATTGTGCTGCCGCAGGTCGCTACTTAGTGTTCCGCTGTTCTCCGAACTGCTTGGACACTTGACAGGCCCATGTTGGTATGAGGCGGTTCAGAGAGGCAGGGGGTTGGCGGTCCACTTAGTAACTTTCTAGAAGGATCAGAGGATGAGTGAGTCCTCCAAGCTGCCCCAAGGTCCCACTGGACTTCTGTGGGGGACACAGGGAGGGAACCCAGGGCGCCTCACTCAACAGAGAGTGAAGTGGGCTTCAGGCCGGGGGCAAGTTGGGGACCCGCGTGGTTCCTCTTTGCCTAAGCTCTGGTATCAGTGCCACCTATCTACTCCCTTCTTATAGGGAATGTCACCCCCGTCACTCCATGTGGCTCTGGGGAGGCTTCCGGGCACAGCTAACCTACCGTAGGGGCGAACATGGGAACACAGGACGTATTTTCCGAAAAGCACATTAGGAATTGGAAATCCAGGCTGCTACTAGAGGTAGAAAGTCATCTGAGTGTCACAGTGGACCACAAGATAAAACTCAGGTCAGCAAGGTAACGCTGCCTTTAAGAAAAAGAAGCAGGCAGAGCTCCAGTCGGGACCCTAATGTCTGGGGACAAACAAAGCTATTCTCATTATGTTCAGGAGAGGTGGACTCCTCATGAAGACGAATGAAAATGCCTGAACCCTTGAAATGGGATCTAAAGGAACTGCCAAGAGGTCAAAGGCTCGGGACCAGGAGCGGAGAAAACCAGAATCTCTGCCCATCCTGGACCTACACAATGCTGAGAGTGAGTACCTCCTTGCCCACCCAGATCTGGCCCTGACTTCCCTCCCCTCACTTGAACTCTCTTACAATTTTCCTGGTCAATTATACCTCAATAAAGCTGGGGAAAGAATCAGAATCAGACCTGCAGATGTCTGCCCACCGGCTGCGGGGGGGGGCGACACCGTGTCTTAGCTGCCGCTATTTACCTTTGGAGGGATGAGAAAATGCAGATCCAGAAAGATACAGAGGCCTGCCTACAGGTCGCACAGCTGGCTAGGGGGGACTCGGTGGCACTTGGACCCAGTGTGTTCTGATGCCAGAGCCTGTGTCCCTCACCACCGCTCTACCCTGCCCTCCCAGCTCACCCTTTCCCCCCTGCTCACATTCTCCCTGGGCCCCTGGCTCTGGTCCTAAACTCTGGGTCCTAAAGCTGATTAGGCCTAAGTGGTTTCTCTGCTCACACCCCGGCCCTGTCCCCGCAGCCTGCTCCCCGGGCCAGAAGAGGGGAGCGTCCAATGAAAAGCAGAGTCCCTGCACAGAGCCCTCACACTGGCCACACGGTCTGAGGTGCCCTGGCCACTGCTCTCCTTCCGGCCCGGTTGCCTGCCCATCCTCCCTGCTCACATTGTCCCTGCCAACGTACTCACGGTCCTGCCTCAGGGCTTCTGCATCGGCTGTTCCCTACTCTGTCTACCATGCTTTTCCACCAGACATCCCCAGATCTTGACCCTCATCTCCTGCAGGAAGAGAGGCAGCCAGCGAAGGGACCGCCGTCGGGAGCCTGGTGATGTGGCCTTGCCCTGTTCTCATCCTCCCACCACATGTCCCCGGTCAAGCCCCCCGCCCCCAAGAGCCCTCAGCCCCGAGAAGACCACCCAGAATGAGCTCCTCACAGGAGACCGTGCCTGCCTTGGGGCCCAGAGGTGGGCACGGAACATTTCTTTGCCTTTCCCACGAGATCAGGCCAGAGGAGCTTCCGGGGCCCTGTCTGCCCCCAGGTTTTCCTTGCCTCCTGACTCACCCTCGGGTTTCCCCACCTTCCTCAGGACCCAGAGTTGCTGAGCTCCCGGCCCCAGCCTGGCACGCTCGAGGCGGCTTTAAGAGGTTCACAACTCCCCGAGTGCAGTGTCCATAAGGCGGCCTCTCGGCTCAGTGGAGGTGTGTAACCGCACGCGTGTGGGGTCTGCGTCACGATCAGATGTAACCACAGACACCCCCGCCCAGGCGTGACGGGAAAGAGAGACCAGGCCCCGGGGCGCATGTGGGACCTATGCCCTCGCGTGAGCGTGGGGGCGTGTGCGTGAGGTGCAGACGGACGGTGTTTACGCAGGAAACTCCTCTCCGTGACGGGGCACACGCATGTGTACGGAGGGCGCACCCCAGGGAAACGGCACCTCAGAGGAGCAGGGGTGGGAGCGAGTAGGGGCCTGGGCGGCCGTCTGGGCTCTCAGTCCTGGGTCTGGAGGGGAGAAGGGAGCTCTCGGGGACCGGTGGAAGGTGCTCATACTCCAGAAAAGCTTGAGCACAGGGGGCTGGGCCTCTTGGGGGGAAGGGAGGGGCGGATAAAGCCAGAAGCTGTGAGATGAGGTGGAGGGCCCGGGACGGCACGGGGGCGACCCGTGACCACGGGTGGTGTTCATAACTTTTGGAGCCTAGGTCAAAGGGGTGAATATCCACAGCGGGGAAGGAAGGTCACAGGTGAAGGTAGCAGAATGGCAGGGCTGTCTTGTACCAGGGGAGTGGGTGAGGGGCACACCCTTCCAGTGCCAGAGGCTCCACTGGCCCATAAGGTGCCCTCGGGTGAGGTAGAAAATGGATCCCCTGAAGGTAGATGTCACCCCCAGGGCGCAGGGCTTGGATGACAGCGTCGACTAGATTTCAACCACCACCGTCCCCTTGGAAGGATACCATTGGGCAGGACACAACCTGCACGACTGTACACGGCAGGGCTCATGGAGGCACACAGGCCAAGATCAGCTCTGGTGAGAATGTGGGAGTTGCGGGGACTTGGGGGGCAGGGAGAGGCCGGGGGCATCTCGGGAAGGCCTTGGAGACATGCAGTCTGGTTCATCACAGTGGTCACATGCGCCTGGCAAGGCCGCAGATCGACAGACACCCCTGCACCTAGGGGTGGGGTCCACACCCTCGTACCCATGGGGCCACCACAGCTCAGGAGCCTGTGGTCTTCACCTTGAGCTGGGACTGGACACCGTGTTGGAGACCGAAGACAGGAGAGAGCCCTGCCTTCTACTGAAAGGGGAAATGTGCAACCACCCAGAACAGGCGTGGGGACGATCACGTGCCTCCCACAGCCAACGACAGAGTCACCCTAGGAGCCAGCAACCCCACTCCTCGGCATCCACCTGAAGGAACTGAAAACAAGCGTTCCAACAAAACCCTGCACACCCACACTCGTGGCACGTTACTCACAACTGCCAAAAGACGGAAACCACCCAGTGTCCATCAACGGAGGCACGGGTGACCCAGACGTAGCGTCCCTGCAGTGGAATGCGAGTCCTCCGTAAAAACGATGAACCTTGAGGACATTATGCTGAGTGAGAGACAAGAACAAAGTCACAAAAGGATAAGTACTGTGTGATGCGGCTTCCATGAGATGTTCTTAACGGAAATCCGTACGGCTAGACAGAGGCTGGTCGTGCAACGTTGTGAGTGCATGAAATGCCACCGACTTGTGTGCACTTTAAAACGGCTAATTTTATGTTGCGCACCTCAAGTAAAAAAACGATCAAGAAAGCAAATGAGCAACGACCACAGCGGTCTACAGAGCTTCTTACAGACCAGGGCAGGGGCGGTGTTCTAACTTCACCAACAGCACTGCAAGAGCGCTGGCCAAGCCAGTCCTTCCCTGACCACTTGTGGGGAATCCTGGAGGGGGTCCTGGAGGAAGAGGAAGAGCCCTGGTTTGGGCTATGAATTTCTTTCTTTCTTCCTTCCTCCCTCCCTCCCTCCCTTCCTTCCTTCCTTCCTTTCTCCCTTCCTTCCTCCCTTCCTTCCTTCCTTTCTTCCTTCCTTCCTTCCTTCCTCCCTCCCTCCCTCCCTCCATCCCTCCCTTTCTTCCTTCCTTCCTTCCTTTAATGCGAGCAGGGGAGGGGCAGAGAGAGGGAGACAGAAGATCCAAAGCAGGCTCCACGCTGAGAGCACAGAGCCTGACACGGGGCTCGAGCCCATAACCGCGAGACCACGACCTGAGCTGAAGTCGGAGGCTCAACCGACTGAGCCACCGAGGGCTATGCATTTCTAAGTATGAACGTATTCCAGTGTTTTCTTCTGCTGAGCATCAGTCCTGGGTAAGGCTGTGTGTGAGGCAGGCTCCCAGAGGGGCCCTGGGCAGGAGGAGGGGCTGAGGGGCATCAGGGTTCTGCAGGTCAAACCAGCAAATAAGCCGGAGTGGACAGATGATGGTTCCAGCCGGGGCTGGGATTCTGTCTCCCACCGGGCAGGGGGGTGAAATAAGAAAACCACGAAGAGCAGGGGTCCCGGGAGGCAGGCTGCGGAGGGCAAGTGTCTAGCCGGCCCCCCTGCCTTTGATTATTCATCAGAAGCGGCTGGAAAAGAGGCTCCGGTGCCCAGAATAGCAACGGGCCATCCAAACAGAGGTTTTAAAAATATACCCGGGAGAAAAAAAAAATCAACTTCCTTGCGCCCACACTCCACCTCAGGTGTATTCACGGGGAGAAGCCTGGTCCAGGGAGGCCTGGAGGATGTTTGCAGGGGCCCCCAACTCCCGCCCGCCCCGCGCCCCTCTGCACGCTCCCAGCTCCCAGCTCCCTGCTCCGTCAGCGGTGCCCAAGCAGCACACACGTTCCCCCCCGCCCCGTTCTCCGAGCTCTGAGGGCAATCTGGCAGCGGCTGCCTTTCAATTAACACTGCAGACTCGAAATGGGGGCTTAGGGGAAAGAGGCGGGTGGAGAGGGAAGAAAAACAAGCAGCACATCGGCAGCTGGGCGAAGCCACCTGCTTCAAGCGGGGCGGTGAAATTTCAGGACCCCCCCCCCCCGCCCCAGATCCAGGAGCGGGGTGAGGGCAGGCTGCGGCACACTCTCCCTGTCCCCGCCTCACCCCTGGCACCCATCCGTGCCCTGCACCCCCCCACCCCTGCCCCAGGAGGCTGGCCTGCACTGACCCCCTGCGCTCTGACTGCCCGTGGGGTGGGACCAGCGGGGGGAATGAGTGTGGGCTGCACAGAGTCTGGGGCGCTTGTCCACCGGCTCCCTGCCAGGCCGAGGGCTGGCGGGGGCTGCGTTCTCTGCCGAAGACGGCTCTCTGCTCCCTCCTCTTGCCCTTCAGGCCTAGGGGTGGTGGCAGGCCCCACTTTTGCTGGCCCCGGGGCACACTGCTTTCCTCCGATGGCGCTGCTTACCAGTTCAACCCTATACAGTTGTCCCTGGTCACCTGTTGCAACTGTGAGCTTGTTATTTCCAGCCAGGACAGCCTGACTGCTGTCCCAAATGCCGCCGAAGGAGAGCGGCTTCCCCTGGTCCCTGAGCCCGTCACCAGGCAGGCTCGCAGGAGGGTGACCAATGTCACCTACCCCCAACACAGGCCAGGGCTGAGTCTGTCAAGGACTTCAGGCTGTCTAACGCGCTCTGCATTTTTCCCAACTACCTGAGACGTGGGCACTGTCATTCTCATTTCCTAGATGAGGAGACTGAGGGTCTGAGAGGCCGTAGAACTTGCCCAAGGTCCGGAAGGTCGGCAGCGTCAGAGCTGGGCTTGGAGCCACATCTCCATTTCCTAACCCCAAACACCTCTGCCCCCGAGGAAACCCAGAGTCGGGACAATGACGTGGAAGCGGTGCTGTTGGCGTCACCCAAGCTGTCACGCACGCCCACGGCAGCTCGGAGAGTTGCGTCGCTTACCTCTTTGGGCCACAGCTCCCCAGCCAGAACACGGGGCGTGCAGAGCCCCTCACGAGGGTAAAATGGGGATAACGGGCGCAGAGCTGAGGGTACCGAACGTAGTAAGCGTTCTGCGAGGGACTGTTTCCCTCCACCTCCCCCCGCCCCCCCTTCCTCCCGGCTTCTGCTTCTTTTGAGGACCCGTGAGACTGTGGACAGGAAAGGGCTCAGGACTCGGTTGGCAGCATCCAGAAAATGGGAAGCACCGCATCGACTCTGTCCAAGTCACCGATTCCAAGATGGCAGGAAACTAAGATTGAACCCTGGAAGGCCCACGTGTGCGGCTGGGCGACCCCTCTCACCCGCATGGTGGCTTTGCAAGAGGCAACAGAACTGGGGTGCTTGTCCGGGTCTGCACATTTCTCCGGAACACGCAGGGAGGGGTGGATTAGGAGCCAGGAGTTCTGGGTTCTGGAAAGACCATACAGGGGAAGAGGGAGCCCAGGCTACCTCAAAGATGGCTCCAAGAAACACTACCGGGCTTGCACAGACACTAGACGTTTCTGCCTGGCCCTCCGGTGCCCAGGAGAGACGGTCGACAAGGTACAAGCGGCTTTCAGCCGGCGTCAGCTCTGACAAGTCAGCCAGGGGCCAGAGGAGTGTGGCGGGCCATCCCCACGTGGGTCTCCTCCCAGTGGGTGGGAGAACGTGCGTGGTGGGCAGAACGCACTTCCCGGTGACCTTGGGCAACCCTGCGCCCTCTCTGGGCCGCTTCCCAGTCTGTCCAGGGGAGCGATTCGATGGAACCCGGATGCTTTGCACCCCGTCCCCGCTTGGAAGTGTCTCTTCAAGCAGAACCTACGCAGAACCTCACAAGACCAAGGAAAGCAGAGAGGCCTGTTGGAGGCAGAGATGGGGTGTGTGGGGCCGTGGCCTCCTCCACGGGGCACCTGGGGCTCCCCGGAGTGTGGACAAGCCCAGCAGAGGTGGATCTCCTGAGCCCCTCCCCGGCCTGGTGCCGTCCCGGTGATGTAACTCCAGATGGTGTCACGGGAGGTCTGATGTCCAGCCAGCTCCCAGCTACCCCCACCCCACGTTTGTCTGGCGACCGTTGGCGTCCGTAGGGACACGCTGTGCTGAGGCACGGCTGGAGCGAGGATTACAGGGCTCATATGCTGTTGCCAAACACATCTTGGGGAAAAGAGGAGAGGAAAAGCAAAACAAACAGACGCATTCACTGCCCACTGTGCTGATGTAGAAACCTTTCCTGAAATAGCCGGGTCACAGGTTCCGGTGGAAAATCCCCAAGGTGCCAGGGGGACACATTTACCTGCCTCCCAGGGAGAAAATGCCCTCCCTGCCCGCCCCCCCCCCCCCCGATCTCTGTGGGCACCTAGGGAAATAACCAGCTTGGCAGAGGGTCTTTCGCTCCCCTGGGAATCGGGACGGCCTTGTGTGCAGAGGGAAGCGTAAGGAAGTTCGCCAGCCTGGACACTCTGTCACAATAAAAGCACGAAGGACACTGGAAATCAGTTCCACCCCATGCTTCCTGCCTGCCTGTGGGCAAGATCACTTCGACTTGCCAAGCCTGGATTTCTTCATCTGTAAAATGGACACATGATCTGACACACAGGTTTCCAATTAGGACTGACTAGTTGGTATCCGTTAATCTCCAAGCAAGGAGGCTGGCACATGGATGCCTGAACAGCCCCTTCCTCCCTCCTGTAGGTGATACCACGAGCAAGGGGCTCTGTGAGCCTCGGTGTCCTCATCTGTAAGTGGTGAGGCACCCTTTGTGGCCACCACGGCCCCCCAAAAGCTAACAAGACCCCACGGTGAGCTCGTCAGAGTTTCTGGGACAGGGGTAGCTCTCATTTGCCAAATGAAGCATGGCACGTATCTGAGCTTAGAAGGGGCTGTGGGCCTCCAGTCTGGCTGGGAGGTGCTGAACGGTCAAGGACGTGCCCACAGCCAGAACTGGAGCTAGAATTCGGGCTCCTGCTCTCTGGCTCCTTCCCATGCGTCGCCTTGAAGCCAGACCTCCTAGCTCCTCGTTTGCACCCGTCCATCATGTTCTGGAGAAATGTCCGGAACATAATAAACACCCCAATCCAGCCGCCCCTGCTGTCCTCGCCATGCCCGTTAAAGGGATAACCCAGCCACACCCGTGTTCATCCACACATTCAGCAAATATTAGTTGACACAGAGATATGCTGCATAAATGAACAGCAGAGCTCCTTGGGGACTCAACCACATGAGAGCCCCACATGAGGGGCAGTAGGGGAGGGGGGAGGGGAGGTGGTTGCCGCCCCTTCCCTGTGTCCTTCGGTCTAGCCGCCGCCACCTGCTGCTCCAGTCCCCAGCACACGGTCAGCTGCCTGCACATGGGGCTTGCGTCTTCCAAGATGGCCACACGATATTTCCCCTTGGACATGCTCTCCTCTCAATGAGTCAGCACTTCCTCTACAAAGAGGTGGGCTCTGTTTCCTCTCTTGAACCTGGGTGCCCTGGGACCCGGGCAGAAGTGATGCTAGGTGACTTCTGAGGCTAGGTCACGAGGGAGCTCTGTGTGGCTCTCCTGGGACACTCACTGTTGGAACCCGGCTGCCATGCTGTGAGGAACCCAAGCCACCGGGGGCGGCCACAGGAGGTGTTGTATCTGACAGCCTCACCCGAGGTCTCAGCTAACAGCTGGCACCAGCCACCAGATATGTTAGTAAGGAAACCTTCCAGATGCTCCCAGCCCCAGCCTCCACCTGACCGTCACCCCAAGGGAGACCCTGAGCGAGAACCGCCCAGCTGAGCCCAGGCAACCTCTAGAGTTATAAGGGATTGTAACAAAATGACTCTTGTCATTTCATGCACTACCTTTGGGATAGTTTGTTGGCAGCTATAGATAGCCAGAACCCTGAGTCAAGGGCTTGGGTCTCTCTTCTTTATTTTAGCAACCTCCCCCCCATCCCCACCCCCAATGGGCACAATTCTGAAAATCAGGACAGTTAATGCCCCTGGGGACAACCCTCACCATTAGGCGTTAGGAGTTGGTGAACCAACGTCCCAGCTTCCCCGCTGCACAGAGACACAGCTCTCTGAGTGTACTTAGCAGGAACGGACCCCAGTAGCTCACAGCTGTTGCCCACTCATGAACACAACACAGCTATTATTGGCTTATCCAACTTCCCATTCCCTTCCTGGGATCACCTTTCTTTCAGATAAACTCTTTGCACCCAGGGCCTTGTTACAGGCTCTGCTCTTAGTGAAACCTGAACTAAGATATGGTAAAGGAAGTCCCACAAATATTGGAGGAAGCTGTGTAATTAGTGCAAGGTGTTAGGAAAAATGGCTTTCTTTAAGGGCGAAAGTTATTGAGTGCTATTTACTGGGGTAAAATAATGAATAAGACAGTTTCTATTCTTGAGTCACACATAGCCTAAGGGAGTTTTTTTCTAAAGCAGAAAATACCTTCTCTTCACATTATTATCTGTAGCTGCACACATGTGCATACCTGTACACACACACACACACACACACACACAGAGCGTACTCGTAAAACCAGAGACTATGGCAGTATATAAATCTGGGTTCAAATTCTGGTACAACACGTCTTTAGTAAGGAGATTGAATCAGTAATCAAAAATCTCCCAATAACAACAAAAAAGTCCTGGACCAGATGGCTTTACTGGTGAATTCTACCAAACGTTCAAAGAATACCAATCCTTCTCAATCTCTTCCAAAAAATTGAAGAAGGGAGATTCCCTTCCTTATTCTAAGAGGTATTACTCAGATACCAAAGCTGGGCAAAGACACTACAAGAAAAGACAGCTACAGACCAACATCCCCTGTGAACATTGATGCAAAAATACCAGCAAACCGAGTTCACCACCATATTAAAAGGATTATACACCATGACCAAGTGGGATTTATTTCCAGAATGCAAGGACAGTTCGACATGTGAAAAGCAGTCAATGTAATACAGCATATTGGTAGAATGAAGTGGAGGCAGAAATCACATGCTCATAGCAATCGATGCTGAAAAAGCATTGACAAAGATCAATGCCAACGGACAGATTTCTGGGTTTCTGGCCAGTGAGACCCAAGTGGAAAGGTAGTAATGATTTTGGGGAAAGGGTTTCCTTATCTAAAGCAGTGCTTCTCTTTGCTTCCTCTTCATCTTCCTTCTTGGATGGGCACATGTGGCCAGAGGTAGCATAGGCATCTTGTATGCAAAGCGTCTGACCTTAGTGGATAATCAGTGTGGGAGGCTGAACCATGCCCTCCCCTCTTCCTGAAAGATGTCCACATCCTCACCCCTGGAACCTGGGAATATGTTGCCTTACATGGGGACTTTGTGGGTGGGATTGAGTTAAGGATCTTGGGATGGGGAGAGTATCCTGGAATATCCAGGTGGGCCCAACGTCATCACAAGGGTCCTTATAAGATGGAGACGGGAGGGTCAGAAAGAGAGAGAGAGGAGGGGTGAGCCCACTCGTGTTGGGCTCCGACCCGCAGAATGTAAGAGAATCAATGTTTGTTGTCTTAAACCACTGTGTGGTGATGTGTTGCAGAGATTCACGTGAGCATTAAACCCCTGTTCCCTGCCCCCAGCCATGGGTCCTTTGCCTGTTGCTGGATCGGTCGTTTCCACACCACGGTGTTGGGGCGCTCTCTGCTGTAACAATCCCGCTTCCAGGTGCAGGCCCCGGAGCTCAGGCTGTGCCCCCTGCCCCTGCCCCTGGTCACCACTGATTGGGCCAAGAATGAACTCTGGCCTGGGATGGGCAGCCAGATCTCGTCACCGGGGAAGGTTGAGTTGGGCCCAGTGGTGCCACCGGGGCATCATCCCCCTGGGTGCCATCCCCCTGGGTGCCATGCGCAGTGTGGAGAGAGGGATGCTGGAGGTGTCCAGAGGGAGGCAGAGAGATGAGGAGTCTCACGAGACGAGAGAGACCCAGCAAGACACGGGAAGACATGGACTGGGAGGTAATGCAACAGCGAGGGAAGAAACACGAGCTACACAGAAGACGTGCCCCTGGGACACACAGGAAGGCCAAGAAGGAGACACTGAGAGACACACAGAGACCAGACCAGCAGAAAGGATCGGGGAGAGACAAGGAGAGACCCAGAGAGAGACAGGAAAGGACACACACACAGACAGAGAGACACGGAGAACCAGGAGAGGTAGGAGTGAGAGTCACACAGAGAATCAGAGAGACCTGGAGATGCAGAGATGCAGAGAAATACACTTGGAAGTGTGTGTGTGTGTGTGTGTGTGTGCGCACACACACACACACACACACACACAATGGCTTTCTTGGTTTCAAGGTCTTGGTTGCAGGCTCTGGTGAGGCACAGCTACAACCACACCTTTAGCCTTGAATGACATCCCCCTTTGCCTCAAGTAGTCTGGGGTGGGTTTCTGGGTCTTGCAACCCAAGCAAGTGAGATGAATCCCTCGTCCAACACCCACAGTGGCGCCCCATGGCCGGCTTTGAGCCTGGCCTCCTTTGCCCACATCTCCCTCCTGCCCAAGCATCTGGGCTATTTTGTTTTCATTACAATATTTAAATTTTTATTTATTTATTTTTTAACTTGTTTTATTTGTTATTTTTTTAAATTTACATCCAAATTAGTTAGCATATAGTGCAACAATGATTTCAGGAGTAGATTCCTTAGTGCCCCTTACCCATTGAGCCCATCCCCCCTCCCACCACCCCTCCCATAACCCTCAGTTTGTTCTCCATATTTATGAGTCTCTTCTGTTTTGTCCCCCTTCCTGTTTTTGTATTATTTTTGCTTCCCTTCACTTATGTTCATCTGTTTTGTCTCTTAAAGTCCTCATATGAGTGAAGTCATATGATTTTTGTCTTTCTCTGACTAACTTCACTTAGCATAATACCCTCCAGTTCCATCCACGTCGTTGCAAATGGCAAGATTTCATTCTTTTTGATTGCCGACTAAAACTCCATTGTATATATATACCGCATCTTCTTTATCCATTCATCCATCGATGGACATTTGGTGGATGGACACCTCTGCTGTGTCCATGGACACCTCCATCCCTTGGATAAATGCCTAGTAGTACAATTGCTGGGTCACAGGTAGTTCTATTTTTGGTTTTTTGACCAACCTCCATACTGTTTTCCAGAGTGGCCCCACCAGTTCTCATTCCCACCAGCAATGCAAAGGAGATCCTCTCTCTCCGCATCCTCGCCAACATCTGTTGTTGCCCGAGTTGTTAATGTTTGCCATGCTGACAGGTGTGAGGGGATATCTCAGTGTGGTTTTGATTTGTATTTCCCTGATGATGAGTGATGTGGGGCATGTTTTCATGTGTCGGTTGGCCATCTGGATGTCTTTGGAGAAGTGTCTATTCGTGTCTTTTGCCCATTTCTTCGCTGGGTTATTTGTTTTTTGGGTGTTGAGTTTGATAAGTTCTTTACAGATTTTGGATACTAACCCTTTATCTAATATGTCATTTGCAAATATCTTCTCCCATCCTGTCAGTTGCCTTTCAGTTTTGCTGATTGTTTCCTTTGCTGTGCAGAAGTTTTTTTTATTTTGATGAGGTCCCAGTAGTTCATTTTTGCTTTTGTTTCCCTCGCCTCCGGAGACGTGTTGAGTAAGAAGTTGCTGCGGCCAAGATCAAAGAGGTTTTTGCCTGCTTTCTGCTCGAGGATTTTGATGGCTTCCTGTCTTAAATTTAGGTCTTTCATCCACTTTGAGTGTATTTTTGTGTATGGTGTAAGAAAGTGGTCCAGGTTCATTCTCCTGCATGTCGCTGTCCAGTTTTCCCAGCACCACTTGCTGAAGAGACTGTCTTTATTCCATTGGATATTCTTTCCTACTTTGTCAAAGATTAGTTGGCCATACGTTTGTGGGTCCATTTCTGGGTTCTCTATTCTGTTCCATTGATCTGGGTGTCTGTTCTTGTGCCAGTACCATAGTGTCTTGATGATTACAGCTTTGTAGTATAGCTTAAAGGGATTGTGATGTCTCCTGCTTTGGTTTTCTTTTTCAAGATTGCTTTGGCTATTTGGGGTCTTTTCTGGCTCCATACAAATTTTAGGATTATTTGTTCTAGCTCTGTGAAGAATGCTGGTGTTATTTTGATAGAGATTGCATTGAATATGTAGATTGCAATGGGTTGTATTGACATTTTAACAATATTTGTTCTACAATATTTAAATTTTTTTAAAGGAAAGTTTATTTATTTGTTTGTTTGTTTGTTTAGATAGAGAGAGTGAGAGAGAGAGGGAGAATGAGAATCCCAGTGCAGAGCCCAATGAGGGGCTCAAACTCACTAACCGTGAGTTCGTGACCTAAGCTGAAACCAAGAGTTGGACGCTCAACCAACTGAGCCACCCAAGTGCCCCACAATATTTAAATTTTTGAAATGATTTTAGATTTATAGAAGAGTTTCAAAGATAGTAGAGTTTCCATGTACCTTTCTTCCAGTTTTGCTTAACTGTGCAATTCTCAAAACTAAGAAATCAACATTGTTAAAATGGTATTAACTAAACTGTAGTTGTTATTTAGATTTCATCAGCTTTTCTTCTAATGCAAGAGGTAGCAAACGCTTTCTGTAAAGACCAGATAGCTTTTTTCAGCTTTGCGAGCCGTATGATCTTTGCTGCAATCTCTCAGTTCTGCTGTTGTAGCACAGACAATGCGGAGATGAATGGCCTTGGCTGCGTGCCAATAAAACTTTATTTATAAAAGCGAGCAGAGGGCCACATTTGGCCCACAGACTGTGGCTTGCTGACCCCTATACCATGTTCTTTCTCTGTTCCAGATCTCACATTGCCTTAAGTTGTCTCGTCTCCTCGACCTCTTCCCATCTTGTAGAAGTTCCTCAGTCTTTCTTTGTCTTTCATGACCTTGACATTTTTGAAGAGCACTGGTCAGGTATTTGGTAAAACGTTGCTCGTGTTGGGTTTGCCTAATGTCTCCTCATGATTAGACTGAAGCTATGCATCATTGGAAAAAGTGCCACAGCCTTGACCATATGCCCTTCTTGGTACCTCATTATCAAGAGGTATGTGATCTCAGGGTGTCCCATGGCTGAGGATGTTAACCTTGACCGCTTGGTTAAAGTGGTGTCTGACAGGTCTCTCCCACTGTGGAGCCATTATTTCTACCTCTGTAATTAATAAATATTTGGGAGGGACATACTTTATAACTGCACTAGTCTCATTCCTCCTTAAACATTCTCCCACTAATATTAGCATCCGTGAGTGGATCTCCTCTGTGACAGTTAACACTGCAGTGACTCGCTATATTTATTCAGTGGAACTCTTCTGAGAGCAAAAATTGCCCCTTCTTCCCCATTTATTTACGCAATCCTCCGTTTATATCACTATGGACTCACAGTCATTATTTAATTCGATGGGTTAAAATCCAATGTTACTATTTATCTTGATTGTTGCCCAAATCTCTGAGCCAATGTGGCTAAGGACTGTGGGTTGGTGCCTCCTTGCATGAAAATCAACCAATCAGGCCTGTGATGGTTCATTCGTGCATTCATTCAACAAGCACTTATCGCGCATGCGCCGTGTGCCGGCACTGCTGGAGGTGTAGCGGTGAACGTAACAGACAGAAATTGTCGCCTGTTCTGAGAAGAGACAAACAAAAAATAAAGTGTGTGTGGCGTCGGGGGAGAGGTACTAATCCAGACTGGTGATGATGAGGGTCCGGATTTTTTTTTTTTTTTTTTTAAACAAAACAGCATTCACCGGGCCAACACTGTCTCCCACATAAAAGCTTTCGGTGGAGGCCAATGGTTCCATCTCTTTGTCGAGGCTAAATCAGAAGCAACCTGACCCTCATTCTTTATTTAAAGCACGATGACTCTCCACTTGGTGTTGAACGACCCAGTAACACGTTTTTATTTTCCCTTTCAATCCCTTTCAAAGCAAGCAGTATTGTTAGAATCCTGGCGTGTCAAAAAAAAAAAAAGAAAAGAAAAAAAAAGAAAAGAAGGGGCCTTCCCAGTCACCAAGCTCGGGAATTTTCAAAGTAGGGTCTTAGGAACCCGTTGGGTCCTGGAGAGGGGAGGGCCCTGAAGGAAGGGACCAGAGAGAACACAATGGCTGCTTAGCCTTACTTCTTTGCCAGAGCAGTTCACTCTCCTCTGTTCTACAAACCAGGCTTTCAATCAGCATTTTATTTGAAGAGAGGAGCTTAGGTGCTTGAAACCAAAGCAGGGTAATCTCTCAATTGTCTTTTGTGAGGCCCGGTAGCACCATGGTTAAAAATCTGAGACCCGGGGTCAGGCCATCGGCGTTGGATCTTGGCTCTGCAACTTGGGACTTCTGTGACTTTCTGGTTTTCAGTCTCCTCATCTGGAAAATGGAAGGGTAGCAATTCCTACTTCAGTGGGGCTTTTATGAGGACCGGAGAGCATAACCAGTAGTAAAGCTCTTAGCAGGCACTAAATTACTCCTCTATTTTATTTTATTTTATTTTATTTTATTTTATTTATTTTATTTATTTTTTCCTAACGTTTATTTATTATTGAAAGACAGAGAGGGAGCATGAGCATAGGAGGGGCAGAGAGAGGGGCAGACACAGAATCGGAAGCAGGCTCCAGGCCCTGAGCCATCAGCACAGAGCTGGACATGGGGCTTGAACTCACAAACTGCAAGATCACGAGCGGAGCTGAAGTCGGAGGCTCAACCGACTGAGCCACCCAGGTGCCCCTCCTATTTTAAATTTCTAAGTTAAAAAAAAAAAAAATGGCCAAAACAACCCATGTTTCTAAAAAAAATCAGACAAATACTACCAAAAAAAATAATAATAAAAAAATCCAAAAACTATCTAAAAAATTGCCAGCCCCATTCCCAAGAGTAACTACAGTTAGAACAGCTTAGTATGTATTCTTCTGGATTGTTCTCCATGCATTTGTAAACTTACAATATTCACGTTTAGAAATACTTCTTACAAACATGGAATTCCACTGTATACCCTGCTTTGCAATTGGCTTTTCTCACTTGGTCACACGTCGTGGGCAAGTTTCCCCGCCAGGACCCAGAACCTGACCACCTTCTTCCTAACGGTGGGTTAGTGTCCCATCTCAGGAATGTTCTGCCATTAAAAAAAATTTTTTTAAGTTTATTTATCTTGAAAGAGACAGAGACAGCTTGAGTGGGAGAGGGGCAGAGAGAGGGAGAGAGGATCCCTAGCAGCCTCCGTGCTGTCAGCGCAGAGCCCGACGTGGGGCTCAAACTCATGAACCATGAGGTCACGACCTGAGCAGAAACCAAGAGGCAAGACGCTTAACCGACTGAGTCACCCAGGCACCCCTGTCCTGCCATTTTTAGTCAAACCCCGACTGAAGGACATTTAGGTTGTTTGCAAGTTGCTGCTGTTGCAACAGTGCTGAATTTACACTTGTAAGTTGCAAATTGTACAATTGTAAATTGCTCGTACACATTTCTTTGCGTTCTTGTGCAGATATCGCCTGGAGGATAAATTCATAGAGGTGGAATGGCCAAGTCAAAGCGTTTTCCCATTTAACTTTTTTTTAAGTTTATTTATTTATTTTCAGAGATAGAGTGTGTGAGCAGGAGAGGGGCAGAGAAACAGGGAGAGAGAGAAATCCCAAGCAGGCTCTGCACTGTCAGCAAAGAGCCAAGTGCGGGGCTCGATCTCACAAACTGTGAGATCATGACCTGAGCCGACATCAAGAGTCGACTGAGCCACCCAGGCACCCCCATTTAACATTTTTGTAGATATTATCCAATTACCCTCCCAAAAGATTACACCAATTTATACTTCCATCAATAAATACTTCCATCGCTCTGATCCCTGCCCTCCGACCGATGAAAAAAGGTTTTATTTTCTCTGAGTGCAGCACTGTGCGATATCCGCACGTTTCTTGGCCATTGATAGTAGTTTCTTCTGTAAACTGCCTGGTTGTGTTTTTGGGTTTTAAACGAGGAAGCTGCAGTCCAGAGAGGCTGGCGGTTCCTCCAAGTGTATCAAATCCAGTTCTGCCCACTTATTCCTCTTCCCATCTGTTGCGTTTGCAGCTCAGTCTCTGTTCACTTCCCTTTTCACAAAATCGCGCCTGGACTCCCCCAGACACAGATGCCGAGTGAAAGGTTCAAAGGCTCCTAGGAGAAACCTGGCCAGGGAGGGAAGGAAAGGGAGGAAATGGAAGATGAGATTTTCGAGGAGGAGTCGTGGGCCTGAGCCTGCAGCCGCTCTCAGGTGCAAATCACCCCCCCCCCCCCCCCGCCGCCCCGCCCCGTTTGTCCTGCCCTGAAGCACGAAAGCTGGAGTTCCCTTCCCTCACCAGTCACCCAGGCCAGCAGCCGCAGGCTGCCCTGGGAAGGGGAGCGGGGACAGCTCTCCCTTGGGACAGGAAGCGCTCAGGGAACCCAAGCAGGAGACCTAGAGCGCTCAGCAGCTGGGGCAGGGACACAGACCTATGTTGACAGCCCCGTGGAGGGCCAGGGAGGATTTGGGAGGGGCACCAACAGTGTCCTCTACAGTACACGCCCCCCCCTCCGGTTTCCTTTGGGGACCCACTGCTCCCCCACCCCCAGCCCAGCCATTCAGTTTAGATGGGACCTTCGGAGGGAGTCCTGCCTGGCCTAAGCAATTAACATATTCTATCCCCCTCCCATCCACCAAACTGATTGATTGATTTAGGGTCGGCCCAGGGGCCCAGGATCTGTTTGGGGAGAAGTACTGATTCCTTCCCCTGCTGCACTGGATTCCAGGTGTGAGTAAACCTCCGGCCAGTGATCATGTGTGGCGTTCCTAGTCTTTACTATCGTGATCCTGATCCTGATCATGATCGCTGCTGCTGCTGAGAACTTTCTCGAGTGCATGGCCAAAGCATGTGAAAACCGGGGAGTGGGACTGCTGGGTTATAGGGAACGCGAGCACCCCCTGACAGCAGGATGCTAGGCTGTTCTCCAATGTGCTCCTATAACAATTTACACCCACCGGCTGTGGGTGAACATTCCGGTTATCCCGAGAATCTTCGCTAAGCCGTGGCATTGTCAGATTTCTATCTTTGCCAGTTCAGTGGGTGTGAGAAGATAGTTGCCTCTGGTCCTCATTTGCATTTCCCTGATTAATGTGTTTATTCACCACTCATCTGTTCCAAGTACTTACTTTTCCTCATTTCTCTCCCACTGTCATTTCTTAAGTAGAAACCAGACCCTTGTTCTGGTTTAAGCTCTTCCTTCTGTCTGGAATGCCCCTACGGAAACCTTCCTCCCACCCTTCCAGGCCACACCCAGATGGCACCTCTTCCAGGAAGCCTTCTTTGTTCCCCCTAAGGGCCAACCCTGCCACCTCAGTCACCCTTCACGCTCTGGTCCTCCCAGAGAGCCATATTTCCCCAGCATCGGCACTGCAGGATCCCTGGGGGACCAAATCCTAACCATCTTTTCTCTCTCTCCTTCCCACCCCCGCCTTGTGGACCAGGAATAGGCTTCTCAAAGAATAGGCTCAAAATGGGTTCTGTTTTCCTGTCTCCCACTTTGGGTTTCTGCCATGCCAGTGACAAGAAGAAAGGGAACAATTATGGATTAAGCTATCAATAGGAACCCATTGCTCCACACCACCCCCACAGTGGCCTGCCAGAAAAATCCTCAGCGAGAGCTTTTCACTGCTTCCCAAAGGAAGGACAAAGCGGTAATCTGGGCTGGTCGTGAGGAAGGCTGGAAATGCACATCTCATCGCTGCGTCGCGGGAGCACCCCAAAAGGAGGAGTATTTCAGCTTCTACCCCAACCCTGCCCCACCAGAGGACTTCGGAGGGGGCGATCGTTCCCTGGCTCTGATTCAGTGCTGGTGTTTATCTGCGTGTGAAAAACCAGGAATTAGGAAAAGGCAGAGCAGGCTGTTCCTTTGGCAATTAAAGACAATTTCACCATAAGGCACAGCAGTCCCTGGGGGCCTGAAGGCTTACCCACTCCCATGTTCCAGGGGGTTAAATGGAATCCAACGCCCTGGAACAATGCTAATTTGCAAACCTCAGACGGAACCAACATTTTCCTTTTGTTCCCCCAAAGCAAGGTAGAGTGTTCGGCACGGCTCCCAGATGGACCAGCGTGAACCAGCACACAAGGTGTTGTCTGCGGGGTGCGGGCAGCACGGCTGGCCTGTCTTTGCCCCTGCCGCATCCCAGTCACATGGACGGTGGAGGAGAGAGCAGTGTCAGCCGCCTTAGCGGCGATAGAAGTCTAGGTTTAAGTCCCCTTATGTGCCACGATGTCACTGATCTGGAGGTTCCTAGACCTTGAAGATTTTGATTAAATGGTAATTTCCAATTATTGTGTGCAAGAGACATTTCAGAGGCAGCATGGTGGGGAGGCGGGGGCCCACTAGGGACTTCAGGCAGATTTTTTTTTTCATGTTTATTTATATTTGAGAGAGAGAGAAACAGAGCACAAGAGGGGAAGGGGCAGAGAGAGAGGGAGACAGAAAGAGGCTCCAGGCTGCGAGCTGTCAGCATAGAGCCAACGTGGGGCCCAAACTCACAAGCCATGGATCATGACCTGAGTCGAAGTGGGACGCTTAACCGACTGAGCCATCCAGGTGCCCCAGGCAGATTCTTTAATCGAGTGAAGTCTGTCATTTGTAAAGCAGAGATGAAGAGACCCACCCTCTGTATTTTATGGTTTTCTTCTGAGGATCAAAATGAGACAGAGGCTTAAAGCACTCTGTGGTATGGGATGATTCCGTCTTGGGGTTTCTCGGATCACAAAAATAAAGACACGGAGAAAAACATTTAGGGGCTGCCTTAAGGCTGCCAACTTTTTATATCATCAGTTAAGGTGATTAAAGGGAAAATCAAATTACCACCTATCATGGCTATCAGTATAGCCCTTGAGAAAAGGAGATATACATATATATATATGTATATATATATGCATATACATATACATATACATATACATATATATGTATATACATATACATATATATGTATATACATATACATATACATGCATATATATACATATACATATGTATATATATACGCATATGTATATATATATACATATACATGTATATGTATATACATATACATATGCGTATATATATACATATACATGTATATGTATATACATATACATGCGTATATATACATATACATATACATATATATGTGTATATATATATATATATATATATACACATATATATGTATGTATTTTTTTTAAAGAGAGAGAGAGGGCACAAGTGAGCAAGGGGCACACAGAGAGAGAAATGGGGCTCACCTGGGGTTCATGTTTTTACCCGAAGTGGGGCTGGAGCTCACCTGAAGCGGGGCTCACCTGATATGGGACTCGAACTCACAAACTGTGAGATCGTGACCTGAACCAAAGTCAGATGCCACCCAGGCACCCGGGAAAGGGCTATTTTTAAACAACCCCACCCCACAAAAGCCCCAACTCTAGGACATACTCTCAGAATAAAGATCTGGCAACCTCTCCCCGAGGTGCCTTATCTAATGACACAGGTTCACAGCCACACACAGTGCGGATCATGTTGCCCTTGACTGGGAGTCCCAGTGAGCCCTCTTTAGGGACAACCCTTTGGGAACCCCTGGGATTGGGAACAAGCCACGGGTAGGAAGAGCTGGACCGAGTCCTATTCCAGCACACACTCCTCCCTGAAAGGGATTCTCCGTAGCACCCGGAGCTCTAAACCTGGAGTTTGCAAGAGCCAAGTGGAGTTCTGGGCACATGCTCCAGGGTGGGAGTCTGGGCCCTTCCCACTCCCAGCTGATGGAGAGAGAAGGGAGGCCCTGAGATAGTGGTTCCATTGCCTCCTTCCTGGGAAGAGCTTGGAATGTGCCCTCTTCTGACCATGAGCACTGGACCCCCTCAACCTGCCACCGTCTCCTTCCCTGAACATGCTCCCTTCTTCCTTCTTTTTAAAAGGAACATCAACCAGCTGGGGAGTATTCAGAGGGAGAGCCAGACATGCTCCCAGTCTCTTGTTTAAATATCTTTTTTTAAAATGATGAGTTTAACTAGACCAGGGACAGCTAATCCAAATGCCCACAGGGTCTGGATGGGAACTTCATGGGCACAGCCCGCTGGATGGAAGAAAAGTACAGGACTGTCTCTGTTGACCTTTTGTTCTGCGTTTATTAGAGACTTGGAAACCAAGAAATAGTCTTCTATAATAAAACACCTTCTGTAAGAGGCGGGAGTGCCTGGGTGGCCCAGTCGGTTAAGCGTCCAACTCTTGATTTCGACTCAGGTCATGATCTCACGGTTCGTGGGATTGAGCCTGGGGTCGGGCTCTACACCTGCTTCAGATTCTCTCTCTCCCTCTCTCTCTGCCTCTCCCTTGCTTGTGCACTCTCTCTCCAAATAAATAAATAAACATTTAAAAAAAGAAAACAGATGTTGAAGGTCGATGATAAAAGCCCACCCACAGTCTCGGTGGGGGGACAGCTACAAGGACTCGGGAGCTGCACCCTGTCGGTAGCAGGAGCCCTGACCCCCTCTCACCCCATGGGCAGCTGCTCAGAAAAGTGTCTGTCACTTGAATGTTTCAACGAAGAGTGGTATAACTGTTACTGGACCCCCAGGACCAGGTTCTTCAGTCTCAATGCCATAGAAATGAACACTGAACTTGAGAGAAAGAAAACAGGTGGAGTTTATTAGAGATAGCTTATATACAGGCCATATAACATCACTCTCCAAAGGGGTAGTGTGTAAGCTTATAAAGGCACCCATCCAAAGAGTGAGGGGCCAGGATTAGAAAAGCATCCTTCAATCCCACGGTCATTATCTCGTGGTTATTACTTTTTAGTGAATATAAGACTATCACAGGGTGCCTTTCTTCATGGACAACGCTTTTAGGGCTCCAGGAAGATAGAAATATTTGCACAGGCAGGCTTTAAGTTGTTATTTCTAATTTTTGCTCCGACAACCCTTACCCCCTGATGACGCATTATCCCTTATTTGTTCCCTTGCCCAGAAGGAGGTATTTGTCTCTAAGCTTATGGAAACCTTTAACCCCTGCCTCAGACCAGTGGCTTTATAGGAATTAAGTCCCTCCTGTTTTCCCTACACTGTCTCTTGCCCACGAGGTGGAACATTATCCAACCATTAAAAGGAATGAAGCCCTGGCATGTGTTACAACATGGATGAGCCTTGAAAACACTATGCTGAGTGAAAGAAGTCGGTCATAAAGGACCACATATTGTATGATTCCATTTATGTGAAAAGCCCACCTAGACAAATCCGGAGACAGAAGGTAGATTGATGATGTGGGACCGATGAGGGGGGAATGAGGCTTGACCGCTAGTGGGTATAGATTTTCTTTTTTGGGTGATGAAAATGTTTGGGGGTAATGAAAGGTAAATAGTGATGATGGATGCACAACTCGGTGTACAAACCAGTGACTTGTGCACTATAGATGGGTGAGTTGTTTGGTGTGTGAATTACATCTCAATAGTTCTGTTATAAAGAAAGAGTGCATACCCAGATTACTAGATATTGTGATTTTTCAAGAGAAGCAGTGTCCCAGGATTAGGTTGGCTGCCTGTCACAGAAAACCCCCAATCACAGTGGATTTTATAAGAAAGGTTTCATTTTGTGTTGATTTTGTTTTTACTCCTGAAAAAAAAAGGGCAGGTAGTTTAGGGCTGGTTCCATGGCTTCTTAGAATCACTAAGGAGACTCAGGCCTTTCTCTCTCCCTCCTGCACCATTCCAGCATGTGGTTTCTATTCTCAAGGTCAATTCATAGTTCAAGATGGCTGCTGGAGCTCCAGGCCACTCATCCTTCTCCCTGACACAGGACACACAGGACGAAGGAAGGAGGGAAGTGCAAAAGGGGCCCATCACTTCCTTCTTATTGGTTAAAACTGAGTCACATGAAAAAAAAAAAAAAAACCAGAGTCACATGGTCTTACCTTGCCACAAGGGGGGCTGGGAAATGTAGTCTTTCATCTGGGCACATGGTTGCCCTGTGTAAAATCAGGATTCACAACCAAAAGAAATAGGGAAAACAGATACTGGTGAGGTAACCATCAGGGTCTGCCACCATTCTGAAGTGAAATCCTGATTTTTAAATGGTGATTTGTGTTTTCAAAACACCTCCCAGAACACACGGGACATATCTTCAGGTTGGACCCACACTGCCAGCATCTTCACTGGGAATCCTAGTGGGAAATCTTGTCCGAGACAGCTTTATGGGTTTGAAAACAGCGTTAGTTAAGCCAAGGACAGTGCTGAGTCACGGCGAGGCAGGGAAGGGCGAGCTCACGCAAATGCTTTGCAAACAGGAGGAGCGCAAACCACACAGGGGAGGTCACGATGTGGCTGTACCGCCACAGAGCTTCAGACACAAGCCCTGGGCCCGGCACAGAGGCTCCCCACATTCGGGGCATTGGGTGGATACACCGGGAGCACAGGCAACCTGAGTCAGGGCACGCTTCCCATTATGCCCCGTGTTTACATTTTCTTTGACTATAAACCAAATGAGTTATAAACTGTGGATGCAATTCGGACACGAAGGAACAAGGACAAAAGCCAACAGTTAGTCACTGCAGTCATGACCCTGCACCTTTACCTAGGCTCTGCACGAGCCACTCAGGCATCTCCAGGGAAGACTTGAATAATAAATAAGCCTTGGGCGGAGAGCAGCACTTTTTGAGGCAGGGAACCCACAGGCTTCGTAGATCCACAGGCAGATCTGAGCTGGGTGACAGATGCTGGCCATTGGGCCGGAATGCTCGCGCTCTCTGATGCTTGGCACCGCATCGCGTGGACAGGGAAGCTCACGTGTGCACCTAGTGGATGGGGGGAGGGGGGTTTGGGGGCGCCGGGCCCCGTGACGGGCCGTCAAGGTCAGTGCCAACATTGCCATTGACGTTCCCATTTTCGAAACATGCGTGGCTGTCGCAAAGCTTCCTTTGGAGACCATCTTCCTTGCTGACTAACCGAACACCTCAGCTCTGAGGAGTCCGGTTCTCGGCGGCCGTAGGACCTGGAGTTAGACGAGCCACGTCCAAATCCTGCTTCAGGCATTTACTATACCCGAAACCCAGTGGCTTCAATCACCACGGGATCGGATCCCCTGATTTTGTGACCCGGAAATTCAGGCAGGGCTTCACCGGGTGATCCTTCTGTTGCACGTGGCTTTGGCTGCGGGTGGCCCGCTGGTGTGGCCTGGAGGGTCCAGGAGAACTTCCCTCCCACACCTGGTGGCTTGGGGGAAGTGGCTGGAAAGCTGAGCTTGGCTGGGTCTCTCCACGTGGTCTCTGTGGCCAGGTAGCTAGACTTCTGACCCGACAGCTCAGAGGCCCAAGAGAGAAAACGGACCCAGAAACTGGCTCTTAGTCACAGGATTTCTCTATGCATTTATTCACTTCTTATTGTTACCTCTGCCTTATCCTCGGTGCAAAAGGTGGGTTGGAAACAGCGGAAAAGATCGATGCCAAAAACCGGCTGTCATTCTCTACCCTTCTTGTACACACAGCCTTTGACGACGACTTTGCAATTCCTCCCATCCAAGGGTGGGGTCCACCCACCTTCGGACTCAGTTTGTCTTGTAGCCACGGGGTGTCAGTTCCCAGCTTGTCCTCCGGAGGCCTTGCGGTGTCCCCTGGCTCTGGGCCCCCTGAGACAGCCGTGAGGACGTCCCCGGGCTAGCCGGCCGGGGGACGGGTTTCATGGAGCAGTCAGGCCGATGCGCGTGAGCCCAGCCGGGACCAGCAGCGTCGCCAGCCGACCCAAAGACTCTCAAACAGTGATAAACTGTTATTTTGGAAGACTCGGAGCTTGGAGTGGTTTGTTTCTCCAGAATTATTGTGCCGCATACGAGCAGCCTGAAACGCACGTCAGGCCCTGGCGCGCTGACACTGCAGTGTTTCCATCGAAAGGAGAAGCGGAGAGTGAGTTAAGTCCCAGAGAAAGGAGCTTCCGTGGAATTCGAAGGCTTGTGGCAACTGAAGAAGAAGATATTTTAGGGCCCATGGGCTCCTCTCTGCCTGCAACCCCAAATGTCCCCTGACCGTGCTGGCTCCTCTCTGCTCCGAAAACCCGAGGCTGTCTAGGTGCAGCCAGAGATTTCTCAGCCAGAAGTGATATTCAAACGCTTAGCAATTGGTGTGGCACGGGCCTTCAGTAATCAGAACGGACTCCAACCGGACCCTCGCCGAGCACCTCGCGTATGCACGGCTCTGTTCCACGTGCTGGGCATATGCCAGTGAAGAGAAGTCCAAATCCTTGCCACGTGAGCTGTGGTCCTAGTAAGAAAGAGCAGACAATTAGCAGCTCCGTAAGGAAAATATCTGCTGTGGCCGATGGTGGTAAGAGCTCTAGAGGAAGTCAAAGCTGGGTGAGGGAACAGTGAGTATTGCGATGATGGTGGCTGCACTTGGAAAAGTTCGCAGAGGAAGTGACATTTAAGCTAAGAGATGGAGAGAGTGGAGCCACCAAATACCTGGAGGAACAGTGTTGCAGGCAGAGGGAACCGCAAGTGCAAAGGCCCTGAGGCAGGAATGTGCCTTGTCCAAAGGATAGCAGGGAGCTGGGGCGCCTGGATGGCCCCGTTGGCTGGGCGTCCGACTCTTGATTTCGGTCCAGGTCACGGATGCGTGGTTTCTGGGTTCGAGCCCCGTGTTGGGCTCTACGCTGATAGCGTGGAGCCTGCCTGGGGTTCTCTCTCTCTGCCCCTCCCCTGCTCACACCCACCCGTGTGCTCACGCTCTCTCCCTCTCTCTCAAAAAGAAAAAAAATAAATAAATAAAGCAAAGAGGCCAGTGTGGCTAAAGTGGAGTGAGGGAAGGGGACAGTGGGAGAAGTGACAGGAAACTGGTCGAGGCTGGACCTTCTGGAGAGATTTGGCTTTTCTCCAGAGGACAGAGGAAGTCACGGGGGGGGGGGGGGGGGGCTCTGAGCTGAGGAGGGGTGTGATCTGATCCCCCTGGCTGCCGCATGCAGTGTGGCCTCTGGAGACAAAGGAGGAAGCAGGGAGACCAGCTCAGGGAGCGATGAGGGTGGCTTGCGTCGGGGTGGAGAGGTTAAGACATGCCCAGATTCCGGATCTGTGCTCAAGATAGAGCCAAGGAGGTTCGGGTGGCATGTCTGAAGTCCTGTAATGCTCACGACAGCCCCACGGGAAGGCACATTTACCAGATGCGGAAATGGCTCAGATAGGTGACAGGGTTTGCCCAAGGCTTACCAGCGGTGGAGAGTGGCAGAGCGGGACCTGAGCCCAGTCCCCACAGTCCTGCTGGTCACAATGGAGCCAAATAGCCTGTTCTAGTGAGTCAGGGAAGGCTGGAAGCGGGAGCTGCTGCCCCTGAACCTCTAGAGAGGTTCCAGAAACAGGTTCCAGAAACAACCTCCTAGAAATTCCCAGGCCCCTGCTCTTTCCACGTGGTTCAGCCTGACCTAAGCCTGACAAACATTTCCACGGTGAACACAGGAGGTATCTCCACTCAGGGCTGAGGAGGGGCGACAAGGGAGGTGGAGGGGTCAGGGTGGGGGCGGGGGGGTCTGTCTGTGCCCTCACAGTCCCTGAAGGTAGAGTCGGCGAAGACAGAAGTCTAGGACTTCCTCCGCTGGGGGTAGGCCCTGGAGGGCCCTGCGGGAAAACAGGAGCCTGTCAGTCCGACGTGGGCTGTGGGAGGTCTCAGACAGGGGGGTGGAGGTGATGAGGGTGGGGTGGGAAGCAGGGGCCGAGCAGAGGAGGCGCGCTGAAACCGGCCCCAGGGCGTGAAACTTATCTCGGGGGTCACTGGGCACCTCCCGAGTTTGCCACCCTTCAGTAAGCTTTCGGTGAAGTCTGACCTTTCAGCAGACACGTGCATAGCCCAAGGGGTGTCCTCATGGTGGGTACGCCCATGCCACCACGGGCACCGACACTGACAACCGGCCCCGAGGGCACCCTCGGCCTCCTCCCGGAGGTCACAGCTATCTGACCTCGAACACTGTACCTTGGGGGTTTTTTGCCTGTCCTTGAACTTCCTATAGATAGGATGTTTCCCCACGAGCCCTTTTGTGCCTCGCTGCCCCGTGGGACACCAGCCCGTGCAGGTCGGCCGCGGGTGGAGGATGGTTGCGGTCTGTCCATGGTCCGGAGCGGAGCATAGGCGGCTCTCCGGTCTACCGCTGATGGCTAATCTGCCTGGTTTTCCGGCCAGTGCTGGGCCGAGCGGGGCTGCTGGGGCCTCTCTTGAGTTCCTGGCGCACGTCCCTGCGAGTCTCCGTCAGTGCTGGCCCAGGAGTGGAATCGCCGTGTCCTGGAACAGACACGCGCTCCGCCGCGGTCCATCCCGCCAGTTTCCCCGAGTGGTTGTACCGAGTCCGCGGGAGGCTTCTAATCAGATTCACGGTGTAACGAGCAGATGCCTTCGCCTCACTTCTCAGCCCCCTGCTCTCCACATCTGCTCTGCTCCCGAGGTCATCCTCCCCGGACCGCGACCAGCCCTCTGTGGGTGGACTCCCCGGCACCTATGACTCGTGGTCAGCAGGGCGCCTCATACACGTGGCCTTTCTCTTCTCGCCCGTGTGGCCCCCGAGTTGCCACCCTCTCCTGCAGCTTCAGCCAGGAGCTGGCGTTGATGTCTCAGGATCTGCCCTTCCACCTCCGGCCCTTTTCCTGAGGTCAGCGCAGGCGGGCCAGCTGTACGACACGTCCCCCTTGACCGCGAGCCGGGTTCTGGCCTTCCGCGTGTCCCGATCGAACTTGCCGTCTGCCTCTCGGCCCTCCCCCTCCTCACGTTTTCCATCTCGGTGACCTCAGAGAGGGGCCCGTGACCCTCCCTGGGCCGCTCAGCCCATCACTGGCCCGTGATGTGACTTGTCTCTCTTTATACGTCCTCACAAAGACTTCCTCTTCTCTCCACCCCGCAGCCCCTACTTCAGGCCAGACCCAGGGGGGCCTTCCCTCGCCTCCTCCCTCAAATCCTGAGGATGAGGTCAAGTGTGAGTTCCCCACAGTACAGCCGTACGGGACCTTCAAAATCCAAATCTGCCCACAGCCCTCCTCTGCCGAGACCCCTGCGGCTGGCAAGGTGGCAAAGGGCTGACCGATCTCAGCACCACAGAAAGATCGACAGTCACGAGCCGGGCAGCCCAGCTGGGACCCCGGCAGAGTGTCTGGAGTAGTCTTGCGAAAGAAGAAAACAGGGGGCACTTGGGTGGCCAGTCAGTCGAGCATCTGACTCTTGGTTTCAGCTCAGGTCATGATCTCCTGGTTTGTGGGGTCGAGCCCCGCGTCAGGCTCTGTGCTGACAACACTGAGCCTGCTTGGGATTCTCTCTCCCTCTCTCTTTGCCCCTCCTGCGCTCTCTCTCTCTCTCTCTCAAAATAAATAAATACACTTGAAAATTTTTTAAAATGGGAAAAAATAGTAGATGTGGATTTAGTCAGACTCTGGAGCTCCCAGTGTATAGAGAGTGCGGGGACAGACAGGAGGACAAGTGGAACACGACCATGAGTGTGTGCTCAGCAGGACGCAGGCCAAACCACCTGGCTTCTCCAGCAGGGGGCCAAACAGAGAGCACAGAGAACCTGCCGACAGGGGGCCTCTGTGACGGGCCAACTGAGCGCCACTCGTGACCCTGTTTGGATCCCGAATTGGCCCAAACCGAACAAACCAACTGGAAAACATTCATTTACGAGGCGATCACAGAAATTCAAATACTGGTCGGACACTTGGCAATATTAAGGAATTACTGGGATCGTTTTTTTTTTTTATTTAATATTTATTTGGTTTTGAGAGGGAGAGAGAGAGAGCGCAAGCAGGGGAGGGGCAGAGAGAGAGGGAGACACAGAATCCGAAGCAGGCTCCAGGCTCTGAGCTGTCAGCACAGAGCCCGACGGGAGGCTCGAACCCACAAACCGTGACATCATGACCTGAGCTGAAGTCAGATGCGTAACCAGCTGAGCCCCCCCAGGTCCCCCCTTGTTTTAGATGTGATGATGGTTTGGGGTATTGACCACTGGCAGGTAATTGTTGAAGTTTAGTGAAGGCCACATAGAGGTTCATCATACTACTCTTTTTATATTTGTGCATGTTTAACATTTTCCTTAATAAAAAGTTAAAAAAAAAGAAAAAAGCATCCTGGTCCTCCACCACCCATGGGATGAAGGCCGAACCCTTCACCTCAGCACCGGACTGATCCCACCTGACCGTCTGTCCCTCAACCCCTGACTGCCTACTCCCCAGTTTCACTGACCGACATCTGGGCGGGTCCCCCGGCCACCTGTGCTCTCTCTCTCTTCCCCTTCTTTACATGTTTTTCTGATAGGTGACCTTCCCACCGTTCCAGAACGCAGAGCCACATGCCAACAGCTGCCCTCCCCCGCCTGGCCCCGTGGGTATAGGCGATCACAGTTTCAGTTTCTCGTTTCTCCTTCCAGAGCTTTTCTGCATGCACGGTCAATAGAGCCAGACGCTCCCTCCCCATCCGCTTTCTTACAAGAAAGGGGGCCACGTGCTGCCCTTCACCTTGCCTGTTCACTGGCTCCCTTCTGGAGAGGCTTTCTGATCAGTACGCCGTGACATCCTCATTCTGTAACATGGCCACGTGACATCCCTTGTGCGGATGGGGGACAGACTTAACCTGTCTGCTGTCTGGGGACGGCATCATCTGCTCTTGCAAATCGCGCTGCAGCGAAGAAGCACGCGTGCACATCGGTTCCGGGGCTTTCTCTTGCCCCACCTGCTGCCCTGTGCCCCCTCCGCCGTCAACACCTGCCCCCACCCGCCTCCTTTCTCCCAAACTTTCGTCTGTTCAACTCCTACTCCTCCTTCGGCTCTTGGGTTAGCGATCACTTTACCCGGGAAATGTTCTCAGATGAGAGAGAAGTATGTTGTGTGAGGAACACAGGCTCCAGGGTCAGATTGGTTGGAGTTTGAATCTTGCCTCCTTGTCTTAAGAGGAAAGTTACTAAACTTCTGTGCCCCTATTTCCTCTTCGCCAAATGCACGTGATAATAACCCCTCTCTCTGGGTTGCTGCGGGGCTTTACATGAGATAATATATGTACGGAGTCCTTAGAACACGCCCTGGACCATAGGAGGTACTAAATAAATGATGCCATTATTATTATGACTCCATGGATGGCCTTTTCCTCCAACACGCCCTTTCTCCAGCCTGCCCCATACAATTCAGAGTGCGGAGGCCTTTGTCCCTAATCCACTCACCTGAAAATTAACTTCTCTTTCTTCCATACTCCCCCCAGTATCCAAAGGTACCAGTCAGGAATGCTTTGGGCTGCAAGTAGCAGGAAACCCACCCTTGAGAAGTTGGGAGTTTGGCGGCTCCAGGCACAGATTTAGCTACTCCATGGAGTCGCTAGAGATCCAGGCGAATCTCTTCTTCTTTCTCACTCATCATCCCCATTGTGTTGACTATTAGTCTTCAAGTTGCCTCTTGGTTGCAAGACAGCTGCTGTTGCTTCGGCCATCTTGCCGCCTGCGCAGTAAGGCTTTCCAAGAAGCCCCTGGCCACATTTCCATCATGCAGCCCTGGGTCACATACCCACCTCCAGATAGGGACCACCTTCTCTGAAATCTAGGTATCTCCACTCCATCCCTGAATAAGGAAGGGAAGGATGCTGGGAAGGTAACCATAGTGCCCGCTGTACTTAGTAGGCACCTCTCTTTAGACAAGGATCATTTTCCCCCTTCAGCAGGGTTTTATCTCCCTTACTAGACTATGGGCTTGCTAGAGGAGGGTTCGCTGCCAAGTACCTCCATATCTTCCACAGAGCCAGCACAGCGCCCGCATGCGGTAAGGGCTCAGTCACCGTCCGTGGCTGGGGGAGGGGTAGACACCGTCAAGGCCACCGTCTGCTGATAGCAGACAAGGATTCTGATTCAAGAACCTCCCTGATTCAAGAACGTTCTTCTTGCTTATGCTGTTCCCCCATGCTCTCCTCAGGAACCCAAGGGTTTTATCACTCTGTTCCTGTGTGTTTGGGTTAACCTGGGTCATGAAGAATGAGTCACCCTGACTGCCATACTCGGAGAAAAGGAAATTTTGCCTGCAAAGGGCTGACGGTATCATAAGCGCTGTGCCTTGAGGATGGGAGAGGCCAGGCTGTTTACTGCTTCTGGGAGGAATGGAGTCTGCAGTCTGCGTGAGAGTGAGTCACTTCTCACCGGCTGAATCAGGGGCTGCTCCCAGGCTGAGGACAGCTCCCTTCTGTCCCCGCAAAAGAGTGCTACCGAGCTGTGAGCTAGTGGCCAAGTTACCGCCTGAGCCTCCGAAGCCAAGTGGTTACCAAGTCTTTACCACATCAAACAGTGCTTCTCCCCTTTGAGGTGGTAAATGAGGCGGTCCAGGCTCCGTGTCTGTGTGGGGGATGCAAACACTGCGGTCCATCGAGCGATGAAAGGAAGACACAGACGGGTCCCACGCTTGGCTGTGGCTCATTTTCCCTTTGGGTGCACTTCTCTTAACTCCTTAGGTTCCGCCTCTCCCCCACCTGCTGCCCTCCTTCATTCATAAGAATCAGGAGACGGATGGGGCACTGTCATGATGATGCATCTGGGGGAGTGGAGAATCTGCTTATATGCCACGTCATAGGATGCCAAAATTTGAACAACAAAAATACAAGAAAATGCAGCAAGCACTGAAACCAAACTGGAGGTAATTTTATGTTTCCTCGAAGATGCAGAGGGAGCATCTGGAGGGTTGGGTGGGTCCTGAGGCTCATCATGATGGGTCCCCAGCAGCCAGGGAGGCACAAGCTTCCAGGGGTTCTGGTTACTGGAGACTGGTGGTCTGAAGTCTGGAGAACCACGGTGAGGCTAAGCAGTCTTCTCTCATCCAGGGACGCCTGGGTGGCTCAGTCGGCTGAGCCTCCGACTCTTGGTTTCAGCTCAGGTCATGATCTCACGGTTTGTGACTTCGAGCCCTGCGTCGAGCTCAGTGCGGCCGGTGCGGAACCTGCCGGGGATTCTCTCTCTTTCCCTCTCTCTCTGCCCCTCCCCCACTCACGTACACTGTCTCTCTCTCAAAAATAAATAAAGTTAAAAAAAATAAAAAATTAAAATTGACCAGGTATTTCCAAATGCCACGCTGGTTTGGAGCTGCTTTATGCAGAGTGTTCAATATATAAACAACACGACTGGAAAAGAAGGTGAATCTTGCTGGCGTTTAACTACGCTTAAGGGAGGAGCCTTGCCATTTTGGTCTTGTCCACAGCGCCTTGGTCCTCCTGGTGGCCAGATGCCCTAATTGCAAGCAAAATGCTGGGATTTCTTCTAAAGCTATAGGCAGCCCTGGGTGGGAATTTGGTGGCCTAATTATGAGCGTTGTGAAGGAATGCATGTGTGTCCCATGGCAGGTGCGTCAGCAGGTCCCGTGAAGTGAAGGGACTCTTTGCTTTGGCTCAGCTCAATCCCCGCCCCCAGAAGAAGGAGACTAATGCGGCTCACTCTGCTTCGACGAGGACCAGAAAAATCTGCTCCCCACACCCATTGCGAGCCATATATTCTCTTTTGCTTCTGTCCGCAGGAGCAAAACAAACAGAAGCTTGCAGAAAACAAACACAGAAAGCGGGAAGGAGGTGGGTGCTGACTTGGACACTGATTTGCTGCTCGGCAAGTGGCCCATTTGGAGACAAAATCGTCACCCCGCACTTACCTCACCAGCCCTGAAATCACAAACAACCCCTTGGCCGGGGTCCTAACGAGCCTGTGACGAGCACAGCCTGCCCTTTTGACACAGAAAACACAATTAGACATGCACAAGTGGCCTGTGAAATACCAGGCCGGGCCCTGGGCACTCGAGCTGTCCGAGAATTCCACCCCGGGCTTTCTCGGGAAAACATTTCTTGGGCTCGTTAGGGGTGATAATGGCTAATAACACAGAGAGAACATTGCGTTTCAGTTTCAGGCCCTTGGCCAGTGCCAGACCACCGGGGCAGCGAGAGAAAATTGAGCGTGTGAGCGTGTGTGTTGATATTTCAGGGCTAAGAGATGAGTAAAACATGTTAGTGTTAAGATCAAGGTCCCACCTCCAGCAGCCTGTGACATTGGGAAAGTTACCTACTCCTGGGACCTCAGTCTTGGCGCCTGTAAAATGAGGATAATAATAGAAACTCCCCTCCCTCTGACGTGATTAGATCAGATATTGCAGGTAAAGCACTCGGCCTGATGCCTGGAGCCTACTTGGGGCTCATTCACCATTGGCTATTATTAAAAGAACAAGCTTGATGTGCTTTAGTCCACTTAAGAAGCCATTTTCAAATGTTTGTGTGTAAGTGCCCATGCAGGAGCTGGCTGTGAAAGCAGAAAGCACAGTCTTTGCCCTCGAAGAGCTTGAGAACAGTTAGGATACCAAGGGGACCATTCTGGAGCCGGGTCGGTTGGATGCTGGAGCATTTGGTGCAGACCAGGTGGCAGCTGGGGCAGGGGTTCGTGCTCTTTCGAGTTTTTGTTGGCTTCTTTCCCTAGGTGGCGGAGGACGGGCTGTTTTCGTGGGCTGGAGACAAATGGTACAAGTCGCTCATTTAACACTGTATGAAAGGGGCGTCTGGGTGGCTCAGTGGGTTGAGCGTCCGACTTCTGCTCAGGTCACGATCTCACCGTTTCTGAGTTCAAGCCCCGCATCAGACTCTGTGCTGACAACTCGGACCCCGGATCCTGCTTTGGATTCCGTGTCTCCCTCCCTCTCTGCCCCACCCTGCTTGTGCTCTCTCTCTCAAAAATAAACATAAAAAGAAAATTTTTTTAAAATGCTGTCAGAAAGAAGTGAAATCGGTGACATTTGCTTGTTGTCACTACAAAACCCACAATTTTCTAGTTGTGATGATGGAAATTCCACATCATGGGAACTTAAGCAAAAGTTAACAAGCAAAACCATCCAAAAGGGGATTTACTGTGTTACGTAGTTGGAGAGCACAGTTTCAGTCATGGCTGGATCCAGGTGCTCAAAAAAAAAAAAAAAATCTCCTCTCTCCTTTTGTTCTTCATCCTCTGGTAGCTTCCACCATACCCCATAAGCCCTTGGCTCATGGCTCAGATTAAGAGAGAGCTTCTCTCTCTTCCAGAATCCACATACTGAATTTTGTGGAAGGATTCTGGTGGCCTTGCTTGGTCACCTGCCCTGTTCTTGGACCAATAACTTTGGGGAGGGCAACAGATAACCACAGTTAGCCAGACGAGGGCCCCATGCTCACTCCTGCGGCATGAGGATGATGGTGGGCAGATGAGGGTATGCGGCAAGTAAAATCCCCCATGCCAGTGCCATTCTGTGGGTAGGAAGTGTGAATAGATTCCAAGCACTTGGGGTGAACAGCTGATATAACTTTGACTTGGCCTTTCACCCAGTTGTGCTTAAAATGGCTGGTCTAGGGGCGCCTGGGTGGCTCAGTCGGTTAAGTGTCCAACTTCAGCTCAGGTCACGATCTCACGGCTCGTGAGTTCGAGCCCCGCGTCGGGCTCTGTGCTGACGGCTCGGAGTCTGGAGCCTGCTTCGGATTCTGTGTCTCCCTCTCTCTCTGTCCCTCCCCTGATCACCCTCTGCCTCTCAAAAATAAAGAAAACATTACCAAAAAATAATTTTTTTTAATGGCTGGTCTGGCATGCTTTTGAAAGGTTAGCCCATCTCCTTGCATTCGAAAGTTGAGAAGTTTCTAACTATTCTTGAATCAAACCAGGTGAGTGAGGACCAAGTGTTCCCAAGTGGGCCCAAACATACAGCACTGTGGCCGCTCTTCCAAGATGGTGCCCGCTGAGCCTTGTCCCCCTGATTGATTTTATGTCCTGGGGGAGCCCTCTACCCATTGAGTAGAACTGACCTAGGAAGCGATAAGATATTGTGGAAATGAGTCCAAGGCTAGATCCAAAAGACATTGTGGCTTCAGCCCGCTTTCCTTGGATCATTCTCTGGAGAATTCAGGCCCATGGAGGAGTCCGTGTGGCAAAAAACTGAAGACGCCCACCAACAGCCAACACCAAGTAGCCAGGCTTGTGGGTGAGCCACCTTGGAAGTGGCTCCTCCAGCCCCAGTCGAGCCTTCAGATGATGCAGCCCTGGCTGACACCCTGCTTGCAGCCTCATGAGAGACCCCAAGCCAGAACCACCCAGCTAAGCCTCTCCTGAATTCCTGACCCACAGAAACTGTATGAGATGATCACTGTTTGTTGTTGTTTCGAACCACTAAGTTTGGGGGATGATTTGTTACGCAGCAGAAGATGACTGATACAGGCGTGTTATGACCTCCTCACCTCACAGGGACCGAGAAAGTTTCCTTAGAAAGTTTCCTTGGATCATTTTCAAAGCACTTCCCGATGACCCTATTAGCGATTGCTACAGAATTGAAATTTCACGAGCGGAATTGCGCTGATATTACGGGGCTTTTCCGACAGTCTCATCACTGTGGGTTTGTGGACATACAAAATCAGGTTTAGGCTTGGACTTGCCCTCCCTAGGGGGACTAGATAGGGAAGGAGGGGAGATCTGAATGGGAGGGATCTTCCAAGATCTACCAATTGCCTTCTGCCAGTTGTGGCACATGCCGTGGCCATCACAGAACAACTGCGCCATTCCGCTGGTGATGTCTAGAAAGAGTCCCTGGATTCGGAGCCCCAGTGAAGTCCCCCCAGAGGGCTCCTGGCGAAGCGTCGCCTGTCCTGGCCGGCAAGCTACAGTTCAAGGAAGAGTCTGATTGTGGGCCGTCTGAATCAAGGGAGTAGAATCAAGAGAGTTGAATCAAAACGTAGATCCTAAGCAGTCTCCACAAATGCCCCCACTCCGCCATGATGACTTAAGTATCTCCAAACCTCGCACCTGGAGCCTGCTTCCGATCCTGCGTCCCCATCTCTCTCTGCCCCTCCCCTGCTCCTACTCTCTCTGCCTCTGTCTCTCTCAAAAATACATAAATAAATACAACATTAGAAAAAAAAAAGGAACTCCAACTCACAAAGGCTCACACGACCCCCCCCCCCCCGAGGTTCTGGGGTCAAGCAATTCCTTCGGCTCTGGTTTTCTCAGAGTGTCCCCCAACAGCCCTGAGAGGCAGGTCTGTGAGGCGGTCCCCCAGGGCCACACACTGGCAGTGAGAGGCGCTTTCCCGAAGGACTTAGGCGTTGGGGCCTCATCTGAAAACCAGGAAGCCCACTTCTCCGGCACCCTTGATACTCCCCCCCCACATCAAGTCTCATTCTGCCTGTCCAGGGGGATGCTTGGGCTCAGGCTCCGTTTCTTATGCTCCTCACGGCACAGAGTAACTAAAAAGGATCCCTTCTTCCTGCCCCTGCTTGCATACTTTCTGCGACGGGGAGCTCCTCACTTCCAGAAGTCATTCCTCTTGTGGAATTGGTCTCCTCTCTGTGACTGTTACCCACTGGGCCAGGTTGCCTAATACCAAAGAACATGAATCACGAATGACCATGTTCTCTCCTCCCTCCTTCCTTGCCTCCCTTTTGCCCATAAGTCACCCACGGAAGGACTGGATCCAGGGGCACTGTCTGGGGCTGTCCTGTCCTCCTGGCATGGTGTGGTGCTTCTTCACCCTGAATCAGGCACGGCTGCCTTTGGGGAGAATCCTGCCGTCTCATTTTCCCTTGGCCTAAAATAGCCACTTCCTTACTGGGAGACGCAGCGTGGCGGGGAGCAGAGAAAGGGACGTGGTAAGCCATCCAGAGATGCCTGGTTTGCAAGCATTCCTGGAAAGGTCAACGTCGACATCAGCCAAACACATCAGGCAAGGCACTTCCGGCCGGCCATTAGCCCAGTGTAAACACAATGGTGAGGAAAGTGAAAACAGGGGCCCTGAAGGAAAATAAATGTCATGACTGAATGTATCCTCTGTGGAGTATGACTTCCTTCTAAAGGAGTTTGGAGTTGTCTGCAGATAATATCAATGCCCCCTTTCTCACTTCCCATCGGGTTAAAGCGATAGACAGCTGGACCCCGGGGTCACACTAGGTGAGATGCACGGCCCTTTTAAGGGAATTAAGTAAGTCTCCCTCTTAGGGTTGCATGAGCAATCTCACAGTTCAAAGACAAGCAGTGCCGTTTTGAGGTGACTGTCCTACTTTCCCCCTGTGTCATTGGTCTCCGGGCCTGGCCTGGGTGATGGGTCCTTGTCCTCCAGGCAGGACCTGGCTACCAACTTCTGCAAGGAAGTGGGCCATCCCCTTTCCTAAGCACAGGGGCACTCACATCACCATCTCCCAGCCACCTCCCCGCCCCCAGCAGGGTGTCTGGGGCACAGTAGCCTCCCCCCTACCCCAGGATCTCTGCATCTGGTGCCGCCCACACTGCTGAGGGCTCTCTCCACTTCCGCAGCTGAAGAAATGACATGACTTTCTGGGAACCACTTAAAATACCCTGTGATCTCTACCTAGTCCTCCTGCTGGCTTCAATGTCCCTGTGCTTGTGGTCCTGCTGCACGCCCCCCTCCCCCCCTGGCTGGAGAAAGAGAGGCCATATATGTGTCCCCTGGGCCGTCCCCACTGTCCCCACTGTGTGGATGAGAAGGCAGAGGGTGGGGCCGAGGGCTTGTCTGAGCACTATTCAGAGGACAGAAAAGAGGGGTTGGAGGGCAGGGGGGACGAGGGAGGGGGCGGGAGAGGGCAGATTTTCCCTGAAAGGATTCTGGCTCTATTGGAATTCCTAGCCAAGGCAGGAGAGCCCCTCCAGGATTCCGAAGGCCTCTAGGGAGGAGCAGAATGGAGGTTCGGCGGCTGGGCTCAGTCCTTGTTCCTGAGCATGGAGGGGAGGCTGCTGGGCCGGTCTCCCTGAACAGATCAGAAGCTGCCAGCATCACTGAAATGTGCACAGATGCCACCCAGACCTCCTCAGTTGGAATCCGCATTTCAAATGACACTTCCCGCCATCCTTGCATTTAACCTTCCAGAAGCAGAGCACTGGAGCTCGAGAATCGTGGCCCCGGGGTTGGTGGAGGCCCGCTCTAAGAATGGTCATTCGGAAGCCAACAGTTTGCCCAAATCTGGAATCCAGAGCTGAGTCGAGGTGTACTTTTTGATTCAGAGCCCCGAACCAGTCTAGGTTCCAGTAGAAATGAACTTTGAACTAAGGTGGTGTAGCGGGGCCCCCCTAAAGATACGTCACGTCCCAGAACCTGGGAAGGTGTCTGTACTGGGAAACGGGGTCTTCGCGGATGTAATGAAGGATCTTGAGCCCAGCTCATCATGGATTACCCAAGGGGTATGTCCCAAGTTCCATGACAGTGTCTTTATAAGAGACAGAAGAGGAGACGCGCAGGACAATGAAGGCAGTGACTAGAGACAAGCCAGAGATGTCCAGGGCCAGCAGGACCTAGAGGAGGCAAGGAAGGATCCTCTCCTAGAGCTTTCAGAGGGAGCGCAGACCCGGCCTCCAGAACGGTGAAAGAATCGTGTCGTGTCATTGTAAGCCAACCCGTTTATGGCATTTATTATTATGGCAGCCTTGGGAAACAAATACGGGGGTCTTTTCTGACTGTGGAAAGGAAAAACTAGCCAAAAGTGACTCAAGAAGGAAGCAATGACCCAGCCAATCCCCAGCTATAGCCGTCTTAGCTTTGTTCCCAGAATTAGCTCACTTTCCTCCTCGTTTCCTTATTTCCTTTTTATGCTCCATGAAACCCGAGTACAGTCGAGACCCGGGCACCTGCTCTTGCGTGTCTGGCGGATCACCAGACCATCAAAGTCACCGGAACAGCTCCTTCCTGCTCCCAAACATAGCGATTTTATTTGCCCCCAGCTCTGCCTTGTTTGGAAATTAAAGCAGTTCTGACATAGTAAACGGAGTCGTATTTTAACCGCTTAAGTACCACTTAAAAAACAGACTTGATCTAACAAGCCCTTTGGCAAATGATCCTCCAGGGCTGAGGCTGCTAAGCTTCGATGACCATCCATGAGGTCAATTTAAAGCCAGGCACACTAGTGCACTGGATTTGAATGGCCAGAAACTCTGAAGGCCCCCGGCCTTTTAGATAATTTCATCATTTCCCTTTAAAAAGTTTTCAGAATTCAAAGATCGAGATTCAGGGCAGAAATTCTCAACTCTGACTCACATTGGAATCATTGGGGGAGCTGAGAAATAATAATGGCAGCGTTTCTCCCCAGTTAATCAGAATCTTGGGGGGCGTCTGGGAATTCACCTACCTCGTTGGGCAGAGCCCCCCTCCCGGGGCTCTGCGGAAGTCCCCTGTGCCAGACCCTGCTCTCAGCCTCCCTGTGCAACCTGGGCATGGGCAGGTGCCCAGGGCTGGCCAAGCAGACCATGCCGACCCTGGACTCTGAGTTAGGGGCTGTGATGTCAAGGAGTGGGACCACCCAGGACCCGTGGGCGGTGTCCAGTGTTGACGGTGATGGTGGCACAAGCCGAGGACACAGCCTCAGAGAGGTCCAGTGACTTGTCCAGGGCCCCAGGACTAAGGACTAGCAGCCAGGATCTGAGGCAGGCCTCTCCCGGCTCCCGAAGTTCACAGATCCTCAAATACGCAACTCAACGAATTCAGACAAAGCAAACACACCTGAGAACCAGAACCCAGATTAAGAAACGGAACACGGCCAGGGCCCTAGAGGCTCCCCGGTACCCCTCTTCCCAAGTGCAAGCACCTTGGGATTTCTGAATTGGCTCCACTTGTCTCTGAGCTTTACGTAAGTGGAAGCATACAGGTTGCACTCTTTTTGTAGCGGACTCCCTCCGCTCAACATCATGTTGGGGAGATTCGTTCACGCTGTTGTCCATAGTCGGGGTTTCTGCATTCTCCTCCCTGGGTGGCGTGGATGTACCACGATGGGTTTACCCACGCTGTTGTGGGCGGGCACTCGGTATTTCCGGTTTGGGACCGTGACAGACAAACGGCACTGCTCGCAACGTTCTTGTGCCTATCTTTTGGTGCCCTGGTGTAACAACCTCCTTACATTAGTAGAGCCGGTGTATGTAGCTCACAACAAGCACCTTGGCTGATGCAGGGTACAGACACTCTTCTTACCCCCATTTTACAGAGGAGGAAGCAGGCTCGGAGACGTTCAGCCTCTCGCCCAAGGTCACGCAAGTTCCAAGCAGCAGAGTCTGGGCTTGGACCTGCCCGCACCTGCCCTCCAAGCCACCAGCTCAGGGACGCGTGTTCATCTCCAGTCCCCTTGGCACTGACACCTGCTGAGCGGCAATTTCATAGGTCAGCACCTACTCCTTGGACGAAGCTGGTGGAGCGTGGAGGGGAGGGACAGACAGCTGCCGAGCCCCGCTGTCCCAGGCGCGCCTGGCATGTCGCTGGCGCCCGGCTTCCTGAGGAGAGGATCGGTCTTCTGCCGGAGAGCTGTGTCGGGGAGGACAGGATGAGGCCAGCCCTCAGACCTAGCAGAGCATCACCGAATGGCCTGGGCAGAAAGGACATCCCAGACTCGAGACTCACGCCCTACCTCTCACGTGACCCCTAAGTATGGGAATGGCATTCCCACAGCAGGTGCACATGTCTGGAGCGTGTCCCAGCTCTGCTCACCATCTGGCAGCTCTGGGCCAGGGAGCCGTCCCCACCTACTCGCCACCACAAATAGCAGGATGTCATATGGTGGCAGGAGGGAGGGCCCAGAAGGTAATCCTGGCTGCCCGATGGCCGAAGTGATGAGCCACCCTGTGACTCATTGGAGCAGGGGTCATTTCCTTGCAGGTGGAGGAGTGTGCCAGAGGCCGGGCTCGTACAGAGATCCGTTTTGGGGACAGGTCACGGGTCCTCCGCCGCATCCCTCTGTAAACACCATTTGAATTGGATTCACTCCCACCGGAATCGGAGGTCAGGACCCCAGGGCCTCAGGAGTCGGCACAGAGGTGAGAGGTCACCGGTGGCATGTCTGACAGCATGCTGAGACCAGATGTGCTGCCCTGGTGTGTGCAGTCTAGACCTCCCTCGGGTCCCTTCCTGAGGGGGCTGCACGGCATGGGGCAGGGGTGCACATACGGCCTTGCAGTCACAAAGTGTGGTGTCTGGCCAGCCGCAGCAGCATCTGAAAATTTGCTAGAAGTGCGTGATTTTGGGCTCCTACTGAATCAGAAGCCCTGCAGGTCAGGCACAGTGCTGCCGTCATAACCTCCAGGTAACTCTGACACACGCTCAAATGGGAAAGCCACGGACACATGCAACCATATGAAGTAGGGAGACTCCGAAGGGTCGAGCCGGTTGTCCAAAATCACACAGTAAGAGGGACTAGATTTGGATTAGATTCAGCTGTGAATAACAGAAATAAAACCCCCAAAGAACCAAGGCTAACCAACATAGCTTATTTTTCCTTCATGGTCTAAGATAGCTGCTGGAGCTCCAGCCATTATGTCCACAATCCACGTAGCGAAAAGGAGGAAAGGGAGGAAGGCCATGCCCTGTGCCTTTAAGGATACTTCCTAAAATTTTGTACATGGCTTCTACTTACATCCTTTCGGCCACCACGTAGCCCATTGCTTCAGCTAGCAGAAAGAGGGGCTGGGAGAATGAAATCTGTGTTCTGCGTACACACACATGCAGGTAAAACGTGGGGTTCTACTGCTGTGGAAGAACACAGACACTGGGGTGCATTAGGCAGTCTCCGCCTCAAAGGCACAGCTCCGAATCAGAGCCAGAGCTGATAGTTTTACCGTCTGAAGTCGGGTTATGCCGCTGTTTGAACGCGGTCTTTCTCGTCTCCTTTTAGAAGCCCCACAAAGACCGAGCCTTCTTGAAGTTCTTCTTGTTCCCCCCTGCTCCCCACTCCCTAGCACCGAGAACGATGCGTGGCATATAGTAGACCAAAATTTGTCATGGGATGTAAGTTTTAAATAGATTAAATTAGATGCCGTATGGAAATAAACCCAGTCGAGATCTGGCACGTAGTAGGTACCCAGGGTGTGGCTGCTGCTATTTAACACGACGCTTCCTGGTCAAGCCCAGCTGGCCCCCATCAGGGTTGCTCTCTGAGACTTGAATTCTTGCTGCCACCCGCCTGCCTACCTGTAGGGACTTGTGGCAAACGCCACTCCCTGACCTGGGCCCGTCCGTGGGCTTTCAAGGTCATCAGCGCTGTTTGACAGGGTCTGGGGAACTCTCCGGCCACAGCCCAGGCGAGCGACTGGGTCGGTAGAGAAAATTCACATCGCCATTCCCTGTCCAAACCTGAAAGCTTGAGCACCATGTCAGGCCCAAGCTGCGGTCGGTGCGATGTGCGTCCCCCCCTGGGTCAGGCATGTTTCAGCCTCTCCCCGCTCTCCTCTGGGCTCTTCCTTCGTTGGTGCAGGTTCCGGGAACTCTGGCGACCCCACCCACCGCGCCAGGCGCCCTCCTCGTGTTCCCGGGTTGGGGTTCGCCGTTGCCCCCATTTTGCCTAAGTGGGTCAGGCTGGATGAAGCAGGGGAGGCTGTGTGCCTTGGCTGCTCTCCCCACTAAGAGGCACCAGCACTAACACAGCCTCCAAAATCCCATTTCACACGAATTTTGCCATTTGCACCAAGGCGAATGGGCCCTACTCACACTCGAACCATCTATTGCTGAGCTGTGGAGCGGACAATAGTCCCTGTTGTGTCGCTCGGTCCTAACCGTCCTAATTACCGAAACCCACGAATTGCATGGACTATCTCAGAGTGAAGCAACCCGTTAGAGAGAATTGCCCTCATTGTATTTTTTTCTCTACAGATAGGGAAGGCTAGGAGGGCTCATCTGATTTATCGATAATGCAAACCTTGTCGATTCCTGAATCTCACCGGCCCGACCTACGCACCTCCCAGGGCGATTGTGAGGAGCCAGAGAAGACGAGGCGTCTGTGGAAGGCCACAGCGGGCCCGTGTATTCGTCCTCAGAGCTGCGCCCCCTCAAGGACGACCTGAGACTCACAGGGCCCCCCCTTAGCGCACCCCCGCCCCCCGCCCCACCCCGCGGCTCCCTGGCTCCCGTCGCCTTCTCAACATTCAGGTCCAAACCCAAATGCCACCTCCTTGGGGAAGAGGGTCGGTCCAGTGACTCTTGGTCACAGTGCTGAGCCCTCCGTTGCTCTTAGCTGTCACTTCTCTCTGAAACTGTCCTGTGCATTTACATGCTCGTTTCTCTTGCCCGCGGTGAGCATCCGCTCCGGGACCATGGGACCTGTCTGTCCCGTGTCCAGGGCACCTTTTGTGTCTAGAACAGTGTCGGGCGCCCAGTAGAGAGAAACATACGTTGGCTGAGTGGCGGCTTGAGAGGAGCAGGGGGCTTGAGTGGCGGCTTGAGGAGCTCCCGTGTTTGGGGGAGCAAGGGAGAAACTCGTCAGCGTGTTCTGCATTCTCTACGTTCCCGGAGCAGGTGTGTGGAGGAGTATCTGGGACACGGAAGTACCGAGAGCAGAGTTGCGTGACTCTGGGATGCTCGGGGGGCTTACAGGTTAGCACGAGGAAGACCGATCTGCCAGCGTCACATAACTGCCTCGAACGGGTAGGGTGTCGAGCGGCAGCCGCGAAGGACAAAACCCAGTGACGGCTGTGAGGGGGCCCGTGATGCGGAGACAGCGACGGCTCTCCTCGGGGACAGGGCATGGAAGGGACCGTCCCTGTTCGGCAGCCTCCTCTGTCACCTCCGGACACGCACAGCCCCGCTCTTTCCAGCTCCATCGGGTCCACTCCCGGACCTTCCGCGACGCCCGCGCACTGAGCAGCAGCGGTCCCGGCCCCTCGCCCCTGCTGCAATGCCAAGTGCTCTGCAAGGTCCAGCCAGGATGGGACGGCTCCTGGAGCTCAGCGGGCGGCTCTGGGGCTGAGCCTTCGTTTTAGGAGTTTTAAAACACTCTGGATCCTTTTTCCTTCGCGTTTTCTCATCTCATCCTATCGGTAAGGATGGCAGCCTTCCAGGACACTGGCTCCAGGGACGGCAGTCTGGCTAATAAAACCTCAAGTATTCGGTCTTCAAGGGATGCCTTGACCTTGACCCGCATCTATGGGGAAGGACTGCCCGGCCGTGTCCAATAAGGAGATGATTAAAAAGTATTTAGGGTTGAGACCTATTTTTCTTTTCAGAGCTCTTTTATTAGGAAAAAAAAATGGATTTGGAGGATGAGGAAGACTTCTTGCACAGAGAGGGTGTCAAATGTACTTTGTTTTACAGTCATTCTGCTTGGATAGGCTGCTCATACCCAGCAGGCAGGGTACTACTCAGTCTGAGGACGGGCCGAACAGGAATCAGGTTGCTTTGGGGTGGTTTTTGTTCTTTTCATTTTTTTTCTTTTCTTTTTTTAATGTTTATTTATTTTTGAGAGAGGGAGCGAACGAGCACGGGCAGGGGAAGGGGAGGGGCTGAGAGAGAGGGGGCAGAAGGTCCGAAGCAGGCTCGCTGCTGAGAGCGGACAGCCCGATGGGGGGCTCAAACTCACAAACCGTGAGGTCATGACCTGAGCCAAATTCGGATGCTTAACCAACTGAGCCACTCAGGTGCCCCTGGTTTCTCTCTTTAAATTCCTTCCAAAAGCAGGGGTGCCTAGGTGGTTCAGCTGGTTAGGAATCTGACTCTTGATCTCAGCTCAGGTCTTAATCTCAGGGTTGTGAGTTCAAGCCCTGCACTAGGCTATGAATGAATGAATGAATGAATGAATAAAATTAAACTCCCTCCAAAAGCAGAATCTATGTTCTTCTCTTGCAATCACCTTGGGCCTAATCCTGGGAACATCCATCTGTGAGGTCCTTGTGGGAGGAGCAGACAAGAGAAGAAAAGAACTTTCTCAAGACAGCAAAGTAACCACCCCATAATGAGACGACGATGTCACAGTGTGCGGAAGGACTCTGCTGAGAAATGGGGGGTCGGTGGCTTGCAGCTTTGTCCCAGTCTCTTCACCTGGGTGTGCTGTCCCGATCTCAGTCCTTGGTGGCTCCGTTAGCTGAAGCCATCCCTCTTTCCTCGAGCCTGTGCTGGTGGGAGCAAGGGCAAGGCATCCACAGCCAGAGGGACGGGTTCCAGTGGCCTTCCCTCCCCGCCACCATCGCTGTGTATGTGACCATGAGCGTGGCTCGGCCCTGCTGCCTCCAGGGAAATGCGGTCATCGACGTGGCCAGAAATAAAAAATGAAGACTGAACACTGCATTCACATCCTGCTCCCAGAGCTGGGCTGGGTGAGGGCGGGGCTCAGCAAATGTTAACCATCATGGGGCTCTAGTGGGTCGTGGCTGCTCGGGTAATAAAACCACCCCCAGCTTTGCAGTGCCACCATGAAGATCACAGGGACAAAGTTACAGAGCAGTGCGCGTGTTATTATGCAGGTGGTTCCAGGCCTTATTGGTGAGGAGTGAGGAACTAGGAGTTCTGCTATGTGATTAGAAACTCACAAGTTTTCACCGACTCTAAGACGGGGTTCAGGCCTTCTGGGGTCAACTGCTAATTCACCAGGTGCCCATAGGGAGGTGGAGTTTTGCCCACGAATGTACGGAGAATAGCTATCCTTTCTCTAGAGAGATGGAAGGGTTCGTGGGTCCCTGTTCCCTAAACACCTAGCCCAGAAGTGTATGCCAGATGATTTAAAGCAACGAAGTTCAGCCCCCGTAGGACTGCACATTATCGTAGAAATCAGGCCTGGGTGGCTTGTTCTATAGCCTAAGTGAGCTGCAAAGGCTAAACTCAGGCTCAAGAGGGGACTCCAGTGCCCCGACATGTGGTCCGGCTGCTAATACCTTTGGGTTGATTCTATGGATAATAAAACGTTCCACAGAAGACCCCCCGGGATGGGCCTTGGAGACTGATTAGTCAACCCCCTCCCTCTTCCGATGCCGGAATAGGCTGGAAGGAGTTACTAATAATCATCGCCATCACTGTAGTGTAAGGGCCAGTGACAATAAGCTGCTTTGATTATAATGTAAGTAGCTGACATTAAGCTTTTGATTGCTGAGGCATCTGTTTCAAAGACATCCACGTCGAATAAGCACAGTGCCAGCTGTGTGACACAGTTACCAGCTATCCAATTGGATAAAGAGCCAGGCTGCCCTACGCATGAAGTTCCCCTTTTAGAAAGTCCTGGGTGACCCAGATCACGGACCCCTTGAGTCACTCTGCTTCTCCCTTCTGGCGCCCTAATTCCCGCTCCGTGTTTCAAATTTTGTCAATAAAGAGTGAATCTGAAAAACCCTAGGCTCCCCACCCTCAACCCCAATAAAGGCAGAGCTCTTGGTCTGTTCTCAGTCATCTCTCTCTCTCTCTCTCTCTCTCCATGACCTTGCTGTGTGGTCCTGGGCGTGTGGTAATAAACTTTGTGTTTTCAAAGTTCTCTGATAGTTATTGCTGGGGTGTATCTTTCAATCATAATAAGAACCACAAGGGCTGGTCCAGCCACAACACTGGCTCTGGTCAGGGAAATATCTGTGGGGGCTCACCACAAACAATACAAGCCCAGGTGAATGCCCTGGTCAGTCCTAGCGGATAGCATCGCTATTGATAGGCTGAGACCGACACAGGACAACCACTACAACCATGGTCATTATCAATCACCATCACCATCATCAGCACTAACACCACCATCATCATCAGACCATTATCACCACCAACATCGCCATCATCATAATCGCTAACCCCACCGTGATCACCATCGTGGTCATTGTCACCGACATCACCGTCATCACCATCTTCAAGAACGCCGTCGTCACCGTCAACGCCATTATCCTTGCCACCGTGATCATCACCGGCATCCCCCGCACCATCACCATCGCTCCCGTCATCATCCTCTTCATTACCATCAACCACTGCTAGCACTTACTGAGCACTTCCTGTGTATCAGGCACAGTGCTAAGCCCTTTCCCTGATTAATTTCGTTAATCTTTCCAAGCCTTCCAGAGTAGATGCTTATTAGTATCTACTAATAAGCCGAGGCTCCATACATACGCAGCTCACCTAGCCAGAAAGTGGTACAGCTGGAATTTGAAGCCAGCCTGTCCAGCTTTAGGAACTGTGAGCATTTGGCCAAGACCTTGCCCTGAGAGGCAGATGGAGCCTGGAGGAAATGTCTCTTGACTGAGTTTTCAGAATGACTTTCTGCTGCCCCACACTTGATCTCATGTAGTGAGGCTTGTAAGAAGTCAGCAGGGTGGGAAGCTGCCAAGTACTGGCTACTGGACCAGATGAAAGACCTTGGGAAGTCAGACGGGCGGGGGGCAGACTTCTCCGTTCAGTTTGGTCCAGTTCTGCAACAGCCCAATGCACAGGTCCCTTTTCCTGTCAAAGGGAAGCTTGCTTAAGCCCCAGACACAAGCTGGAAAAACGACCTGACCTGGACCACAGAAGGTCAGCCATGGAGACTCCTCAGTAATCCTCAGACTCAGACTGTGAAATCCAGTTTTCTCAAGTCTTTTTTCTGCAGCCAGAACCCAGAAATGCTGTACTGTATCTTTCGTAGTTCAAACACACCCTTCTTTATGAAAAAGACCGTATAATAACGCTAAAGAACTTTAAAAAATAAAGACTACCTATATTCCCACCACAAAATAGCTACTTTAAGGTTCAAATATTTATTGCCTTCCAGTTTCCTGTCCCCTTTAAAGCCCCAGAGACTTATAGCCATAGGACCTTATGGCCAAAAACCTTGTCTAGCTCTTTTCTGTTACCAATGAGGAGTGTGATAGGATTCCCAGAGTTATGTGATAGGATTTTACATGGAGGGAGCAGGGGTGACGTCCTCGGCAGAGTTTCCCTGATGGGCCCTCTCACCACTTCTCACGCTTGCCAGACATACTCCAGCCTCAGGGAGGATTTGTTACTCGGGCAAACTGTTCTTTCTTTATCCAGTCACCAAATGATACCATTTTGGTCATTTTCAGTCTTAAAGTCTGTCTATTGAGCGGAAATTAAACTTATCAATGAATGAAGTCTATTGTAAAGTCATGAACACGGCAACTGTATAGTCAACTAATCTTTGACAAAGCAGGAAAGAATATCCGATGGAGGGGTGCCTGGGTGGCTCAGTTGGTTGAGCGTCTGACTTCGGCTCAGTTCATGATCTCATGGCTGGTGAGTTCGAGCCCCACGTGGGGCTCTGTGCTGACAGCTCGGAGCCTGGAGCCTGCTTCAGAGTCTGTGTCTCCCTCTCTTTCTCTCTGCCCCTCCCCCGCTCATTCTCTCTCTCTCTCTCTCTCTCTCTCTCTCTCTCTCTCTCTCTCTGTCTCTCTCTCTCTCTTTCTCTCTCTCTCTCTCTCAAAAATAAACATTAAAAAAAAAAAAAAGAATATCCAATGGAAAAGGAGACAGTCTCTTCAACAAAAGATGTTGGGAAAGCTGGACAGCGACATGCAGAAGAATGAACCTGGACCACTTTCTTACACCAGACACAAAAATAAACTCAAAATGGATGAAAGGCCTAAATGAGAGACAGGAAATCATCAAAATCCTAGAGGCGAACACAGGCAGCAACCTCTTTGACCTTGGCCGGAGCAACTTCTTACTAGACATGTCACCAGAGGCAAGGGAAACACTATTGGGACTTCATCAAGATAAAAAAGCTTTTGCACGGCAAAGGAAACAATCAACAAAACTAAAAGGCAGCCTGAGGAATGGGAGAAGATATTTACAAATGACATGTCTGATAAAGGATTAGTATCCAAAATCTATAAAGAGCTCATCAGACTCAACACCCAAATAACAAATAATCCAGGGGCGCCTGGGTGGCTCAGTCGATTAAGCGGCCGACTTCGGCTCAGGTCGTGATCTCGCGGTCCGTGAGTTCGAGCCCTGCGTCGGGCTCTGTGTTGACGGCTCAGAACCTGGAACCTGCTTCTGATTCTGTGTCTCCCTCTCTCTCTGACCCTCCCCCCATTCATTCTCTGTCTCTCTCTGTCTCAAAAATAAATAAACGTTAAAAAAAATTAAAAAAACAAACAAACAAATAATCCAGTTAAGAAACGGGCAGAAGATATGAATAGACATTTTTCCAAAGAAGACATCCAGATGGCCAACAGACACATGAAAAGATGCTCAACATCACTTATCATCAGGGAAATACAAATCAAAACCACGAGATACCACCTCACATCTACCAGAATGGCTAAAATTAACAACACAAGAAACAACAGGTGTTGGTGAGGATGAGGAGAAAAGGGAACCCTCTTGCACAGTTGGTGGGAATGCAAACTGGTGCAGCTGCTGTGGAAAACAGTATGGAGGTTCCTCATAAAGTTAAAATTAGAATAACCCTATGACGGCAGCAATTGCACTACTAAGTATCATTTACCGAAAGGATACAAAAATATAGATTCAAAGGAGTACATTCACCCTGATGCTCATAGCAGCATTATCAGCGATAGCCAAGCTATGGAAACAGCCCAAGTGTCCATCGACTGATGAAGGGATAAAGAAGATGTGATACACACACACACACACACACACACACGCACACACACACACGCACACACACACACACACACACACACACAGAAGAATATTACTCAGCCATCAAAAAGAATGAAATTTTGCCATTTGCAATGACGTGGATGGAACCAGAGTATATGAGGCTAAGCGAAGTAAGTCAGAGAAAGACAAATGCAATATGATTTCACTCATGTGGAATTTAACAAGCAAAATAGATGAACATATGGGAGGGGAGGGGAAAAGAGAGGGGGAAACAAACCATAAGAGACTCTTAACGATAGAGGACAAACTGAGGATTGACGGAGAGAGGCAGGTGGGAGATGGGCTAGATGGTTGTTGGGTATTAAGAAGGGCACTCGTGATGAGCACTGGGGATTGTATGTAAGTGATGAATTACTGAAGTCTATTCCTGAAACCAATATTGAACTGTATGTTAACTAGAATTTAAGTAAAAGTTTGAAAAGAAAAATAAGGAAAATTATGAATGAGTCAATTGCTAAAGTAGATGGAAATGTCCTTAACTTACAGTTTTCACCCCAAATCTACAGCAAATATCATATTTAACAGTAAAACATTTGTGGGGTGCCTGAGTGGCTCAGTCTGTGAAGCGTTTCACTTCAGCTCAGGTCATGACCTCGCAGTTTATGGGTTCAAGACCCGCATGGGGCTCTGTGCTGACGGCTCAGAGCCTGGACCCTGCTTTGGATTCTGTGTCGCCCTCTCTCTGCCCCTCCCCCGCTCGCTCTCTGGCTCTCTCTGTCAAAAATAAATAAACATTAAAAAATAAACAATAAAAAAACAGTAAAACATTTGCCATGTTCCCAATGAGTCAAGAACAAGACAATAGTTACTGAAGCCATTACCTACCCGCCATTATTCAGGGGGTCCCAGGCAGCCACAGAACAAGAACAGGAAGATTACACAAATTAGAAAGATTGGAAAACAAGAGACAAAACCATCATCAATTGCTGGTAACATGGTTGACAGTCTAGACAATTCAAAAGAATCAACTACAAATTCATAGAAAAATCAAAGTTAAAAGGAAACATTTACAAAGATTTACTGGCAATAACCAACTTTAAAAGTGTAAGGGAAAAGATCAGTGATTTAAATGACCTTGTGTAGACATCCGACTACTTGGTTCTAATTGGTTGATGTGTCTGTCCTCCAGGCCGAGCCTCCAGGACTGCAGAACTTGGCAAGAACTTGCTGAATGAATGAGCTGGTCCTGGGCCTCCTTCCCTCCAAGTCTCTGTGACGTTTGAGAGCTGCCCGTCGGCTGTGTTACCTCCTGCAGCAGCTACCTCTGGCCTCCCTCCCTCCCTCCCGCAACTGCTCTCTCCAGACAAGAAAACCCAGAGAGCCTTCTCCCTCCTTGGAAGGGCTGAAAGAAAACGCCGAGACCCACCAGACACATTCTGGGCCACGACAGCACCACCCGGTTATTGTGCTGGTGGTGATCTCCTCCTGACCTAGAGAACTCAGAATACCCCGGGACAAAATCAATGTTGCTGGAGGGAAAAGCCCCAGAGGGCTGTTTGGACAAGGAGGCAACAAAGCCGAGAATTGTAGCCCAGGGCTTATCCTCAGAAACTGTCTGTAAATAAGCAGAAGGGAATGAGACTTGGTCTTTCATAACCTGCCGTGGCTGCCCTTCACATTTCCTTTTGGAAGTCCCCGCACAGAATTAGAGTAGAAGCTCCTGGGGAAAATTGACTTCTGAGACACCTGTTCCAGCTACTGTTGCTGGAAACAAACCGCCACACAGTTTGGGGGCATAAAATAATCCTTTTGTTGTGCTCACGGATTCCGTGGGTCAGACACTGAGATAGGTATAAAGAACCCGCTGGTCTCCGCTGCACCATGTTGGGGCCTCAGCCGGGGAGCCGTGAAGTCGGGGCTGACTTATCGTTGCCTTAACTCGCGGTCCGGTGGGTGAGGCCGGCCCGCGGCTGGGACCTCAGCGAGGCTGCAGGCTGGAACTCACATCTGGGGTCTCATCATGTGGTCTCCTTGCCAGGACTAGTCTGGGCTTCCTGACAACCTGACTACAGGATTTTGAGAGGTGGGCTCTAAGAGAAAGAGGCAAAAGCTGTATCACTTTTTTAAATTGTGGTAACAACAACAACAAAAAAAACCCCGCCTAACATAAAGTTGCCCACTGAATAACAGCTTCCTTTCCCACCACCACCCCCAGCCCTTGTGAGCACCTTTCTATTTTCTGTTTCTCTGAATTTAACTTCTCTAGGGACTACCTTATACAAGTGTAACCCTTGTCCAAGATCATGGGACCATATACACGAGGGTTTATTTCTGGGGTCGTATCCCATTTATGACAGCCTCAGAGACTAGATAGTGTCATGTAGGCCATAATCCCAAGCCCAGCCAGACTTGTGGCACAGATCCCATCTCTTAATGGAAGGAGAGTCAAAGTCACAATAAAAACTCTACAGGACAAGAGAGGTTGTGGTAATCATTTTTGGAAATCAACAGCTGTCATGACACCTTCCTCTTGTTACCTAATCTGTCTTGTAAAAGGTTGCGAAAGGCAAGACAAACAGATAGCCCTCAAATAGCGAACGTGAAAAAAAAACCCAGGTAATATCAAGCGATGGTGAGGATGTGGAGAATTGGAACTTGCATACACTGCTGACTCGAGCATGAACTGGAATAACCAGTTTGGGAGGCTGTCTCCCAGTATCTACTAAAGCTGAACACATGCAAACCTGTTGCCCAGCGATCGTGTCCCCAGGCCTACAAATGGGCACCAAAAGCCATAGATGAGAACGTTTAGGGGCTGCCGTGCGGCTCAGTTGGTTGAGCGTCCGACTCTTGATTTCAGCTCGGGTCATGATCGCACGGTTTGTGAGCTTGAGCCCCACATCAGGCTCTCTGCCATCAGCTCAGAGCCTGCTTTGGATCCTCTGTCTCTCTGTCTCTGTCTCTCTGCCCCTCCTCCACTCACACACACACACACACACACACACACACAATCTCTCTCTCTCTCTCTCTCTCTCTCTCTCTGTCTCAAAAATAAACATTTAAAAAATAAAAATAAAAATAAAAAAATTTTCCTCCTGGGGCGCCTGGGTAGCTTAGTCAGTTAAGCGTCTGACTTGATTTCAGCTCAGGTCATGATCTCATGGTTCATGAGTTTGAGCCCCGTGTCGGGCTCCGTGCTGACAGCACAGAGCCTGCTTGGGATTCTCGCTCTCGCTCTCTCTCTCTGCCCTTCCCCACTCTCACTCTCTCTGTCTCTCGCAAAATAAATAAATAAACTGAAAACATTTTTTTTTTCTCCTCCTGTGCCACTTTTGGCATAGATCAGTTCAAGGAAATCTCTGCCCTCTCAGTAAAACCACGTTTCTTTTGGGGTTCTATGAAGTTACTTTATCCAGATTTCAGTTAGCTCAAGCGTGAACTGAATAGATGCTGTTTTCGCATAGAAACTGACTCCTTTAAAACTGTCGCTCCTACCCCTCACAGCCATTATCTTTCTAGGAAGCTTCTTGTTTTCACTATTCGTTTATTTTTCAGTTACACAAGCCAGGTAACACCTGTGTGGCTTCCACCATTCTTGGTCCTTGGAACGCCCTGCTCAGTTGGTCATCGCATATCCTACCATCGTCACTCAGCCTTGTCGCTGACTAGAGAATGACATCCTCCTTGCCTCTGAGGGGAAGAGCTGCCTCCTGGCCTCAACCACATAATCCCCATCGATACCAGGGAGCCTAGCGTCACGGCCACAGCTCACACTCTCAGCCCCAGTTTACAGAGGACAGCTGTCACCGAGTTTCCCAGAGATGCCGATGCCCCCTTGCCCTTTTGCGTTAGTGAAGCTGGTGTCCCCTGGGCCCTCCCGAGGCCCAGAGTCAGGAGCTGGGGGCCCCGGTCTCATCCCACATATCCACGTTCACCTACCCACCACCCTGAACTCCCAAGAGCCTTTCCGCAATAATGCGCCAAGGTGGTCCTGGCATCTGTGTCTAATTTACCGGAGGCTCTTATTAGGGACACTCCTGGCAGGGTATGAGAACAGCTCCAGGGGACTTTCTCGTAACAGGGGTCCCCGGTCATAGGCATGTATCTCCGTCTCACTAAATTTCTCCTCCCCGGGGTTCTATTGGACCCCACGCCCAGCTCAACACCCTCAGCACCTGTCCCCACCTCTGTTCCCCAAGCACCTGCTGGTCTCACTCCTTGATCCGCAATCCTGTCAGCATGGGAGCTCTTTCCTCTCAGAGCGGGGGTCCGCATCCCCTCAGACCACATGGCACTGGGCCCTGGCTGTGAGCAGGGACCCGGGAAAGGGGTGGCAGCAGTGGGTATTGAGGAGGACACGTATGTCTTGTGAGTCACCCGGCTCAGGTGGAGTCCATGCCAGGTCCCCGGACTGTGGGAGGCTGCTCCCTTCCTTTCTTTATAATTTTATTTTTTTAACGTTTATTTATTTTTGAGACAGAGAGAGACAGAGCATGAACGGGGAGGGGTAGAGAGAGAGGGAGACACAGAATGCGAAACAGGCTCCAGGCTCTGAGCTGTCAGCACAGGGCCCGACGCGGAGCTCGAACCCACGGACCGCGAGATCGTGACCCGAGCCAAAGTCGGCCGCCCAACCGACTGAGCCACCCAGGCGCCCCTCTTTATAATTTTTTTAATATTTATTCGTTTTTGAGAGACAGAGAGAGACAGAGCGTGAGTGGGGAGGGGCAGAGAGAGGGGGAGACACAGAACGCGAAGCAGGCTCCAGGCTCCCAGCACAGAGCCCGACGCGGGGCTCGAACTCTTGGGAACTGCAAGATCATGACCTGAGCCCAAATCGGACGCTTCACCGACTGAGCTACCCAGGCGCCCCAAGGCTGCTGCCTTCTATTAAGACAGAGGTGCTGCTGCTGTGGAAGGATTCAGAGAAATTCTGGAGATTTCCGCAGTGCTCGGGCTTGCCCACAGCGTCTCCATGCCAAGATGCAGGGGCGCACCCCATGCCCTCAGGGCCCTGCCTTCCACGCGAGAGGCCCCCTGAGGCCTTGCGTGCTGTCTCCTCTGCAGCTCTGTCGCCCTGCCATCCAGTCCTCGCCCTGTGGGAAACCGGGCCTCCTTAGGCACTCCCTACAGGTTCCCGGGCCCTGGCCTCGGCACACCTCGCATCCATACGTGGCTGAACCGGTCCCGCCGTTCTTGTTTTTAGGGTTCCCAGGGCAGAGCTAACAGCAACTATCCAATTCTATAATCCCTGCCGTTCCAGCAGGCCACAGGTGGGGACTTCGTGACTGTTTTGCCACCGCCTGTCACAGCTGTCACCTCCCCCCTCACAGCCAGTGGTGGGGGCCCCTCCTGAGGACCCACGTTCCAGGGCCACACCTGGGGTCATCTTTCTTAGCCTGGGCTCCCCACATAGGAGGGCCTGAGGATTTATTTGGGCAGGTGACCCCAGGAAGGAGTGGTGAGTGAGGAGGAGGAGGAGGACCGGGCAGGAGGTGGGGGACGAGTCTCAGCAGCATGCAAGGACACACGATGCCATTCAACCAGAGGCTGGTTGCTCCCTCGACCAGACGACCCCGAAGCCTTATGAACTGCACCTCGGGGGGCTCTTCAGCTCCAAGATGTTAGCGGTCACACGCACGCCCACTGACACCGATTTGCTGGCACTTTGGGCCGCTCCCGTGTGAGCGCAGATGGACTTCTGCACGCCGTCTGCACGCCGTGCACGGGGATGTTGATGAGATCCTGCGCTGCCCTGCGCAGGCCTGAGCCGCCAGGAGGAGCCGGGCGAGTGGGCATGCTCCCGCACACATGGCCACTGCAGCGGAGACAGGCCGAGAGGACACGTGGGCATTGTCCTTCTTCCAAAGCTTCTTGCGATCTGGTGGCCAGATCGAGACGTGTTCATACACACTGCTCTAATGTGCTCAGGAAAGGGCCCAAACCTCACTAGGGTGGTTCGGGGGGCATGAACCCCCATGTCCTGGGGGTGCCCGAATAGAGCAGCGGGCAAAGCACACGCACACACAGAGCATGGACTGTTGGGGGGGGGGGGCTGCAGCCCCCGCCCCTCTAAACAAAGGAGCCACTCCCCATCCCACTCTGAGCTGCCACGTGCAAAACAGGGGCAGTGTGGACAACTTGGGATTTTTCAAGAGAAGCTGAAAGTATGGAAATGTTTCCATAAAAATCTGTTGGTTTTTACATGGTGATTTTTTTTGTTGTTGTTAACTGTGGGAGCCAAATAGAAAGTGTCTTTGGCGGCGAACAAATGGTCCGTGAGAGCAGGGGCTTTGCCGTGTTTCCTGCTGCATCCTGGCATTTAGGAACACCCGGGAACTGTCCGTCAAATTCATAGACTGGATCTGCCACTTAGCACTCTGTCCATGCAAAATCTCCCGGGCCTCCCTCCCTCTCCTCTCGCCCTCTCCTCCCCTGTCTGCTCCTCTCCCTCCCTCTCTCCCTCTCCTTCCTTCCTCTGCCCCTCCCTCCCTCTCTTCGCCTCCTTCCCTCCTTCCCTCCCTAGCTCTCTGCTGGACCTCATTTTCACATTTCAAAACTTAGAGCTTTTATCTGGTAACCCTGGTAACTGACCTCTGGAAGCCTATGAGGGAGTTCTAATGCCTTGTTTTTTAATTCCAGAGGGGGGGAGAAAAAAAACCAAAACATAAACCCTGCCCTTGAATGTAATTTCTAATCTCCCCTTCTCCTGTGTTCGTATTTAGATTACAAACTCACCTGGAAGGAGCTGTGTTTACAGATCTGTTTTGCACAGTGGATGGAGGTGCGACAAAGATGCCCTTCAAAGTTCCCCGCCCCCCACCCCCCAGCCACTAAAGAAACGCTTGTGTTTTTACATCGGGGCTTCACTGGGTGCCCATGACAATGCAGTAAACACAAGGGTGGCTGTAGCCAGGCTGAGGGCAGAGGCAGGAGCTCTATCCGTTTCCAACGCCTTCTCAAGGGAATCCTCCATTGCCTACTGTCTGAACTTGGAAGAAGCCAAGGCAGAGGAAAGAATGAAAGCAAAGACTGGCCTGTTCCATTCTTGATGGAAACACCAGGAGCCAGAAGGAGACCACGAGGCCAGGCCGCCAAAGGGTGTCACTTGCTCTGAGCCTGTTCTCAGGTCTGTGAGCCAGCGATGTCTCTGATAGAGAACCATGCACGACCCATTGGCGTGTATGCAGGGATGTATATATAAATATGTCTAATTTCAAAATCTACTACATTTGCCCTTTGGCAGACAGAGATCATAATAAACAATTTTCCTTTAAAAAATTTTCAGGGGCGCCTGGGTGGCTCAGTCGGTTAAGCGTCCAACTTCAGCTCAGGTCACTATCTCGCGGTCCACGAGTTCGAGCCCCGCGTCAGGCTCTGGGCTGATGGCCCAGAGCCTGGAGCCTGCTTCCGATTCTGTGTCTCCCTCTCTCTCTGCCCCTCCCCTGTTCATGCTGTGTCTCTCTCTGTCTCAAAAATAAATAAACGTTAAAAAAATTTTTTTTTCAGAGATTAAAAATGAGGTCCCAGGACAACTTTAAAAACAGGAATCCCAGAGAAAGTGAAAAATGCTTCCTTTCAATAAAAAATGGTCCCCAAGGCTACCTGTATCACTGTGATTTCTCAGGGTACCTGGTCCCACAGACAATCCTGAGGATTATTGGCTTTTTGTACGAATTTGCTGTCTTTTCTCTTTGGTCTAGTTTTTTTTGTGTTTTGTTTTTGTGTTTTTATAAGTATGCTTCACTCCCAGTGTGCAGCCCAACGGGGGCTTGAACTCATGACCCTGAGATCAAGACCTGAGCCAAGATCAAGAGCTTAACTGACTGAGCCGCCCAGGTGCCCCTGGGTTAGTTTTTGCCTCATACTTCCTTTTATTGAAAACCATGTAGGGTGATGGGCGTTGAGGGGGTAACTTGTTGGGATGAGCACTGGGTGTTGTTTGTAAGCCAATTTGACGATAAATTATATTAAAAAAAAAAAGAAAGAAAGCCATGTTGTGAATAAATATTAGCTGACATGGGGAGCCATTCATGGCAAATTTTTAAGGGGACGAACAACACAGATTACAAGGCAATATGATCCCAAATTATTTTTTTTTCCGAATTGGTTTTAAAAACATATATACAGGGGCGCCTGGGTGGCTCAGTCGGTTGGGCGTCCGACTTCGGCTCAGGTCACGATCTCGCGGTCCGTGAGTTCGAGCCCTGCGTCGGGCTCTGGGCTGATGGCTCAGAGCCTGGAGCCTGCTTCCGATTCTGTGTCTCCCTCTGTCTCTGCCCCTCCCCCATTCATGCTCTGTCTCTCTCCGTCTCAAAAATAAATAAAACGTTAAAAAAAAATTTAAAAACACATATACACATTTGTAATACAGGAGTAGATAGGCAACAAATTGTTCATCGTGGATATCTTTAGGTGTTTGAAGAAAGTCTTTATTTTCCTTTGTGTGCTTTTTTTTTTTTTTTTGCATTTTCCAAAAGTTCCTCCACTGAATCTCTATTTTTGTTAATAGATTTTAAAATGATAAATATTTTTATAAGTTAAAAAGTTACCTAAGGAAACCACCATTAAGGATGAATTTGGGGGCTGGCAATAGAATGGCCTCTTTTTCATACCTAGGGAGCCCGGAGGTTGCCCTTTGCAAGCTCTTTGTCTATATGTGGTCTGCCACATATCTCTTGCACATTGTAGCCTCATGATCCCAAAATGGCTACACATTTCCAAGCATTGCATCCTCATTCCATCAAGAGAGAAAGGAGGAACGAGCAGCCCCAGCCACACTTATTTATCCCCTTTTCATACAAGAACGGAAGTTTTTCTGGAAGCCCCACTCAACAGATTTCTGCTGATATATCAACAGTCAGAACCAGGCCACGTGGCCACCTCCAGATCAGTCACTGGCCAAGGGGAATGAGATGATCATTTCAGGCTAGTTCAGGCCCATCACATTTTACCTCCCAGGGCTGGAATGAAGGCTGGGTAGAGCGTGTGTAGACAATGGATAATATTTGACCAAAAAAAGAGAAAAGGTTTTTGCAAGAGATGTTCACCTTGCACTGTAGATTATTTCCATCTCTCTTTTCCACCTGCTCACGACCCTGCCCCCCTCCCCCACCCCGATCACCACAAGACCTCCAGGAGCAGCGACCACGTCTCACTCATGGCCACCGCACCTGGCAGATTCTTCGGGAATGAGATGCTGCCGGCTGCCGAAATGCCAAACAGACTTTCAGACAAATGGCGAGTTTCAAAAAGGGAGAGAACCCTTGCGTGCCCCGTGTCCAGCCAAGATGTGGGGGCGGGAAGGATTTTGGCATCTTGAAGGATGTGCTCCTCTCTCTGGTTTTGCTAGTTTTTCTCAGAGACTTCTTTACCACCGTGAGGTAGCTTCCCGCACTTACAGGCTTTCTCTTGACTTGTGTTTTAGAAGTTTAGCTGTTGGGGACGGGCGGGGGCTGGGCCCGTTTGGATTTCAAAGGTAGCTTTTGGAGGATTCGCTTTTGTCATCCCTGTGCTTTTAGCTTCTCCAGACGAGCTGTGCCAATCCCCAAATCTGCTCATGCCGCATCCCGCCATCTGGCCTGGCCTCCGTTTCCCTTAGAAAACAATCCCGCAGGAATCTGCTGTCGCTCTACCCACAAAGGCCATCTTAAGAGTGCTTTCTCTGCACATGTGTCTTCCGCACCCCTTGAGCAGGAGGCCCAGCTCCCTGGCGGGGCCCCCATCATTCAGACCAGGCTCGGGGGCAGCTGCCTGCAGGAGGAGCTGATAGCCGGTAAGCTAACATCTCCACCGGGAAATTCACTCTTGGCTGACCCCAGAGAGCCTTCTCGCTTGTGCAGTATCGTTTCTCCCGCACAATTAAAGGCTTCCTGAGTCCGACACTGCTCCTTATGGCCCTCACCTCCTCATAGCGCCCAATGCACAGCCAGCCCGGCACGGGGCAGAGCGTCAGTCAATACCGACTGATACCCTAACCCTCATCACCCGAGCAATGTCATACTGATGACCATACCGCGAGCCTGGTCGCGCCGGTCACCGACACCACGGCTGAAATGCGAAGGTGCGGGGGAGGGGGGAGGAGAAAAGACGCAGCGACATGACTTCTCTCTGCTCTGATTTTCAATTTTCTGGTCCTGTTCCCCTGGCTGACTTAGCTGTGGGTAGCTAACTCCCGAGATGTGGAAACCACAGCCGTAAGAGGAAAGAGCAGGAAGCCGCCGGAAGACACGGGTCGGAATCACACCTTTGACTTGGTTCGTCGGGGGCCCCCTGAGCTCCAGGCACAGGGCCTGGCACCGGACAAGGATGGGCTCTCATCCCTGGACGCCCAGGCGGGAGGGATGCTACGACTGAGATGCCCAAGTGCAAGGTGGTTGAATTACTCGCCTGCCGTCACGGAGCTAGTGCTTGGCAGATGTGGGTTTTGGCCTCTTCTCCAGATCTGTCCCCCAAGGCACGCGATTCAGCCAGTGCTGTGCACAGCCTGAGACCACTCCGTGAGGGGCTGCCCTGTTACCGATCGCTGCTTGGCTTCCGGCCTCCTCTTAACTGCTTCACAAATTAATTTTGCACCCTTATGCTTTCCGCACGGGATCACGCTGCAAGAAAACCCAGCTCTCGGCCAGGAAACCAGCGTGGCTCTGACACACAGTCCCAGGGCCCGCGTGGAGGACAGCGCTGCCTCCTGGGGGCGCTCGGACCGCTGCTGTTTTTTTCACAAGCTTGGCGGCCAAGGAGTTTTCAAAAGCCGCCCGCAGGAGGCTCCTCGGCTCCCTGGATTGGGGACGACTCTTCCCATATAGCCCCCCTCCCTGCAGTTTGCTGCAGTCCCTAGTCAGGCGGTGACATAAGCAGTCCCCCTTGCCAACTGTCACCAAGGCCACCTGGAAAATTGAGACTTACACAAACCAGCAATGGCTAGCCAGAGGCGCGACACCCTCGTGCGCTTGCCCGTCTACTCCACTCGGGAGCTACGTTCAAGCCCGCCCCTTGCTGCCGGCCCTGGATTTTTCCAAAGCCGGAACAACAACGTACATTTTCTCCAGACTGAAAACCCGTTAAGATGCTGAGGAGTGTCTGGCATAAACAGGCTGGAGACTCCATCGTCACGAAAGGCCGGACGTCCCCTTGGGTTCCTGGTTTCTTCCTGATGTCGGCACGACACACCCATTCCTGTGTCAATGTCCCAGTTCTTCCACCAACGGGCCGCACGACCCGAAACGAGTCAGTCGTTCTGTCTCCCCAGGCTCCTGCTTCCTCGTCTGCAAAATGAGGGGCTCACCGGAGACAAGCACCGGGACCCCTCCAGTTCTGAACCGACGCGACTGTTCTCCTGCGGTTTGGCCTGCAGCCTTCTCTTCCCTCCCTTCTGTCTCACAGATCCTGACACAGTCCTAGGCACAAAGCTGCTGCCCAAAACGTAGGGCCTGGACAGACCAGGGCTGTCTCCTGACAGCCCCGAGGAGCACACAGTGTGTTTGAACCAGAGAACCGGCAGGAACTGTTCACAGCTCGCAGAACCCCATTTTCAAAGTCATGCTGTAAGGAGAGGATGAAGGACAATGGGACAAACGTCGCTGTTCCCTCACCATGCTTCCCCCGTTTTTCAGCTTGGAGCTGGTTGGATTCTGGAGTTTGGGGATGTTATGAATGCCTGTGGCTACACACCGTCTCCTCACGTCCCAAGAGGTCTGGAAGCCCAGCCACGGGGCCAGAATGGGACCAGACACACAGCCTCCTTAGCATTCCAGTTGCCCGTTGCATAATAATTTGTAACATTTGGGGGTGGGGGGCTGGAGGGGCAGAGGGAGAGGGAGAGAGAATATCAAGCAGGCTCCAGCGTCAGTGTGGAGCACGAGGCAGGGCTCGATCCCATGACCCCGGTATCATGACCTGAGTCTAAATCAAGAGTCGGATGCTCATCTAACTGAGCCACCCAGGCTACCTGACATAATCATTTTTAATTATAATTTTGCAATCAGGGTTCGTAACCAAGAAGCAAAAGACTTACAGTAAATCCAATGAGGGAAACAAAGTAACTTCTAGGGGCGGGGGGGGGGGGGGGACGCAAAAAGGAAAGAAGGGTAAGAAAAACCAAACAGGCCATCATGAGAAAAAGAGCATTAAAAAAAAAAAAAAAAGGATTAACAGAACAGGTTAACGTTGAGGCTGTGGGGAAGCAGCTGGCAGATAGGAAAAAAACCACCACCCCCACACCACCTTGGCTAACTAACAATTAGAAAATGACTTAATAAAGAGATTGGAAAGAATATAGTATCAGAATAATAATGACTATTTTAGAAAAAACCTAGTTCTGAGAATGGATTGTCTCTCATTTTTATTTTTTTAATTTTTTTAACGTTTATTTCTTTTTGAGAGAAAGAGAGAGAGAGAGAGAGAGAGAGACAGGGCATGAGCAGGGGAGGGGCAGAGAGAGAGGGAGACAGAATCTGAAGCAGGTTCCAGGCTCCAAGCTGTCAGCACAGAGCCCGATGCAGGGCTCGAACTCATGAACCGCGAGATCATGACCTGAGTCCAAGTCGGACGCTCCACCGACTGAGCCACCCAGGCGCTCCTCCTCTCGTTTTTGTTGTATCAGGGCTCGGGGAAGTCTGATGGAAAATAAGAAGCAGAAGGAATGAGGACTAAACTGAGTCTGAAAGGAATATGGTCGGATTTGTGTGTTGAAATGCCCGAAGGTGATGGCTTCCAAGAAATGAAACCACTAACATAAATGATTTGAGAAATTGGGCATAACAGAGTGTCTTAGAGGAGAGAATGGCTGGAAGGAATACAAAGAAAAGAATGAAATCTAGTTCAGAGAGAGAAGGCAGGCCATCTGCAGCATTGACCGAGGAAGAGGCTTTTGTCTGACGTTTAAGCAGTGAATCGTGGCTTGAGGCAGCCACTTCCTGGTATATGTTGCACTGCGTTTGGCCTCAACAATGACTGCTGCCTTTTTTTTTTTTTAACTCACAAAATCAAAGTATCATGGAGCTTTTCCAACCTGCCTGAGGCTCTAGGCAATGAGAGAAAAGGATGAATCATGTGTAAGAATAAGGCTTTGATGAAAAAGCCTTCAATCATCCGATGACATGATCGATTTAACAGTCCCCATGATGTCCGTCTGACTGAGAAATGACTATTTTTGGACTTCACGTAGAAGAAATGTATCATAAGAACATTCATGGGTATTTGTGGCGTAGGTCCACTTAGAGCATCTCAAAGTTCCATTCTTAGATGCAGCCCGGTTTTTGTATTTGTTCTTGTGGTAACATTCGTTTTATAAGAAATCATTAGAAGGGGCTTTTTTTCTGAAAAATTAAAGCAACAGCAGCAGTAGTAGCCAAAACTTAATATTGCTTACCATACATATGCCACTTCACACAGCTCTTCACATCCATTAACTCCCGTAACCCTTACAGTTGCCCTAATAAATTGGTGCTGTTATGATTCCATTGTGCAGATAAGGAAACTGAGGCACAAGGCGGTGAAATGACTTGTTCAAGGTCACACGGCCAGATGGAAGCAGAGCCGAGATTCTTCTGTACCAAACTCCCACGTGACTGCTCCCACACTTGCCAATTATTCATACTTTTCCTATTTGCTTCAAGCCTTCTAATAACACATAAAAGAAATATAACACTATACAGGAAGTTGCTGTGACATGCCTATCCCCCGTCTCATGAACGTGAGGCTTAGCCTTTAGCCCCTTTTAAAACACTTTTTTTTTTTTTTACTGATGTGTCTTGTATCTACAGACAATACGTAGTATTCATTTTTCATGTTTCAAACACTTATAAGTAGTAATATACTCTATTTCCTTTATGCAACTGCTGTTTTCCTCTATTATGATTAGGAGCTATGTTGATACAGATTGATCTCTTAGACGGCACCACCCAGTTCTGTAGCCGCTGACTGCATTTGGAAATGAGCAGTTGAAATGTGGCTGTTCAAATTGAGACGTACTTTAAATACAAAATACATAGTGGATTTCAAAGCCAGTATGAAAAACAGTTAAGCACCTCTACTCATTTAACACTGATTACATGTTTAAATAATATTATGGACATATTGAGTTAAATAAAATATATCACTGATGTTAATTTCACCTGTTTTTGTTTTGTTTGGTTTGTCTTTTGGGGGGTTTTTTATAATGCGGCTACTAGAAAATCGAAAACAGCATACGCGGCTTGCATTTACGGTTTGTGTTATATTCGCATTGGGGAGCTTTGATCTACCTCATTCCTCTTAGTTGCCATCAGCCTGGGTTTTGCTCATTGGTGAAGGAGCAAGCCCCACATCTGAATAATAAAAACGAATATTTACTGTTCACAGACACTTCTCTAAGTAACTTGTATGTAATAACCCACTGAGTCCTCCTGGGAGGGTATGGGGCCGCACACAGTGAGGGCCTTCAGCTCTCCGAAGTCACACAGGCTGAGCTGGGCCTGGAGGCAAGGCAGGCTGGCTCCATAGCCCTGAACTTGTAACTACCAACTTGACTGGGAAGGCTCTTTGAGCAACAGTGTAAATCTTCCCAAAGAAGCAATGACCCAACAGCTGAACTTGGCGATGTCTCTAAGAACATACAGTCCTTACGTATCAGGGAGCATCTGCCTTTTTGGACTCCGGGCAGAGCAGTTATGAACAGACTCACTTTTCGGCTTTAATGAAGCCGGCACAAGCAGATTGTTCTGACATCTGCTCGCAATGTTATGATGTCAGCTTTACTCTTGGCCACTAATTATATTAACTATTTTTAGGGCAAACTGTCAATGCACACTACTTGTTTATGCTTCCTACGTTTTCAATTTGTTTTCTGTAGCCATATCTATTTATACTTGAAGTGGTTTTTCGTTTTTTGGTTTTTTTAAAAGAGATGTCCTCATTATTCTGCCAACGATAAAGTTGAGACTTGTAATTAAGTTACACAACACACCGGGAGGGAAAAGATGATGTGTGATTGCCATGGGTTTGTTATTGATGAGTATCAGATTGCTTTTTGAATTCTGAATAAAAACTTCACTTCAACCTTTTGAATCATAAAGTTACAGAGCCAGTAGAGACCCGAGGTCTCCTAGGTGTTGGTGAAGACCATAGATTTGGTGTCAGGCCAGCTGTGTGACCCTGGGGCCAGTATCTTAACCATCATAAGCCTTGGTTTCCTCATCTAAGAAATGAAGATACTAACATCTGCCTCCTGGAGCTTTTCTGTGGATTAACTGGGATAACAATCGTGACTCTTCCTTGTACCTATTTTTATTCCACAGTGGTTGTGGTAATTACTATTATTATTACCCCATCATTATTTCCCCCAGATGGCTCCAAGCCATTTCCCCAGATGCCTCTTCAAGCACACCTGGTCTGATCCCAACAAGCCCTTCTCCTCCACTCTCTACCAGAACTCTTAAAACTCCTCCCTGATGTGGAGAGGTCCATGGGTAGCAAGAAGAAAACCGCGCAGACCCTCCCTCCCCTTGCTTTTCCTCCGGGGTGTTCTGGGCAATTCTTGCCACAGAAGGCTGTACGAAGGCCCATCACTAAAGAGCCTCTGTAGCAAACTCTCCAACTTCGTACTTCCTTCTATGCTCTGGCTTCCCTGGGATCAGCCTCCGTAAACCTCTCCTGATGCATCTGAAAACCCTAGCATCGATGCTTTTCTTGGGAATAGCCACCTTGCTCTTAACTGCTATGGCTCATCTTGCTACCTGAACGTGGGCCTGCTTGCCTCTCTTTAAGACCCTTGATGGTAAACTGAGGAAGGTTGGGGTTTTCCCAGCTCATGACCTCTCCCACCCCCTAGCTAAGCTTAGGATGGGTGTCCCATTGCCCAGAAATTTATTATACAGCTCCCATATCATACTTGTTTTGTGAAGTATAATTACAAAACCACCAGGGGTCCCCTCCCTTTGCCCTAGGATTCTAGAGGCAAACCAGACCTTTGGAAGTCAGCCATGGATCTGAAGTCAGAAAGCAGTTCTCTGCCATGACCTCGAACTAAAGATTTTACAGATAAAGAAACTGAGACCTAGGGGCTTAAGGAACTGGCCCACAGGTATGGAGAATACCTGACCACTGACTTTCCTCTAGGATATATTTACTCCCCGCATTAGTCAATCCCCTTCTGCCTTGTATCGAAGTCAGGACGGCCTTCCCCACCCCCTGCCCGCACATTTAACATTGCATCCGCCATCTAGAAGATGCATATTAAATGTTAGATTATTAGTTCCTCCCCATCTAGCCATGCGGAGCTTTTAGAGATGTACACGACCTGACCTGCTTGGCCAGGGTTTGCTGCCTCTCCCCTGGAGGCACGCGCGTGGTGTAGGAGCTGTAGGTTCTTCATCACTAGGTTGTTAACGCCCGTAGAGCCCAGTGCTTCACACACTTAACAGGTAGTGGGTAAGTTGTTTACTCTGCGTGTGGTTCCAGACGGTTCTTTGGGAGGCTTTCTGGAGGGCTGGCTGCGTGGAGCCTTACGTATCTCAGTCTCCCTTTTTTAGCTACTTTTGGACTCTCCTCGTCATGGGAATAGGAATAAGATGTTATTTCTGAAATAAGTCTATTTCTGACTACTTAATAATTTAGCTGCTCCGTTTTACAATCAAATCCAAGCCAACCCAGACCCGTCAAACCCCCATTGCCTAATAACAGCAGCCCCACCCCCGCCCCATTGTTCCGCCCACGCTGTCGCCCCGCCCACGCCCTAGTGCGCACGCGCACAAGCCTCTTCCAAGTCCCTCTCCCCGCCCCGCGGGCTCCTGGTGGTGACGTCTGGAATCCGCGACGCTTTGGTGAGCTGACCGCCGGGGTCCTGCTGACCGGCGGCGTCCCGAGCGCCATGGCCTCTGCCGGGGTGGCCGCCGGGCGGCAGGCCGAGGATGCGTTACCGCCGCCGGCCGAGCCGCCGCTGCCCGAGACGAAGCCGCTGCCGCCTTCGCAGCCGCCGCCTCCGGTCGCCGCGCCTCAGCCACAGCAGTCGCCGGCGCCGAGGCCTCAGTCACCTGCCGGCGTGAAGGAGGAGGAGAATTACTCCTTTTTACCTTTGGTTCACAACATCATCAAATGGTAAGAGCCCAAGAGAGGACCAGCCACGACACGCCCCTCCCCCTCCCCGCTTCTCGTCACCTGTTTCAGAGCTTCAGAGGCCGAGGTGCTCTCGGGTACACCCCCATTTTACCGACGGGGAAACAGACCCGGGGGAAGAGGCCTTTCCCAAGGCCACACCTAGTCGCACCGTGAGCTCAGCAAACGGTTGAGCCCCGACAGCTGCGAGACCTCGTGACGGCCAGGCGCTATTCCTAAAAAAGACGCCAGTGTAGGGACTGAATGCACAGGCTCTGCAGTCACTACTCAAGTTTGCATCCCAGTGATCTGGAGCAGGTCAGGCTTCTCTGAGCCTCCGTTTTGTCACCCGACGTGGGTCATCTTCCCTGTGCGGCACACTGCTAAGTGCTGTGGGGTGTACGCCGTAAAAAGGGCCAACTTTCCACCCCCACACTGCTCACCAGTCTGAACGGAAAAAAAGACATGAGTGGGAATGACCCATAATTCAAAGAGATTGGAGGGTCGATGATAGGAATCGTTAAAAGAAACAAAGATACAAGTTGCCCTGGAGTGCCGTGTTCTTACAGAGTGCCAAAGACGGTGATGTATCATTCTGTTGGCTAGGCTTCAGGTCAGCCCGTTTTCAAACTGACCCTGTAAAGGGGGGGGGGAAAAAAAGTACAACCAAAAGTCTTCTTGATCCCCATGTTTGCCTAAATTATTTTTGCTGTCATGTTACTAAATGCACAGGGCACTAGGGGTCAGGGACACTAACAACTTATTCAGCCATTAAAAAACCAAAATAAGGTAAATTAAAACAGAGTTTTACTGTTACAGTAACATTCAGGTGAACATTAACGTGCTCTTGGATGTTTTGCTGAAATGGAATTGCTCCCCACGATATGAAGGTCCAGTGTGTCAACGGCCCAGCTTCTTTTGAGTTTAGCCAGACTAGATTCACTTGCTGTGGAATGACTTCATGCTTTTCCACCACTTTTCGAACAACTGCAAAGCCTTTGTTCTCACATTAGACCCTGCCTTCATTTGGCTTCACTTGGCGTGAGCGTATTGTTGATAGGGTAAGGCAGACTCTGTTCTGTTCTCATTAGCCTGCGGTCCTCAAGTGGCACTTCCTGGCAGCAGTGACATATGGCAAAGAAACACAAATGCAGACCCCCCAAATCCCAGGGCAGTTCTGGATTATAAATGGCTTATCCCAACTAACCCAAATATATTGGTTTTAAGAAAAATGAAAACACAAGATGTGTACAGTCGCAGACACAGTTCCTGGACCCCTGAGAGTATATTCTTGCACCCCAGTAGAGCAGTTGGGTTGGGCTGGCCTTAAACACGGAGCAGTAAGGTACACACTAGAAAGAACATGGGCTTTGAAGTCAGGTAGTCTGGGATTCAAATCCGCACACTGATGTTTGCTTGCTTTGTAATCTTTGTACATATGTAACCTTCCCAGGCCTTAGTTCATCTCTCTAATACCTGAATAATAAGAATGGACCTCAGGGCGCCTGAGTGGCATGGTCGGTTAATCCTCCAACTTCGGCTCAGGTCATGATCTCCTGGTTCGTGGGTTCAGGTCCCGCATTGGCCTCTGTGCTGACAGCTCAGAGCCTGGAGCCTGCTTCGGATTCTGTGCCTCCCTCTCTCTCTGCCCCTCCTCTGCTTGCTCTCTCTGTCTCTCTCTCTCAAAAATAAATAAACATTTAAAAAATTAAGAAAAAAAAAAGAATGGACCTCAAACAGTGGGTTCAGATTACAGTTTTATAGTATTCGAGCTAGGTGATCTTAGCTTCTCTGAGTCTCTTCTCTTGTGAAATGGGATAACATACTTAAATCATGAGATCGTTGTAAAGTATACTCAAGAGCAGTGTTCTTTGAAAGATGGTGAGCTGATCACATGTGTTTATCTCTGTACCCTCGTAAAGGACAGTGAAGAGTGTTTAATGAAACCAAAAAGAACAGGAGAGGAGGCAGCCATCACAAAATAGACGGCCAATGGCACATCCATCCATCAGCCCCAAGAAGCATCCATAAGCGCTGCCTTTGACCATGGCTTCCCCCTGAATCTCAGGAGTTGGCAGTTCCAGGGCCGTCTTGGAAACAGAGGTGAAGTAGAACTATGAACAGGAGGGTTACCTAAAGTCTGTTTAAGAGTCAGATCCCATAGTTCTCTTCCCCACTCCAAGCAAGCAGGTGACAACCCTTCTTCCATCTTGGCAGACAAAGGGTTACTCTCTCCCAAGATTTATTTTTAAGGATAAGCCAGAGCATCTCTGGACTGGGGAACACCAAGCACGTGGCAGGAGTTGGAGAAAGGGAGCCAATCCTGAAAACAGGGATTAAGAGAAAGTTCACAAACTGAATTCTGAGACCCAGCCCTAGCTTTCTTTCCTGACCTGGCTTTGAGACTGGCAGCCAAAGAGACAGAGATCCCTCCTCTGGAGTGTCTGATCAGCCCCAAAGAAAAGACATGGGGGCTTCTCAAGAAAGAACTTAGTTCATTTTAAGAAACTAAAAGAAGTATCACTCTTTTTTTTTTTTTAAGTTTATTTATTTATTTTGAAAGAGATAGGGAGAATGAGCAGGGGACCCGACGTGGGGCTCGAACTCATGAACTGCGAGATCATGACCTGAGCTGATGTCGGATGCTTTACCGACTGAGCCCCCCAGGTGCCCCAAGAAGTATCACTCTTACTAAGAGCTTGTACTGAGCCTTTTAGTGTTTTACTTTTTTTTTTTTTTTAAATATTCTCCATTATTTATTCATACCCTGCTTTTTACTAGCAATATAAAATATTTATGTTTTCTATTCGCATTCAGCTTCCCCCTCCCCATCTGATGCAAGTCAAAATCAACACTTTATCATAGGATCATGCCTTTTTCTTCTTTCACTTAGTATAGTGAAAGCAGTGCACTATGCACATAATCCAAATAGTATTTTACTCTTAACTTTATGACTGGGCAGCCAAGGTCACCAAGCATGTGAGGAAAAGCCCTAGCAAAAGATAGGACAAAACAGAAGAGCAAAAATCCACTTGGAGGAAAATGACTCCGAGAGAAGGAAAGATGCCTTCGCCGTGAAAAAAAAGCTAGGATGTGATGTTACAATACGTATTGGTGTGTATTTGGGTCTTTAGGCTAATGAGGAAAGGAGACAGACTGTGGTAGGGTCGGTGAAGGCAGAGGAGGCCTTGGGAAGCCTGGAGGAGTCGGAAGCCTTGTTGGGATGGATGCCAGTGGGGAGTCCTAAATTATGAAAGGGAGGAGGAAGACAGGGGGCAAGGACGTGATGTGGCGGCGGCCTGGTAGGGGTGGGACTGGGGCAGAAGCGCGAGCCAAGGGAGGGAGAACTGGAAGGCCGGGAAGAGCCAGCGCGCCAAGGACCACATGTCCCCCACATGCACGGTCGTTCTGTCCTCTGGGGAATGGGGAGCTAGCGAGGACTTCCGGCCATGGAGTCAGATTAGTGCTCGAGATGGAGGTCAGTGAGGACGCCGTCCTGGCAGGCCTGGCTGGAGGCGGTGAGGGCCAGGACCCGCTCGGTCATGCAGGCCCTTGATCTCTTCCTCCCCTGGAGCTTCCCCAGGGGCCCTTTTATTACGTGTTTACTCCTGGCCAGGTGAGGAAGAAAGACGCTGCCGTGAGCTTAGGCCTTCTCTTCTCATAAAGAATTCAGAGTACTGCACCCTCAGGTACACAAAAGTCACAGTTGCAAACTCAGAATCGTGTGAAGTGAAGTTCCCTCACCAGTCGTAACTTCTAATTGTAAGTATCCTGGCAGGAACTGTATATGCGCGTCTTTTAAAAAATTTCTGGACACTGAGATCATACTGTACTGTGTTTGTTTTGCACTTGTTAGTCTGTTTTGGACACCTTTCCACTCTCACACACGAAGGCCTTCCCCAGTAAGGTGGCTGCACCACCAGTTACGTAGCCAGTGTTCTGTTCACGGACACTCGCGGGTTTTCCTGGTTATTGCCGTTGCCGGCCACCCCGGGAAGCACCTTGTATTTGAGAAGGTTTATGAGGAGGCGAACCCGCAGCGGTGGAATTGCCGGAGTGGAGGGTACGGGCGTTTCTCATTTTTCATTTTCACTCGCAGCCATCGCTAAGTGAAGAGGGCGACATCCTCTTAGCCGTTTCTCCAAATCGCAATCCTGTAGACTGGACTCCTTCGATTAACCCAAAATGGCCCAGAAATCTACCATCCAGAGAGCATTTTTAAAAAATTAACAGTTGTTGGGGCACCTGTGTGGCTCAGTCGGTTAAGCACCTGACTTCGGCTCAGGTCATGATTTTGAGGTTCATGAGTTCAAGCCCCACGTCGGGCTCTGTGCTGACAGCTCAGAGCCTGGAGCTTACTTTGGATTCTGTGTCTCCTTCCCTCTCTCTCTGCCCCTCTCCCACTCGGTCTCTCTCTCTCTCTCTCTCTCTCTCGAAACTAAATAAATGTTAAAACAAAAAAATTAAAAAAAAACAAAAAAAAACCCGCTACAGTTGTAGTGGCACCTAGGTGGCTCAGTCGGCTCTTGATTTCGGCGTAGGTCGTGATCTCACGGTTCGCAAGTGAGGCCCCCGAGTCAGGCTCTGCGAGGACACCATGGAGCCTGCTCGGGATTTGCTCTCTCTCTCTCTCTCTCTCTCCCTCTCTTTGCCCCTCCCCCAGTCACCTGCGCGCTTGCACACTCTCTCTTTCTCTCAAAACAAATAAACTTAAAAAACATACGTAAAGATTACCGTTGTAAAAAAAGTTAAAACTTTCAGTTGTAGGTAGATTCAAAGAGCAACCCACAGGCACAAAATGACAACTGGGCCTGTCCCTCCCCTCCTCCACCTCCCTCCCGGGTCCCCAGACTCCATTGGAGGTACCTCCAAATGGAGGTACCGCCCTCCATTTCATGACCATGCCGTCCTTTCCGTCGACAGTTCCCTCCCTGAGGACACTCCGTGGTCTCCGGCTTTTTGCTGTTGCACTCAGAGCTGCACTGACCGTCTTTGTAAATGCCATCTTGTAAACTCTTGAGAGTGTCCAGAGTAAATTTCTAGCACAGGGATATGTGAATTAAAATTTGGATCACAACTGGCAAATTCAGAAAGAATGGGCCAGTGTGCACTTTGCCAGCAGTGTATTTGTGTCTTTCCCCCCATATCCCTGCCCTCACCATTCAGCTTTTTCACTGGGGCTGATCTGATAGGTCAGAGAGGATATGTCGTATTGATCTGTGTCTTGCTTTATCACATAAGCATCTTTTCATATGCAACTTGTTATGTCATTTGTATTTTTTTCCCCTGCAAACTGCCCATTTTCTATTAGGCCGTGCCTCTTTGAATGCGCTCTTTGTACAGCGGGGAAGGTATGCCTTTGTCTGTCAAGTGTATTGTAAATATTTTCCCCAAGTTGTTGCTGTTCTTTTGCCTTTGTTCCTGGTTTTCGTTTGTTTGTTTTTGTCATTTGGAATCGTATCATTTTCTGTGGGCAGATTTCGTAAGCCTTACCTTTATGGCTTCTGAATTTTGGTCCTTACTAGAAAGGCCTTCCCACTCTGATAAGACGATAAATATTGATCCCCTTTTCCTAGGACTTTTACGGTTTCATTTTTTACTTTCAGTTCTGTGAAGCTTCTGGAATTTATTTTGATGGAAAGAAGGGGGCCCTGCTTTTTCATCTTCCCACTTCTCTGACTGAATATTCATTGTTTTCTCTGCTTGAGTCGCCGCCTTTTTTGTGCACTGAATCCCCATATGTTTTCTGTTCTACTTCTGGACATTCTGTTCTCCAGCACCAAACTGTTTTACTTCTTAAATCTTCATGGCACATTTAATGATCTCTCCAGGCTGCTCTTCCCTCTTTCCTTTCTTGGCCACATTTACCCATAGCACCTTGACCTTTCCTGGCCTGCTTCCTGTAGCTGGTCTGAGATGCTAGGAAATGCTGAAATGCTGAGATTTGGTTAGTGGAACATTTAGGCTGGAATCTGTCCCTTTACCTCCAAGTCTGTTGACAACACTCATGGTCCAGGTCTTCCAACCTCATTTTTGGATCTTACAGTCACTTCTTAAATTTTATTTTAATGTTTATTATTTATTTTTTGAGAGAGAGAGACAGAGCACGATCAGGGGAGGAGCAGACAGAGAGGGAGACACAGAATCGGAAGCAGGCTCCAGGCTCTGAGCCATCAGCCCAGAGCCCGACGCGGGGCTCGAACTCACGGACCGCGAGATCGTGACCTGAGCCGAAGTCGGTCGCTCAACCGACTGAGCCACCCAGGCGCCCCTTATTTAGTTTCTTCTTAATTAGAAACTGCCTTTATCTCTCCTGTCTCTAGTTCATCCTGTACATGTTATCAGTTTAATTTCTCTCTACTTACCAGTCTCTAGGGCTCCCTCCTCTTCCCATACTGTCCTTCCCAGCTGGTATCACTCCACTCAGGGCTCTGTGCGGACCTTCTTCAGAGGCTTGCCTGGACCACGCAGCAGAGAGCCCAGAGCCCCAGAGCGAGTCGCTGTGATCCTAGTGCCTCTGTGTGCGTGCAGTCATCGAGCCCTGTGCACACTCCAGGCCCTCTGCAGGCGTGCCCTCCTGCCCTGTCTCTGCCCAGGGAAATGCCACATATGCTTATGGACCTGCTCAGAGGCCACCTCCCACACTGGAGGGCAGGTGCGGGGAGGGGGAGGGGTGGGGAGCACTCCTACTTCTTGTGTTCCTGGCTGGGATGCACCTGCCTGGCGCTGGAGAGAGGCTCCACAGACTTGCAGCCCTCCTGCTGTCTGCCCCGTGGTTGAATGAATAATTAAAACTACACATTTGTGTTAATTTTAAAGAATGAGGAAAGGGGAAAGAGAAATGTCAGTTTTACGGCGGTAAGAAATGTTAGCACTCCCAACTCTTTGAGACCTTTCCTGTTATGTATAGAAATCACATTATAGAAGTACATGTAGAACAAAGGAGGAATAAAATGAGGCTCGTTGGACCAGGGAAAGTTCATTGCTTTTCCCCCTCAAACTTGCCAGATCTAATCTAAGTCTGGAACCAAGTGTCCCAGCCTAGGAATTCTGAATTGCAATTGTCAATACCTTGCCTTGATGGCTGTGGCTCACCTAGTACAAGTATTCTATCAACGTGGGTACTTAAGCAATTTTTCAAGTTGAATTTTTTAGTTCCTTAAAGTATTCTAGGCTGCTGGGTAGGTAAAGGGGAACCATCTGTGACAGTGCAGAAGTAGTTTAAGTGACGAGAACAGAGCGTTGTCCTTTACCTCTCAAGCTGGGGCCATATCGCTGAAAACAAGTCCCTTTGTTGTCGAGGCAGGTCAGCAAGACCTCAGAGCCCAGGCGAGACCACTTTCGTGGATACGGGATGTTACTGAGCTGCTTCTTCCGAAGCAAGGTCTATTCTCATCTGACCGGCCCCCCCTGCCAGCTGAGGCCTGTCCTCGGGTTGAGCAGGAAGCAGCCCTCACATCAGTGGAGAAGGCTGCGAAAGGACCCCACCGGCTCCATGGGGTTTGTCTGTGCTCTATGCCCTTCACTTCTCCTTCAGGCAAATCCCAGTGAACAGGGGGAGCACCCGGACAGGGGATATTTACAGCCTGTTTGGAAGAATTATTTCTGGGCCAGTTTACAAGCCTGTTCCCTCCTGTGCCACTTCATCTGTATTCATCCAGCATAACTTCGCGAGCGCCTCCCTGGAACACAGACTCCGCGAAGGCAGGCACACAGGTCAGCAGTGACCTGGTACGGCAGGACAGGTGCCGCGGGGAACACTTACACGGAGTCTGGGGACGAGTGGGAAGTCGGGCCTGGAAGGGCCACAGGCTGCTTGTAGCTGGCCCTGAGTGGCCCCCTTCAAGTGCAGACTTGCCCGGCAGGTGTAGTCTTGGAATTTTTGAGCTCAGACTTGGATTCTGTAGAGGTGGGTGGGGCAGAGGGTTTCAGGAGGAGAGGACCCAGGTCTGGAAGGGTCTAGAAATTGGCACCCGTGAGAGGAGGAGGCAGGGGTAAGGAGGAGGAGTGGGCCGGACTGGAGGCTGGGTGCACATCAAGCACATGGCATTGGGGCATGTGGACGCACGTGTGGGGCACAGCGTTCCAGCCCAGCGCCCTCCATCTGAAATGCGGCATACCGAGGAGGCCGGGGTCCACTTTGGACATTTGCAGGTGCCCCCAGACTCCAGGGAGAAAATGTGCAGGAACCGTTGGCACAAGGCTCCTGAAATTCAGGAAGGAGGGCATGCTGGGAGTTGTTGGCATCTGAAGAGGTCGAAGTGGATGAACACTTTCTGGGCTGTTCTGTAGAGCAGTGTTTTTTTTCAAGTTTCTTTTAGCAGCAGAGCCTTTTGTTGCCTCTTCCTAAAGGGAACATTTTTCACATGTAATCCTGTGGGCAGATAAAAGCAAGGGTAGGAGGTTCAGAGACCCTCTTGGGCGCTGGCAGAACCGAGGCAGGGAAAATACCAATGGCTGCTGGCTGTGTAACAGCGTCGTTGAGGGTGTGAGGGACAAGCGTCGTGTCCATGGTCACGGTACAGTTTTTGGAGGGCATTTTGGCAGTCTGTCAAAAATGGTAATGCACACAACCTTCAACCTAGAAACTGACTTCTGAGAAATCATCTTATCAAAATACGTGCACAAGACTTACGGATATAGGTACAGAAGGTCCGTTGCCATTCTGATTGCAAGTGGTAAGTTACAAACATCCAAATTCCCATCAGTAGCCAAATAATTTAGCTGCATAATTGTACATGTGGTAACATGGAAAGACATCCAAGGTGCAACTTAAGTGAAAAAAGCAAGAATGGTAACATTTTTGTCAAAGCAAGTAAAAAAGTCTGTATGTTTTGAAGTGGGTCCGAAGCAGTACGTATCCCGTGTTAACAGAGGTTATCTCCGGAACATGGATTAGAGGGACCTTCCTTTTCTAAGCCTTGGAGTCTGTTTTTTTTTAACTGGTTTTCCCTCAAGCACCTATTAAGTAAAAACAACAGCCTCCCCCTCCCCCGCCACCAGCACCACCACTGGTCTAGAAAGACCCCAGTCTCCGAAGCAGCGTGAAAGGAGGAGAGGGTGAGAAGGACTGGTCCCAGGGTGGGTCAGCTATAGGACAGTGGGGCCGTGACACCGGGGGGGTCACAGACATTTTGAGGAGGAAGAAATGGGAAGGGGTCATGCTACCGCGTGGTCTCAAGTTTGGGAGGAGGTTGGCTTCAGTGACCGGCTGGGTTCCCTTTGCTTCTGAGTTACCAGTGGACACACTTGCCCGGCTGATGCCAGCTGGCATCTTCAAGTCCCAAAGCACCCGTACGAAAACCTGAAGCTGCGCTGTACTCGGCACCATTCTTAGGCCACCTTCCAAAGCCTGTGATGTTTGCCCCGAGGCTGGTGACACACGTACAGAACGTCTGTGTGCACATGATGCTGAGTATCGCCCAGGATGTGCTCAAAAGATGGAGAAGAAGTGGCCTGTCAATCAAGCCACAACGGTAGTATTTTTGTCCGCCTTTTCAAAACTCCTGCGAGCAGGACCGAAGTTCCCTAACCTGGCCCTTACTTGTACAACTTTCGTGCTTCTCGGCCTGGCCTAGTCTCCTTGTTTTTTTGGTTTTTGTTCCCCACCACCCCCACCCCCCCTTCTAAAGTTGGCTGATGACTCACATTGAACACAAAGGCAGGCCCACTTGGAGCCTTCTGCCTTTATTCACTCAATATTTGGGCCTCTTTTCTTTTGGTGCGAGTATTTCACAGTCATCCTGGCCTAGCAGGTTCTCGCTTGGTTCGAGCCAGTTCCTGAATAGAGTGTTTTCCTCGCTCCAGGAGCTCTGGGTTATTTACCTTCACCAACTAGGGCAGGCTGAGAAGCTGGCAGCAGGGGCCTTTGCTGTAGGCTCCGTGCCCCCCTTTCCCCATAGCTTCCCTCCAGGCAAGCTTTTATGGGGCTCCTTTACCGAAAGTTCACCGGGTAAAGGATATGGGCAACCCTTGAGATCCAGGGGTTTTCAGAAGCGAGCATCCTGAGCCTGGCCCACTTTTTCTTTCAGAATGAAATCTTCTTTGGGGGCCAGGTTATGTTTTGCTTCCAGACCTGAATTATCATTGCTTCTGTGCAAATTCTCATTTTATGTATTTTCATTTGTTTGCTTTTACCGGGTCCTTTCAGACTCACGATGTCCATCGGTTTTCTTAAAACTGTATTTTTTTTTTTTTAATTTCAAAACTCCCTTGGGACTTACATTCGTAACAATGTGTTAACACATATGCCACCCAAGTATAATGATTTCAGAGATCCAGATGGATTCCATGCAGAATGGTAGATTTGAGCTGAGATCTAAAATGATTAAAATAAAAGATGCCCCCCCCCCCCCGCTTCTTTCTAAATGATTTACAATTCTCGTGAATACCAATTACTCCTCCCTAGAAACTGGGATAAGGTGTACCATTAACTGTATATTTAAAGCGAGGGCATCAAATGACAAGAAATGTTTGGCTGGTTAACAGTCCCTAGAATGAGCGATTCTCTATCTCTTGCCTCTGAGTTAGAGCTATTGGGATAGTGAACAGGGCCCTCTCCTTTGCTGGGTGTGCGCGTACCCAGTGGACCAGCAGGGAAGATGGATATTCTGTCTGCGTAAGCAGAGACATGATGAATAATAAACATGAATTAGCACCATCTGGGTTGAAATTTCCCATCAGGGATGGACGCTTATTAAAAAAAACAAATGATCATTGACAGTTTTCTCCCTCCTACGCCTCAAAGGGTGACTTTGAGCACAGCTTACTGAGTTGGCTTTTAGTTTTAGTCCCAACTGTTTGTTTGCAAAAGCTCATCCACTCACTCACTTTTAAAAAATGTACGGGAGCACCCGACAGCCTGTTTCTTTGATCTTCGGTGAAGGTTTTGTTCCTGTTGTTAATTTAGTAGTGACAAGGGGAGCCTGGATCTCTGGGCAGCTGACAATAGCTAGCTGGAAGATGAAGCGAATGATCCTGTCTTTAAAATGAGCTTGACCCGAAGGCAAGGAATTTACATGACTGGTAGGAGAAGCTTGGTACCTGCTGAAAAATTTCCAATAGCTTGTAACTAATTTAAAATGTATGAATAGCTCCGTGGAAATTGGTGCTTATGTTAACAGGTTCAAGCATCAAAACATCAGCTAAAATTAGCTCTTGCTAGCTGATAAGGTTTCCTGATTGGCCTGGAAACGTCTCAAATTCGAAGAAATGTCGTATTTCAGCAAGTTTTGCTTGCCATTTCTCCCTGGTGTTGGTAATGATGTGTGCATTCATTCTTGCAACAAATGTTACATGAGTGCCTACAGCGCCCGGGGGCTGGGGATACAGCTCTGAACAAGGCAGACACAGTCCCTGCCCTCGGAGCTAATGCAGCGTCAGCGTCTAATTTTGCGGGCGCGCCGAGAGGGGCTGCGATGACAGTGCTAGGTGTGGGGGTGCCTTTAGTGAGCAGCTGTCACCAAAACGGTAAAAGAAAGCCGTTTTGAAAGACTACAGGGTGGCTTCCTCCCTCCTCCCCTCCCCCCTGCCCCGAAATAGTTTGTTTCCTTTTACATTTGAGCCGGTTGTGAGCCCAGCACCTGGTCCCTGTCCTGTGGGGGTGCGCAGCCTAGTGAGGGGACATAGAAAACAAGGCATTCTAAAAGATGACGTAGGAAGACAGCGAGTTCTGTGGGGTACAGGGGAGGGAAGCCAGGCGTTGCCGCAGTCTGAGCCATGAATGCTAACGACCTCCCTCTGCTCCCTGCAGTATGGACAAGGACAGCCCCGACATCCACCAGGACCTGAACGCCCTCAAAACCAAGTTCCAGGAGATGCGGAAGGTCATCAGCACCATGCCCGGCATCCACCTGAGTCCCGAGCAGCAGCAGCAGCAGCTGCACAGCCTCCGAGAGCAAGTCAGGACCAAGAACGAACTTCTGCAGAAGTACAAGAGCCTCTGCATGTTTGAGATCCCCAAGGAGTAGATGAGGCTGGCTTCCAGGAATGCCCGAGAAAGAAGGGGGAGAGCACATGGCCTTATCGTGTTCCCCGCCACCCCCCCTCACCCCCCCGGAGCGTAGCTCTTTCGGACTCCAGCCGTGAACTCTGTAACGGAGAGAGGCGGGGGCTGGTGTGGCTGCTGCCGTGGCTGAACTTGGCATTGACTAGTGTGAGGAGCCAGCGTGCGAGCTTGGCTTTGTCGGGGCCTCCTTGTAGAGTATATATCCATATGTCTAGATGCATAATAACTCGAGTGCCTGCTGGTGGAAGGAAGACTGTTCCCGGAGGCTGGGGAGTGGGTAGAGGGTTCTGCCCCTGCCTCCGGGGAGGGGCCATCTGCCGTGTATTCGGGCTCCGCGGGCACATCTGTAGCGCGCAGTGGGGAAGGAGGCGGCTCCTCTTTGCTTCCTCCCTCCCTCTTCTCCCACCCCTGGGTATGCTCAGTGTGTACCAGGTACACATTGTTCTGTTCACAGCAGTGTCATGACACATTTGCATAGAATTCACTGGACAAATGGGGGCTACGCTCAGACGGCACGGGTTTAAAACGGTAAAAGAAAGCCGTGAGGCAGTGAATACTGTTTTGAAAGACTACAGGGTGGTTTCCTCCCTCCTCCCGCCCCCCAGAATAGTTTGTTCCCTTTTATGTTTGAGCCGGTGAATGTAACTGTGTCTTTGGGGGGCGTCAACCCAGAGCCCTGGGCAGCCCCTGTCTCCAGGTTCCCTGCCACCTACGTGTTCTTGTTACTTGTAGGTCTTGCTCCCTTTGTCTCCATCCCCTTCAGTCGTCTCTTGCTCAAGAAGGACCAGCCCACTTCAGACCCCACAGTGCTGCCCACGGGGCCGGAGGGTAGTGTTGTTCCTGCACAGGCTCACACAGGTTCCCAGGTGAGCGGGCCTTGCCTCTTCCAGCGTTTCAGATTCCTGTGGTCCCGGTTTAAAAACTCAGTTTCCCCTCTGGCCTGGTCACTGAAGAGTCAGCCACCAACATGCGCCGCACCGCAGACAGAGGCGATCGTGATGTGCTCTTTGCTCGGAGAATTGCAGCTCTGAGTGACAGCTCTGATCACCCCTCAGCCGGGTGTGAGGGTATGGTTCTGGATCGTTCTGAAGGCGCGGGGATAGCCTACACCCGGAAGGTCTACAGCCCGGTTCTGGTTCATAAATGTTGATAACACCCCTCATTTCTGCCAGATGGGACCCTTATTTCTGCGCTCTTCCCTTGACCGTCAAAGATGAGGGGAGAAGTAACTACGTATTGGTTAGATCTAGAAATGGGCACATAAGCTGTGCTGACCAAGTCAGGGGCTTAACAGATGCCTGCCAACTGACCTCTCTGGCAGGAATATTGGTTGAAGATGTTTTTAGCAGGGGCCCCATTTGTGTTGACCTGCGGACCTGTGAAGGGGGGTATCCGGTTTCAGTGGCCTCGGGCAGAAGAACAGGCTCTGAATTGAGGTGGGTAGTAGTTACCTCTTAGACCAGTTCCCCCTGGAGACTGTTATTTAACTGAATCAGTTATTTTCGCAAAATCTCAGAGCAGCGTATGGGCCAGTTTTAAGGCTCTGACCAAATACGAAGCACACGGAACTACAAGACCCCCCGGGCCTTTCTGCACGGCTGAAACAGACCAGGGCTCTCCCTGGGGCAGAGACAGAGCCTTTCCTGTATTCCAGGGTTTTGACTTACGGCATTTTTCAAGAGTATAATTAAAAGAACTTGTACTCTGCTCTCAGGACATCTTGGTTTCTGTACTGAGAAATTCATTATAGGACACCTGTCTTGGATAGTTGAAAGGGAAGATGTTCATTTTGCTTAGAGGAGAGAGAACAAACTGTGAGAACCTCCACTCTGCACCCCCTCCCCCTCGGCACGTACATGCCAAAACCGGCGTAAAAACAGAATTACTTCCCTACGGAGCTGCGTCTGGCCCCGAGGACGCAGCTGGCCTGGTGGGTCACCCCTCCCGCCTGGGACTGGCCCCTGGGCCTGGAGGGGAATCCAGTCGTGGCAGGGAACAGCCCTCACCAGGGCAGGGCTGAAACCGCTCCCTGGGACAGTACTGAATGCCCTTCCCAGGGCCGAGCACCTCTCGAGACCACCGATGATTTGCATTACTGGGTGGCAGCTCTTGTGCTAAGCACTCTGCAAACACCTCACTTACTCCTCATGGCAACCCCACGCAGAGGGTGTTCTCTGTAATTCGGGGGCGACGAATTTGGGGCTTGGCAGGTGTCCCCTGCCCCGAACTTGCAGTTACAAGTGGCAGGGAGAGCTGGGTCCCGAGTCGGGAACCGGTTCCCTCAACTGCCGAGGGGAGACCGGGAGGTGGAGACAGCGCTGGCAGCAATGTGCTTCCAGGGGCTGGAGGGACGCATGTGGCCAGGGGATCTTGAACTGTCTCCAGACAGCCACGTGGCAGGCCCCAGAGAGGAGTTGGGGGACACGGTTCTTACAGCGGCCAACACTGGATTGGTCTCTCAAGGCTCCATTTCCTTTGGGAAAGCAGGGCCCTAGTGACACCTCAGGCCGACTGTGGGTTGCAGGTTTGAGGACGTTTCATTGCCTTGGGCATGTAGGGAGTCTAGGACAAAACAGCTGGGACACATCCCAGAGGCCCTTTGTGGCTGCAGCTCTAGCAAGGACCTGAACCCTTCGTCGCCCTGGCTAAGGAACCATTCCCACATAGATAGGCTTTGGCCCGATCATCTGGAGCTTTTTTGGAGCCATTTCTCCCATGGAGGGGGGGGGGGGGGGCGATATTTTCAAAAGGCCAGGGTCCTCTCCAGTCTGGGGAAGGGGAGGCTAATGCCACAGAAGTAAAAACCCCACCCCTCCCTTCTCACCCTTCTGTACCTGAGCCATTTCCAAAAGCAAAGAAAGCATGACTATCTGTTTTTAAATTATTTTATTTTATAAAAACAGTAACAATAACTTTAAGGACGGTCATACACACACACACGGTACAAACAGCTGGGTAAGATTTTGTTCATGTCCACGATGACATCAGAACTTTTAAAGTGCAAGGTGTGTGTTTTGTTTTCCTTTGTGCAATTTCACACACTCATGTAAACAAGTCACTTGGCTATGATCTGACCCGCACCTCCCTAAGTTTTGGGAGGGCGGAGGCTTTCGGTAGCTGTCATGGCAACCCAGGATCACAGACAAGATAATGCCCCAGGTGTCCTGTCTTGACCCTCCAGGGGGCAGGACAGGTTTCTCAAAGCCCAACAGGGGTTAACTCACTCCCCCCACCCCCGTTCTTGTCTTTGTCAGAAACAAGACAAATTCACCCTCGCCGGCCTGTGACCCCCCTGTCGCGGGAGTGGCAGGCGCCTGCGGGGAAGGGGGGGGGGGGGGAGTCCCAGTCTTCCAGTTCTCTTTCCTTCCAGAGCAGATGACTGTCCCTTCTTCGTTAGTGCCTCCCCAGTGTGCGCGGGCCCAGGGCCGCGGGGAGGGAAGACGCTAGTCCGCGCGCACGCGGCCCCGGGGCGCACGAGCTGGCCCGGACGTGACTTTGAAACAAAAAGGTCCTCCTCAAGTTCGGTCACCGACGCGGGGGGGGGACTGGGGGCTGGGGGCGGGGGGCTCCTAGCTGATGACGCAGCGCTCCTTGTCCTTGGCCTGGCTGCCGCCGCTGGCCTTCTCACGGATGTACATGAGGTCGCTGTGCACGCTGGGCCGGCGGGCGAAGGGCGCCACGATGCCGAAGGCGTCGCCCGGGTCCCCGCCGCCGCTGCCGGCTCGCAACAGCTTCTTGTTCCGCAGCGCCTTCTTGTGCAGCACGTCGCAGTACTGCACCGACACCTTGCGGTGCAGGTCGGGGCTCATCTCGCTGGGCAGCTTGGCCATGGCGAAGAGCGCCCGGAACATCTGGTCCAGGCTGCTGTTCTTCTTGGCCGAGATCTCGAAGTAGGCGCAGCGCTGGGGGTCGTCGCCCACCAGCTGCTCGATCTCGCGCTGCTCCACCTCGCGGTAGAAGTCCCGATCACCCTTGTTGCCGCAGATGACCAGCGGCACGTCCACGTTCTCCTTGGTTTTGTTCTTGAGACAGGACTTGGTGTCGAGGATCTGCTGCTTGAGCCTCTGCACCTCCTCGAAGGAGTCGCGGTTGTCCAGGCTGAACACCAAGATGAACACGTCTCCTGCGGGGAACACGGAGGGCGGAAAAGGAGCCGGTGAGGGCGGCGGCCGAGGGGACAGCCGAAGTTGGGCCGACAGGGGGGCCGCCCCGGCGCGGGACGCCCGGACGTCTCCACGTGGCGCGCGGCGTCGGGACCGGCCCTCGCCGGGCGCCCTCGGACCAGGGGTCGCCGCCCTCCCGGTGGCGCAGCTCCCTCCCCGCCACCGCCGCCCGAACCGGCCCCGCGCTCACCAGTGAGGATGGAGAGGCGCCGCATGGCGGGGAACGGGTGGTTGCCGGACGTGTCGAGGATGTCGAGCTGGTAGACTTCGCCGCGGATGGAGTAGAACTTGCGGTGGAAGTCCTCGATGGTGGGCGTGTAGGCGTCCTCGAAGCGGCCCGTGAGGAAGCGCGACACGATGGCCGTCTTGCCCACCTTGGACGAGCCGAGGATGACCATGCGGTAGCAGTTCTTGGCCGGGATACTCAGCTCCGAGTCGCTCGGGCACATCTTTTTGATCATCGCGGCCAGTTTCATCGGGCGGAGGGGCCGCGGGGGCGAACGCCGGGCCGAGAGAAGTACGGAGGGTGGCTGGGGGCGCGGCGCGGCGCGGCGCGGCTGGGAGGCTGCGCTCCGCTCGGGCTGGGGTGCCGGCTGGGGCTGGGCTCCGGCTCGAGCTCGGCTCCGGCTCTGGCACAAAGTCGCTCGCTCTGGTTCTCCGCGCCGGGAGGCCGCCCTTATATGCAGCCGGCGTGGCCGCCCCGCCCCGCGCCCTCCCAGCCTCTGTGCGTCACGCCCCGCGAGCCCCCGCCGCCCCTCCCGCGACCTCCGCGGGCCTCTGCCCGCTGCCGCCCGCTGCGCGCGGGGAGAAACCGAGTCCCAGGTCCCGCTGGGGCTAAGGGCGCGCGGACCCCTTTCTCCACGCGCGGGGCCCAGCAGCCGCAAGGACGTCGGGTCTGTAGTCCCGGCTGTGCCTCTGACCCTTCGTGGCTTGGGGCAAGGACCCCACCCGAAACACGCATCCACACAGACCCTCACTCTCTTTGGGCCTCAGTTTACCCAGGAGTAACAACAGCAGTCCAGTCATAGCCGCGGCGTGATCGCAGGCGCTAAGCAGTGCTAGGCCCCCGGCGCAGGCCCTTGCGTACCCACCTTCTCTCCACCGTATGGAGAACCAGCCCCCGCCGAAGCCCCCTTCCCGTCTGCAAGCGCGCGCCTGTTCCCCGGAGGCAGCGTTGGCGCCGAGGTCGGCGCTGCGCGCTCTGGCCGCCAGAGGGCAGCAGAGGCCCCGCGGGCGCAGCAGGCAGGCCGCAGGCGCCGCTCTCCGGGCTGGAGCGGGGAACGGGGAACGAGCGGCAGGGTGGGGGTCCGCGGAGACGCGGGGCGCGGGGTTCCAGGCCGGGATCCAACATGAGCCGTTCACCGCCCCGCGCTCTACTGCGGGCCTCGGCGTCTCCTTTCGCCCAGCCGGGGATGCTCTGAAGCCGGGCAGGGATTTTCGGGCGGGGGCTGTCCGCATCCGCATCCTTTTCCTGGGCGGACCTACAGGACCAGAGACTTGCCCTTCGTTGGTCAGGCCTCGGCCAACGTCCCCTCCTCCCTCCCCCGTAGCATTTTGTGTCTTGAGAGTCTCTTGGGCGAACATTCCCATTTTAGAGCTGGGGAGCTGGGCCTGCCAGACACGGAGTGAGTGAGCTAGCGAGCGAGTGAGTGCATGAGAAGGCCCTGGGCACAGAGCAGCCTCTCGCCTTCTCTGCGTCCCGGGTTCCTCTTCTGGAAGATGGCGGTTCTGGTTCCCATTGTGGATGAGAAAGTCCATGCGGTTTAGGGGGCAGGAACTTGGTAGTAATAACAACAGTAAATGACCCATGAGATTGCAGGGCTGGGAGGAGCGGGGCGCAGGGGCAAACCCAGCAGGCGGCAGATTGATCAGTAACCAGGAGTGGGTTCACCTTATCCGGCCTCTCTGTGACGAGAGTTCCAACTGAACCTCACACCCTCCGCAGGGCGATGCCAGAAGAGGGTTTCTTTGTGCCATGCACTTTTACATGGTTGCTTCTGGCAGCCTTAAGGAGCAGGAGCTATTACTGTCTGTATTTTACAGACGGAGAAACTGAGACTGCGGGGCTGGGGCTTGAACCCAGGGAACTGGCGGTCCTGGCTCTTAACCACCGACGGCGCCCCTCCTGTGGCTCTGTCCCCCACCGTGGGACATCCGTGGCCCTTTTCTCAGAGTACACCCCCCATAGCCCCACCCCCTCCACACTTGTCCCCAGGCCTCGTGTCTCCTGTTGATGAGGGGGTTCGAAAGCACGTATCACAAGAGGAGCACCCGAGGGCTCACCCCTTGGGTGTCCTTTATGCAGGAGTTATGTGACAGGCCAGCTGGACTGGGTCCCCCCACCCCTCTTGACCCTGCCCTCCCCATCTGAGGTGAGGAAGAACTGAGCCGGTGCCCTGCACGCAGGGCCGCTGCGGACAGTGGGGCAGGGCTTTTCCCCACAGAAAGGGACCAGACAAGGATGCCAGCAGGGGTGGTCACGGGAGGGGCTCACGTCACCCCCAGATGAGGGGCCCTCCCTCCCGCAAAGGCGCCGTATGGGCAGCTGGGCTCTGAAATCCAATGGCTTCTGGCTCCTTCCTGATGGCCCGTGCCAGGGGGCCAGAGTCGAGGTGGCCTCTACTCCTGGGAAGGCCACCGTGATGAGCAGAGGCTCAAGGGCGGCAAGGTCAAGGATTTGAACCCAGCTCTCCCTAAGGAGATCCAGTGGGTGGAACCCAGCCTGGATAGAGCCTCCCTCCCCCATCCCAGGGCATATGTCAAGGTTGGTGCTGACATCGTGCCCCCAGCCCCCTCCAGCTGGTAAGCGCGAGTGGCAGGTACTGGGCCCAGCCTGGGCTCTCAGCCACAATCCCCGGTACTTTCTGGGCACGTCACCCCACCTCACAGATGCCAGGTTATGACTTGTCCTAAGTGCGCCGAGTTAAGCCCTGAGCGCATCGGTCATTCATTCCCCAAATGGATGTCCCCCAAAGCCTATGCACCTGCCCACCACTGTGCGTGGCCCGTGGGGCCTCACTCCCCCAGGGAGCAAGCAGGGGTGAGGCTTGCTAGTTTGGGCTGCCTCTTTTCTGGCTTTTTTTTTGCAAAGGCCTACCTCTTTGTTACAAAAGTAACACATGCTGATGTTTTTGAAGCATTGGAACTTCAGAAAGGAGCTGAGCGAAAGGAACTGGAAGCTGGACCCCCCCCCCTTAATGCCCACACCTCACAGGAATGAGGCCAACTCTGAGGCAGGCACCCACCCCTGCACACAGGGATGACGCCCCTGCCCACCGCCAAGCTCTTCGTTAATTGAATTACGCTTTTCTGTTCTTCGGGGTGGCCTTGGTGACTTTACGGCAAGGCCCTGCCACAGGCTGACTGAACCCGAGTGGTCCTGGGGTGGGGACATATTTTCAATAGGTGAGCCCTGTGGTCAGGCAAGACACACATCACCATCAGCCTGTCTGGTCCGCCCGTGGACATTCTGGGCATCGCGCTGGGGGAAGGGGGGACATGTGCACACCTCCCCTGCTCCCCCCACCCCAGCTTCCCAGCTTCCCACCGCCCACGTCCCGCCAGCCCAAGCCTTGTTTTTATGTTGCCCAGGTTAACAATGGTTACAAATGATTTCCTTTTCTGTGTGTTTGGTCATAAAGCAACAAACAGCATTTGTGAGGCTGAGCCTGCTTGTAAATATCATTTACTGGCAGGGCAGCAATTTTCCTGCTCAAAGTGAAATGGGAACTTTTAAAAATATTTGACCAAACGGTGAGGGCACGTTGGACAGTGGACAGCTGGCCCCCAAGGCAAGAAATCTGCAACACGGCAGGGCCTGATGGCAAAGAGCAGTGTAGGCGTCCTTGAAAATCTATTCGAGGAGAGCGCCGGGCAGGCCCCCGTCGGGGGTGGAGGTGAGTGGCTGTTTCCCAAAAGAACGCTGTCGTGCCAGCCGGAGCCCATCCCCGCCAGCCCCTTGCACAAAGGTGTCCTATGTCACCCTGGTCCACAGCCGCCACCTGAACGGGAGAACGGCAAAAAAGAGCTGGTGTTCCCCTCGGACAGGCTGCCTTCATCAAGCCCAGATCACAGCTGTCTGGCAGCCTGAGCTCTACTCCCTTTACAGCAGACCCTTTCAGGGGAGCCAGCTCAGCGCATGGCTCTGGCCCCACCCTGGGCCCCTCCTCCCACAGCCGTGTGGACCCATGGGTCAGGACACCTGGGGCTTCTCTGTTCTGCCCTGACATTGGGGTGGGGGTGGGGGCAGCATATCCTTAAAGGCTATGTGTGCAGAGGGACCTGTGGAGGAGTAAGCTCCCTGCTCTTAGGGGTATGCCAGCAGAAGCAGGGATTGAAGCATCGGGTAAGATCAGACTAGATGCCTCCTGTGGGCCCTCAAGGCCTGAGATAGACTCTGGATTCCAGAAACCAAAGAAAAGGGCTCAAGAAGCTCCCTGGGTGACAGGGGAGGCCCAGCCTGTACTGCTTGGGCGGTAGGTGCATTCACGAGGCAGGCATGGCTACGGTGGCCCCTTTACAGAGTGGGGGGCTGGGGCTTTAAGAGCCCGTGGGCAGGTGGAGTCTGGGCTCACGGCAGTTTCCCAGCACGAATGAGGGAAAGGCGGATCCTGTGTCCTTGGAGGGCTGGCGGCCTGCAGGTAAGCCTGGGGCCAGGAGGAGGGGCCGGCCAGCCCTGTCCCCTAGACTCCACAGCCAGGCTTGACCAACAGGCCCCACGTGATCACATGGCCTGCTCCTCTGGTGATTTGAGGCTCACGAGGGATTAGGAGAGAAATGTCAGCATTAACCAGAGATGCTGAGTTCACCCCGGGGGGTGGGGGGGTGAAAGGAGACTTGGGTGCTGGGCCCAGGACCTCCGGTTCCATCCGGGAACCCCGACCCCATGGCATCGGGATCCCCCACCTCTCCTCGACGCCTCCCACCTCAGCGGGAGAGAGGGAGTGTGAGCTTGGGGTGGGACAGACCTGCGCCTCCGGGACAGGTCACCGAGCCTATGCTGCCAGACGGGGGTGACCCCAGCCCGTGTGGTAGTCTCGAGATACAGCCAGTGAGGGGCGGGGCCCCAGAGCATGTGCATGCCGAATGTCCGAGGTCCAGCCGGCCCGGCCCTTCTCCTCCCCCTGCAGGCTCAAGCATTGCTAGCAGCTCTGGGGGAGCACGTTAGCCTCACCGGTCCCTTCCCACAGCCCGTTCCACGTCAGCCTTCAGGGGCATGATATTTCCATCCAGTGCCAGGCCCGTCATAGGCCAAAGGGGGTTGCACTGTCACCACATTTGGGCTTTTCTGTTAGCCCTCAGATCACCGCACAAGGATGATGTCTCCAAGGCCAGCTCATCTGGGCTGGACCTGGTGGCTTGGGGTTCAGAGAGCATGAGGGTCACAGCCCAGCTTTCTGCAAATGCCCCAGGGGGCTGCCAACTGGGCCCGCTCATTGGCCCGACCCCACGGGGCCCAGCACCTCCTGGCTGATGCTCCTCACTAGCTGGGTCCTTAAACAGCCTGCTGCTTGTTCTGACCACAGGGCCTTTGCATTCACCCTTCTCGTTGCCTGGAATCCTCCCATTTGCTCCCCCTGCTCATTTGGGTCTCAGCTCAAATGTCCCCTCCTCAGAGGGCCCCCCACCCCGATCTCCTTGGCTGACGACAGGCTCCCACCCCCACCATGTACCATCATGTCACCATTTACATTTTCAGCATAATGTGTTTCAGTCTCTGACGGCAGCTCACAGAGTCTGGGAGCTCCTTGGCGTGTGGGGCTGCTGGGTCGTATGAGGACGCCTCCACCTGGAGGCTGGGCTGGCTC